>NC_137018.1:6288407-6335907 GCF_032717465.1 Coenobita brevimanus | reverse complement strand
CCACCAATATTTGTCTCTTGCCATCTCCTTCAGGTCCCACCAACACTCCTCTCCTGCTTCTTTTTTCATTGTCCTCAACCAGGTTTCCCTCGGCCTACCTCTACCTCTTCTTCCTCTAGCAGTCCACTCTGGCACATCCTGTATTAAACAACCTTCTTTTCTGTATATGTGCCCCAGCCACTTCCAGCGAGACAGTCTCACATATTCATTAACTGGTTCCACTCTCGTAATATCCCTTACTCTTTCATTTGTAACTCTGTCTTGCCACTTTACCCCAAGAATCCTTCTCAGTATTTTATTCTCAAATCCTAATACTTTCTGATCTGTTGCAATTGTACTGTACCATGACTCATGCCCGTAAATTAAAATTGGTCTAACCATGGACTTGTAAATTTTCACTTTAGTATGTACCGAAAGTATATTATTATTCCAAACAGATTTCAACATTCCAACAGCTCGCCAAGCCTGTCTAATCCTCTCCTCAATTTCATTGTTTAATGATCCATTAGATGATACAATCGTTCCCAGATATTTAAAGTTTTCTACATTCTTCACCACATTATTCCCAATTACACAATCGATTTGGTTCTCCACGTTCATATTAATAATTTCAGTCTTTCCACAATTTATTACCAATCCCACTTTTTCTCCTTCCTCCACCAGACAATCGAGCACCCTCTGCATCTCGTAAATACTTCCGCAAATCAGTACAATATCATCAGCATAGTCCAAATCCATCAGCTTCTTATTTTCTGTCCAGTTAATTCCTGCACCTGTTCTCCTTACAACCTTTTTCATAACATAATCCATAACCAAAACAAACAACAATGGCGAAAGTACTCCTCCTTGAATCACTCCTGACCTAACTTGAAATGGATCACTCAAAGAACCACCCACCATTACCTTACAAAAAGTACCTTCATGCAGGCTTCTAATAATATTTACAAACTTTTCTGGTATACCATAGAATCTCATAATTTTCAACATAGCTCCACGTGAAACACTATCAAACGCCTTTTCAAAATCCACAAAACACATGTCAAGTGGCATTTTCATCTCATTACCTTGTTGCATTAGATGCCTTACAATAAAAATCTGATCATTACAACCTCGACCCTTTCTAAATCCCGCTTGTTCTTCTCTTAAAACTTTATCAATTACTGGCTCTATTCTGTTCAACAAGATTTTGGAAAAGACTTTTGCAACTACAGGTGTCAAAGTTATCCCCCTCCAATTGCCACACACACTTAAATCTCCCTTTTTTGGTATTTTTATAATCACTCCATTTTTCCACTCTTCTGGAATTCCACCATTATCCCAAGCCACATTAAAAAGTTTCAAAAGCGCATTCATCAACTCGTCATTTTCCACCTTAAGCATTTCAGGGAATATTCCATCCTCACCTGGAGCCTTAAAATTCTTTAACTCCTTTATAGATTTTGCTACCTCTTCCAAAGTTATATCCCCTGTTTCTATCTGCAAATCTCTCTCGGCTGGCAAAATGTCCTCTTCAGCTGGGATTGGTCTATTTAGAACAGATTCAAAGTGCTCTTTCCATCTTCCTTTTATATCCAAATCTTTAGTCATCAAATTACCATTTCTATCTCGTACAGGTATTTCCTTCCTTCTCCTTTCAGTCCCAGTTAACTCCTTTATGGCCTGATACGTTGCTCTTGTGCTCTGACCGTCATTTTTACTTAATTTAATTTCTGTCTCTGTCGCCTTTTCATCATATAGTCTCCTCTTATCACGTCTAACGAGTCTTTTTACTTCAGAATGTAAACTCCAGTACTTTGCTCTAAGTACTTCAACTACCTGGCCATCAACATGTTCTTCACTTCTTAACTTAGCCTCTTTCCTTTTCTGAATTTCATTCCATGTTTCATCTGACATCCACTTTTTCCTTCTCGCTTTTCCCTTTTTCTTAATAGTAACCTTAGCACTCTCATGCAAAACCTCTTTTACCTCTCTCCACATTTGATTAATATCATTGTCTTCAGATTCCATCAAAGTCTGCAGGACTAGAAACCTGTTTCTACATTCGCACCGAAACTTTTCCCTCGTGCTCTCATCACTTCTCAGCTCATCAAAATCATAATTATTACCTCCTGTACAATTACCATTAACGTTTCTCTTAAGTTTTATTTTAATCTTTGACACAACAAGTTGATGATCACTACCTATATCTGCCCCCCTCCTTACGCAAACATCTTGCAAATAACTTCTATGCCTTCTGCTAATTGCAATGTGGTCAATCTGGTTACAATATTTACCACATGGTGAAATCCAAGTAGTCTTATGTATTTTTCTATGCTCAAAGATAGTTCCACCAATGATAAGGTCATTTGCCAAACAAAAGCTTGCAAGTCGCACCCCATTTTCGTTTCTTATACCAACACCCTCCTTACCCATACAATCTTCAAAGCCATCCCTACTACTGCCAACAATCGCATTAAAATCACCAATGCAAACTAACACATCATGTCTTGCCACTCTATTCACTACATCCTGCAGCTTTTCATAAAAGTCATCCTTCATTTCATCAGCAGCCTCATTTGTCGGAGCGTACCCTACAACCATACTGATATTACCATGGTCAGATTTTAAGCGAGCATAAAGCAAGCGCTCATTAATTGGTTCAAACTCACATAGTGCCTTGCAAGCATCTCTACTCAGTAGTAAGCCTACTCCTTGGTAATGATTTCCATCACTCCTACCAGAAACCAACGTAGTAATACCATCTTCCAAATTCATTTTATCAACTCCAAGCAACCTCGTTTCTGTAAGAGCACAAATATCCATCTTGTATTCCTTGAACACTGAAATAAGTTCTTCAATTTTACCAGCCTGACTGAGAGTTCGAACATTCCAGTTTCCTATTCTTAAAGTTCTTTTTGGATTTATGAACTTATTTCTACACCGTGGGATTCTTAGCACCCCCTGCCCACTTAAGGGCTGCACGGAACTGAGGGCCATTGCTTCGTCACCAGAGTTCATCAAGATTTCTTAAGCAGTAAAATTTTTTCACCCTGGAGCCAATGCCAGTGACTCGCAGGAACCAGACAGTGGAGAGAGGAAATTAACTAAATGAAAGTAAAATGCAGAGGGTTTGGACAGACAAAGTACAAGTGGGACACATAAATTTTATTTCATCTTTTTCAGAAACCTAATCTCAAGAGACTTTTTATATTCACCACATTCATTGGCTCTCCTCTTTATTCAGGGATCTACTAATTCAACAAGCATTTTTTTCCATCTTAAATAACCTATACCACCTTACATAACACCCAGCCCTTACTAATCTCTGTGCTGAGATTCCAACAGACTAGATATTTTTCCTCGCAGCTAATCACTGAGTTTCATGTCACTTTTCTTTCTTGCCTGCATACCTTCTCCGGTACAGGAGGAACGCAGCTCATTTTTAACTTCAAAATCTTTAACAGTTTTTGCCAGTGTCTCTAATGCAAATGTTAACTAGTACTCTCAGTTCTTCATTTACACTCTTTGTCAGTCTGGGAACAATCCTCCTTGATCTTTCATCTCCTTGGCCTATAATTATTACACGCAATATCCTCATTCATATCTAAGAGAAAGATATTGATTTTATCCTTACGTTCATTTTTTTTTAAGGGACAACCTATTGCGGCTCCTAGTCCTTTATTAATATGTTAAAAATATACTTTCCCAATTATTTCATCTTCTTTATTCATGAGACACTGTTCCGAGATGCATTACAAATTTTCACCATCGGTATTTCATTATATTTCTCATCAGGTGAAAATGAGGTGATGCATTTTCCTTTACCTGTAAATTAACTGCGGATTTTCGGATTTATATTTTTGGCCTGTTATCTAATTTTTGCCGTCTCAATCCCCCTCCCATTTTATTTTTATTTTTATTTTCTTTTGTGTGAGTGTTCTTAATTTCCTCCCTTTTATTCAATGAAGGACTTTCTTTTTTGCTTAAATCGGATTACAAGGAGGATTTTTCCTTTTTTCAACAGTGCAGGGATTACTAGCTGTGAAGTTGTTTATTAATGCTAAACCTAACACTTTCACTTTGAAAAGTTTATCCTGATCTGAGTTAAACACACACACACACACACACACACACACACACACACACACACACACACACACACACACAGGAATATAAGAAGGTAAATGAAGTATGCTAAGAAGCACCTTTAAGTTTGTGGTTAGACTACGAAAATAATGCAAGGTTAGCAAGGAAGACACACACACACACACACACACACACACACACACACACACATACATTCTCTCTCTCTCTCTCTCTCTCTCTCTCTCACCAAACCCCCCAGCCAATGGTGACAGGAAAAAGTGAAAAAGAAAGGAAATTTTATAGGAAAACAGGAAGAGAAACGAAACTACAGGAGTGAACCATGAAGGGAAAAAAATGAATAATGCTCTTTCACTTTAACTTGGCCCAGATTTTCGTCCTTTTATAGCTCATTTCTCGTAGCTCAGCGACAGAAAATGACAATACTATGGCTCTACATCCTTCCAGAGCTCTTCTTCATGACAAGCATCATATTGATTGTATCGTTCAATCTTTTTCACTAGGAAGTTTATTGTACTCATCCGCTACTCTACCATCAAATTAGTGTCTACTTACCTCCTTAGTAGAATGGAATTTATTTAGCCACAAGAGAGAGAGAGAGAGAGAGAGAGAGAGAGAGAGAGAGAGAGAGAGAGTCATTCTAGTTGAAAGTCTAGATAGTTTTTCACCAACATTTTCCCCAATCTTTTCCCTCTGTTTGATTAAAATTTTATGTCTCACTTAAGAGTATTTTTTAATTTCTCTTTCTCTCTACGGAATTTCGTGTTTCTATATTATGTCACCTATTATACTTTCCGCGTACTGACTCAGGTCATACATGCGTTCTCTCTCTATATATATCACCTATTATACTTCCCCTCTACTGACCCCGGTTAAATATGCGTTCTGTCTGTCTGTCTGTCTGTCTGTCTGTCTGTCTGTCATCTATTATACTTCCCCTCTACTGACCCCGGTTAAATATGCGTTCTGTCTGTCTGTGTCTGTCTGTCTGTCTGTCTGTCTCTCTCTCTCTCTCTCTCTCTCTCTCTCTCTCTCTCTCTTTCAGTGTCTGTTAACATCGGAATTACGTGTTACTGTTTTTCTTACTTCACTTATTTCCTTCCCTCCCTTTTTAACTAATGCTTATTTTTAACTTTTTATTCTCCTCGTCTTCATGAAGCTACGTACTTCTTTTCGCTTGTTTCTCTTTACTTACATTTCTTCCTCTGGTATCTCTCTCTCAAGGAAATTCGGTATTCAGTAACTTTCTCTTCCTTCTTCAGAATTTCGAGTTATCTTCCTACTTTCAAATTAGAGTTTTTTAAATGTCAGTATCAATATTTCCTTAATTTATGAACCCTGCGTCTTGGCAAATAGTTTAAAATTATATCAGATTCGTTTATCTGGGTTCATTTTTAACTTAACTTATCGGATAAAGAACTACACTAGAAAATAATGGGAATTACGTAAAGACTAAGGTACAGAAATATTTTTACCTCTTCACTACGTTGGTGTAATTCTCCTTTCAGTTAGACTACTATTTTATTCCACTTTTTTTATCAACTTTATTGGTAAAGGTGTTGACTAGGGCTGTGTCTCACCCCTCCAGTTCTATCATCTTATCCAGACTTGACAAACATCTTCAGGAGACGCCAGGACTATAGAGACGGCATTGGGCTGAAAGGGCAGTCCTGGTAAATAAAAGATTCATAATGCGATCCTTACCCTGCAAAACATGAGCTAAAATCACCAGAAGGTTTTCATAAAGTTTGCCATCAAGTAAGCGAACAATAGACACCATTAAAGCATCTTCCAGGCCCAGGGGCGAGGTAACAAAAGCCTCTTTATCTTGAACACAATACGCTGAGTACACGAAGGAGGAGGAGGATAATTAGAACAACGACAATGCGAAAACAAATCACTTCCCACGCCCACGAGGAATCTCCAGACGATTTCTTTCAGCTTACTAGAGGCTTTTAGAACTGAAGGGGGTTTGATAGAGCCCGTTTCTGCTCCTTCATTGCAAGGCGACTCTCCTTAGCTGAGGAGTAAAATATAAAAAAGAAGTCATCCAAGTGAGAACGGTAGCACAGCAGTAACAATGCTGCCTGTATGTAAATATGCAAGCATGGTAAACAGCAAGTGGGAACAGCAACAGCAATAACCCGAGAACAAAGGGACACGTGAATAGCAGTTTGTACCCCAGCAACAGCAGCAGTAACAGTAGCAGCAGAAGAGCAATCCAGGGAACAGAGGGAAGTGTGAAGAGCAGGTGTGTCGGCAGCAGCGCTCTTAGGAAACACGAATTTGAGACGGCAAGGCGAGATCCCAGACGCGGAAACTTGCTGACGGGGCGAGAGGGAGAGAGGGAGAGGCGGGAAGCTGAGTGGAAGTGATATTCTCTCTCTTTTCTCTGTCGTGGGGATGGTAGATCAAGGTTTTATTGAAGCTGACTTTCATTTTTCCCCTGCAGGAGGTGGCTTTTGTGTGTGTGTGTGTGTGTGTGTGTGTGTGTGTGTGTGTGTGTGTGTGTGTGTGTGTGTGTGTGTGTGTGTGTGTTTTCCTGCTGGTAATTATAGAGAAAGTGAGGTAGAGTGAGTGAGGCCAAAGGGAGAGAGGCGGGAAGTTGGCCGTGAGTGATACTCTCTTTTTTCTCCGTCGTGGGAACAGTAGACCAGCATTTTAGTGAGATTTCTTTTTCCTGTAAGTTTTTTTGTCCCATTTTTTCAGTGATACGGCTGCAATTATAGGACATAGAGAGAGAGAGAGAGAGAGAGAGGCGGATGTTGAGTGGAAGTGATATTCTCTCTCTTTCTCTGTCGTGGGAGCGGCAAATCAACGTTTTATTAAAGCTGAATTGGTTTTTCTTGTGCAGGCTAGTTTTTTTTATCCTCTTGGTTCTATTTTGTGTGTGTGTGTGTGTGTGTGTGTGTGTGTGTGTGTGTGTGTGTGTGTGTGTGTGTGTGTGTGTGTGTGTGTGTGTGTGTGTGTGTGTGTGTGTGTGTGTGTGTGTGTGTGTGTGATGGAAATTACATAGCAAAAGATACTGAAAGGATGTTATTCTCTCTCTGGGTTCGCATGGGTGGCGGATGACAAAACTCCTCAATTCATGCATTCTTCACGCGATTTTATTTACCAAAGGAGAGAATGAAACGGGCGGGGTTTGCCACAATCTTCAATATCCACTTAACTACAAAGGGTTTCTTTTAAGCTGAGGAATATCGTCTGGCAGCAATAAGACCAAACTATCATATACACCTGGCCGCACGTGAACCTGGGTCAGCGTCTGTATGAAGCGTAGGTCTAAGCGCAATCTCCGACGTTCATGGATTACAGTCACTTGGTCATTTCAGCTACTATTTGACAGCCATCTTTCATTCCTGTCAGTGTCACCAATAAACATGTGATTATGTCAAGGATGAAAAGTGTGCCAAAAGCTAGGTCTCTCCTGTACATTGATGCTGTCCCAGGTGGATATGCTGCCAACTTTTTTTTTTTTTTTTTTTTTTTTTTTTTTAATAACAGAACGGAGGAAGGAAAAACAAATAGAGAAAAAAAAATAATCCATACACCAGATTACTGGTGTCCTCTGTTCATAAAATATCTGTAACAGTTAGACTTGAAGAGTTGTAGGTTGAAATTTGGAGGAAAACAACTCTGGGGAAGCGAGTTCCAGAGAGATGCAGTTCGGGGAATGAAAGAATTCTGATAGGCAGAAGTTCTGCAATATGGTTGAGTGACATTCCAGTCATGAGCGCTACCAGATGCCCGTGTAGCACGAGGGAAGGCATGGAGAGGTGGCACCATGGACGCAACTTCGTCTGAGCATTTGCCAAAAAAATATCTGTAAAATAATGCAAGGGAGGCAACATTCCTTCTTACTTGCAGGGGAGGTAGTTTATATGTAATGGCAGGGTTGTTAATGATTCTAACAGCTTTATTCTGAATTTTGTCTAGTTGCCTTAATGCAACCTCTCCACAACCATTCCACAAGGGTGAGCAATATTCAAGCTGAGAGCGCACATGACTCTTATAAATTATAGCTAACTGCTCATCGGCGAAGAAGTTACGGACTCTGTACAATAATCCAAGTTTCTTTGAGGCGGTTTTAGCAAGTGATCTGACATGAGAGGTCCAGCTGAGGGCACTGTTAAGTGAGACACCAAGAACTTCAATACTTTTGGAGATGGGAATATTAGTAGCACTGAAGGTAATGTACGAGTCTGGCAATATCTGTCTATTGGTAAACTGTATATATTTAGTTTTACTAGCATTAAAAGAGACAAGGTTGTTTTGTCCCCATTCACTGATTGTAGATAGATCTTCATTTATGGAGATGGCTGTATTGAGTTGAGAGGTAGAGATATTAGACTTTGTAAATGGATGTCTGAGTGTGAATGAACTATGTAGTGTTGAGTCATCTGCATATGAGTGAATGGGATTGTGAGTGACAGATAAGAGATCATTAATATGAACCAGAAATAGCGTTGGCGCCAGAACTGATCCCTGCGGCACGCCGGCGTTAATTGAGTGGAAATTCGAATATACATCATCTACTTTTACTCTTATTTTCCTGTCACTAAGATAAGAAGAAATCAAAGGAACAAAAGACGTTAGTCCATAGCAAGGGAGTTTGGACAGCAGGGAACGGTGCCATACTCTGTCGAAAGCTTTAGAGATATCAAGAGCTACTGCATGAGTTTCTCCAAAAAGATCTATTGATTGATGGATGGTATGAGTTAAGAGATTGAGTATGTCAATGGTGGATCTTTCGTGGCGAAAACCGTATTGTCTATCATTAATTAAGTTGTTGGATTCAAGATGTTTAACAATATGCTTATTAATTAAAGTTTCAAATACCTTACCAAGAGAAGATGTGATAGCTATTGGTCTGTAATTGGAGGGGTCAGACGAACTTCCTTTCTTCGGAACTGGGTGGATATTGGCTTCTTTCCATGAATTTGGGAATAAAGAAGTACGTATGCATAGTCTGAATAATTTAGCTAGGACAGAGGCTGTACGGTATCTGACTGACAAGGTTAAAGCATATTTCATTTTCCTTGTGTTGGTTTCAGTATTTTCTTTTTCCATCTCATTTTTCTTCTCTATCATTTTTTTTCCTTTTCTTGCTTCTGGTTATCGCTGGCAGATACATATGAAGTCTAAGGAGCCTGTGCTGTTATTCTCATGCCCTGATATTTTTTTTTTACTTCCTCGACAAAGCCTATATTTCCGGGAATTAGACTGAAGGAGGGCCACTTATTTTTGTCCTTGGTCTTGTGTGTTTTTTTCCTTCCCTAACTTCTCTTCGTCCATTATAGAGTTCGTTGGAGATTTTCGTTCTTTTGTAGCTTAATTTCGTGGTTGAAAAAACTGAGTAGGACAATAATATGGCTCTATATCCTTTTCCACAGCACTTCTTTGTGACTGGCATCATATTCTTTTGTCCATCTCTTGCTACATATCAATATTCAAAAGGGAGAACTGGTAATTTTAGGCCAAAATAGTGTGAACGGAGTGATAACAATGGAAATCAGAGAGAGAGAGAGAGAGAGAGAGAGTACGGATGTTAACTGGAAGCGACATTCTCTCTCTTCCCTGTCGTGGAAGAAGTAGATAAGCTGTAAGAATGATTTTTTCCTCTCTCTCTCTCTCTCTCTCTCTCCCTCTCTCTTTCCTTTTTGTGCTACAAAGACGATAATTATATAAAAACACGGACAGAGAGAGAGAGAGAGAGAGAGAGAGAGAGAGAGAGAGGCGGAAGGCTTAGTGGGAATATTTTTTTCTGTTGTAGCTGCGATAGAACACCTTTTTATTATTAATGTTTTCTTTTTCCTTCTGTGGGTCTAGGATTTTTTTTCTTCATGGTAATTATTAAGTAACTCGGAGGAGGAGGAGGAGGAGGAGGAGGAGGAGGAGGAGGAGGAGAGAGATCTTGAAGGGAATATAGAACCTTTTTGTTCAGACTTTTTTTTTTTTTTTTTTTTTGGTGATGCGATGGTACTGAATTTAGAAAGGCAAAGGAAGAAACTGGGAAGGCTGACGAGTACCAACTCTCTCTCTCTCTCTCTCTCTCTCTCTCTCTCTCTCTCTCCTGATGATGACGGCTGATTTTTCCATTTTCTCTTCTTTTTCCATCCCATCCTATTTTTTTTTTTAGTGATACGATGGTAATTGGAAAGCCAGTGGGGTGACTACAAGTGACTCTCTCTCTCTCTCATACCTGTTAAATTTTTTTCATGGTGATATTCGGTCTCATCCATAGTATTTTGTTCTCTCTCTCTCTCTCTCTCTCTACTTAGCGGCTTTGACCACCACACCCCCAGCAATCAAAGAACAACAGCATACAGAAAGCGTATTATCTCCCTATTCCCCTTTTTCACTACAAACTTTTATTATATTCATCTTTATTATCACCTCCACAGCTTTTTCCAGTTTCGGAGACATTTTTCGGACTGAGGAGGTTACAACTTTGATTAATACCTCCATTATCAGTTCACCTTTCTAACCTGGGAAAAAAAAACTTTGGTAGAAAAAAATTAAATAAAAAATTAGGCGTCACTGTTGCCGAAGGTTTAACAAGGCCACCTGCAACCATCTTCAGGCTACGGATTTTCGAAGCATGATTGAAGAGAAATAATTGAAGAGATAAATGAAAGAGATGAGAGGGAAGGAATACTGAGGGGAGGTATGGGAAGAAGAGAAAAAGAGGAGCAGGAAAAAAGGGAAAAGAGACAGAAAAGAGAGGGGAATATGGGATGAGGAGAGAGGAGGATGAAAAAAGGGAAGAGAGCCAGAAAAGAGAGGGGAATATGGGAAGAGGGGGGCGAGGGGGAATACAAAAATAAAGAGAAGCCAGAAAAGAGGGGAATATGGGAAGAAGAGAGAAAGGAGGGGATGAAAAAAGGGAAGAGAGCCAGAAAAGAGAGGCGAATATGGTAAGAGGTGAAAATGAGGGGAAAGAAAAAAGAAGACAGCCAGAAAAGAGAGGGGAATATGGAAGGAAGAGAAAATGAGGGGAAATAAAAAATGAGAAGAGAGCCAGAAAAGAAGGGAGGATTTGGGATGAACTGAGAAAGAGTGGAAGTAAAATTAAAAGAGATACAGAAACGAGAAGGGGGATATTGCAAGAAGTGAAAAAGATGGGAAGAGAACAGGAGAAAAGAGCCACAAAAGAGGGGCAAAGAGAAAGAAAAAAGACTGCAGAATAAAACTATAAAGAGAATGAACAGAGGAGATAGAAGAGAGAAACAAGCCAGTGAAGAAAAAACAAAGAGAAGGCGAAGAATGAGGAATGAAATAAAAGGAGGAGAAGAAAGGAAGTGGGGAATGAATGAAGTGGCTGGTGCGGTTTTTTTAAAGGAAGAGAAAACCCCCCAGTAAATTAAGGAATGGAAAACGAAGAGAAAACCACAAACAAAAATGAACACAAAAAAATATCAAACAAAATATGGGCCTAAACGGAGGATGGAAGAAAGAAAATGGTCAGAAATAAAAAAAAAAACAAAGATGTAAGGAGAAACGAACATGAAATATCAGGAAAGAATTGCGTGAAAGGGGAGACGGAAGCAAAAAAAAAAAAAAAAAACTGGGAGGGGGAGAAAGAAAAAGAAAGAGGTGGACGGAAATATGAGAATGCGGAGACGAGAATACAAAGAGATGACGGAGGGAGAAAGAGGAGTGGAAAAAATTAAGAAACGAGAAGAAAGGGAGAGACACCAGAGAATGATGACACCAGGACAAAAAACAATAGAGGCAACATATGTGAGAATCTGCATGTATTTCACAATCTCCCTCTCTTTCTCTCTCTCTCTCTCTCTCTCTCTCTCTCTCTCTCTCTCTCTCTCGTATAAGCACAAAATCCAGTCTGCATTCGTCTGTTCTTGGCTCTGCATCCGTCTATCTACGCTTTTGGATGTAATTTTTAAGGCCTAAATCGAAAATCTGGGAAAGGCGACTCGAAAAATGAAATACCAGCGTCAAAAATAGAGAGAGAGAGAGAGAGAGAGAGAGAGAGAGAGAGAGAGAGAGAGAGAGAGAGAGAGAGAGAGAGAGAGAGAATCCATAGGTAAAGGGAAATGAAAGGCAGGTATAAGAGGCAAATTTAACATCTACTCCATATTACCCATTTTCTGGCCATGGTGAGTCTCAAAGAAGGATCGGAGTCTATCTGGGAAATGGAAGGATCGGAAGCTAATCTAAAAAAAATCACATCTTCGTGCTTCCTCTCATTTTTTTTTTTTCCCACTGAGTTTTTCCAATCACAATCTTATTTATGTAATCTGTCCTTCCCTCCACTAAAGACCTATGCACCATTTTATGATGCTGTATTCTCGTCCTTTGTGCCACTTCCTTAGCGATTTATTTTTGGAGATGGCTGGTTAATATCCTTTTGTACGTTATTTATGCAGAGTATGGCGATCTTGGAAGGATTCATATAATACAGAACAGGGCAGTAAGGTGTAACAAGCCAAATAAATCGCTTAGGAAAAGATGCTAGGCAGCTTCCTTAATCGATAAAAATACGGGACATTGGCACTACGGCCCGTATTCTCGTCTGATATGGAAGCTCCCTAACACCTTTTCCAAAGCGATTTACTTCACAGAACTTATTGTTACTATCCTCCTCCGTGTCATGTAAATCACTCCTGTGCCACCTTACTCAGCATAAATAATATACAAATTGATATTAACTTGCCGTATTTAAAAAGGTACATAAACCGCTAAGAAAGAGGTGCTACGAAGCTTCCTTAACCGACGCTAATACGGATCTACGACACTATGGACTGGAAGGTCATTAGGAGGTATTTCTTTTATTTTCCTATACAGACGTATTGCTTCTGTGGCCGAGAGATTCTGAGGTGTGTTCACTTCAGAGGTTATCATTTCGGGCATAAAAAACATACTCTTCCTTTTCTTATCCTCTACCTAGTGTAAGAGAGAGACAGAAAGGAGAGGAAGAAGTGGTGTAAGAATGAGGAGTCGAAGGGATGGAGCCAAAGGGAATTACTACGAGATGTGTTTGAGGGGCAAGCAGAAAAGGAGAAATGCACGTAGATAAAGGAAAAGGATGAGAAACGGTGTAAGAACGAGAAGTAATGGAACAGGAGAACCAAATGAAAGCAAAGTTTGATGGAGATTAAGTAGAGAAAAAGGGAAGGGCATTGGAGGGAAGGGTTACAGAAAAGGCAGGAGAGAGAAAAGCAGGGAGGTAAAGAAAGGAACAGGGGGCTGAGAAATGGAAGGATAGAAAACAGAATAGGGAGACATGGAAAAGAGTCCAAATGGTTACTATGGCTGAATGGAATAGGGTGGAGAAAGTGAGGCAGGGTGAGGAAGAAGGGGTAACGAAAGAGTAGGAGAGAGATCTGAGAGGCAGGCAGGGGAGGGGAAAATGGACAAAGGGGAGGATGGAGAAGAGGGAGAAGGGAGAAATGAAGGAAAGGATGGAGACGAGGGAGAAGAGAGAAATGAAGGAAAGGATGGAGAAGAGGGAGAAGAGAGAAAGGAAGGGATGGAGATGAGATACGAGAACAAGGCGGAGTGCGGAAAGGGAGGGCCGAAGAGGCGCAGAGGCTGAGTTAGACAAATACGACAGGAGACGTAGACAACCACACGTCCGACGGGCTTCACCGCCAAGATTTATGCTCTGCAGGGAGGAGGGGAAGGGAGAAGAAGGCCGAAGGGATGGAGGGGAGGGAAAGAAAGGCTGGAGGGAGGGAGGGAAGGGGGCGGTGTAGGGAAAGAAGGCCGGAGGGAGGGAAGGTGATGTCGGGAACGAGGATGAAGAAAGGTGGATGATGGGAAAGAAGGGTGGAAAGGGAGGAAAGGAGGAATGGAAACATGAGTGAAGGGGTGGAGGAGGAGGGTTCGAGAGAGAGAGAGAGGGACAAAGGGAGAGACAGAGAAGCACAAAATGGGTTCAAAGAAGAACGAAGAGACGGAACGAAGGAAGAAAGAAGTGACGTCTGAATGGGAGGCATGTAAAGGAAAGAGAGAGAGAGAGAGAGAGATGGATGGAGGTGGTGCTGAGGCTGATATGAAGGAGGACCATTAAGGTGTTGGGAGAAGGACAGGTTGGGAGGGGGGAGGAGGGGAGAGGAGGAGGGGAGGGGAAGGGGTAGGAAGGGAGGAGTGGGGAAAGGGTAGGGAAGGAGAGGAAAGGGGTGGGAGAGGAGAGGAGAGGAGAGGGGGAGGAGGGATGAGGGAGGGAGAAAGGGAGGAGGGTAGGGTGTACGGAGGGAGAGTAGGAGGAGGGGGAGGGTGGTTGGGAGGGAGAGGAGGAGGGTGGTAAGGAGGGGGGGCAAAGGGTGGGAGACGGAAAGGGGAGGAAAGGTGAGGGAGGGAGGGGAGACAGGAAGGGGGTGAGGGAAGTGAGGATGTGGATGGGAGTTGGTGGTAGGAGGTGAGGGAAGTAGTAGGGGAGGGGTGATAGGATGGGTAGGTAGGGGTGAGGGGGAGCAGATAGAGGAGTGGGTGGGAGACAGAAATGGGAGAGGAAACGGGGTGGTGTGGGAGGGGTGACTGAAGGAAGGGGAGAAAACGAGATGAGTGAGAGAGAGAGAGAGAGAGAGAAGAGGAGAGGAAAGGAGACAGCATATGCCAACAAACGCTTTTAAATTATACATGTAACTGTATTTTCCTCAATGCCTGTTTTGAAATACCACTAACATTCTAGGAACAAACTACAAAACTAAAGCTAAAAACACAGTATCTAAAGAAGGTCAGGTGCGATTTACATTAATAATCACAGAAAAAGACTCATATTTACCTGGATGACAAACACAATACTTGATTCACCACTAACAATACAGAGAAAAAGAATATTAAAAACGCATTCGTCTCATCTACCTTTCAGCAAATTATTTCCACAAGTGATTGCCTGTGGAGTGGCATTAATTACCAACAGCCTTCAACACAACAAACTTTTTTCGAACAAGGAGGGGAAAAAATCGCAGCAATAATATCCTGATCCCTCACATCCCGAAATGAAAAGAAAAAGTTGGGGGCAAAAATCCGCTTCAAAAATGATTTATCGGTGAAGAAACAAGAGCAGAGCGGAAAAAAAAAAAATATTCTTTAGTCGCAAATTCGCCAAAATCTAAACCAGGAACTCCATAGCATCGTGAATATTTTATACCGAAAAATTACGTAAAAGAAATACATGTTTTTTGTAGCGATTATTATTATCATTATTTTTTTTTTTTGCCGCCAATGGTGAAGAATAAAAAAAAAATATCAAATGAAAAAATATTACTACATCCCCACGTCGTATCTACGTGTCATCATCATCATCGTCGTCGTCTTCGTCCACTTTTTCGAAATTCTGCTCTTGTCGTTTCCTACTTCCATGGGTTTCTCTCTCTCTCTCTCTCTCTCTCTCTCTCTCTCTCTCTTGCATCTATTTTTTTCCTTCCATTTTGTTTTATCATTATATTCTCTTTTTCTCTCATCTTTTCCTCCCATTATTTTTGTCGATCTAATTACCTTTCTCTCTCTCTCTCTCTCTCTCTCTCTCTCTCTCTCTCTCTCACCTAGCCTCAGGGGAAGGTAAGGACGAAATATGCATAACCTTTTGTGTGTCTGCCTGGGGACTTCATTATGAAAGAAAACATAGAGGGGGAAACAATTATATTTACACCGTCATTGTGGGCACAACTCTAGCGCTGTATTTTAATTAAGCCAAATTTCTCTCTCTCTCTCTCTCTCTCTCTCTCTCTCTCTCTCTCTCTCTCTCTCTCAACATCGTTTTATCTACCAAGTTTAATTTTCAATCTACTTTTTGGCACCATGTCATATATAAACTCGTATTTACCTGGTTATATAAGTTAGCCACACACATTCTATTTCTGGATAAAAAGCTTGTATTATATTCAATTCATATACATTTTACCTGACAACAACTTTTACGGTTTCGTGGCACATTTACCACAGCACAAGATAATAGTATATTGCTACATTTATTCTAATATTTATTTTCTTAGATAGGCTACGTTTTTATGTACTTTAAGCACTGTGTTATTTTCCTACATACGGAAGCGGTATTTTAATAAATTCATTCGCATATTAATTTTCCTGTATTTTTTTTATCATAATCGCATAGGTATTTTCCTAGACGGCAAAATTTCATTATGTTCACTAGCATGCTTATTTTTCCTAGGTAACAGCTTAGATTTTATTCACTGGTATATAGATAAGGTTGTATTATAATGACATTTTCCTGGATAACAGCTCTCATAGTCTTCAGCCACACCTTTGTTTTCCTTGCTAAGTTTTAATTATCTTCACTCGCATATTCCTTTCAACACTGACAGATGTATTTTCACTCACTTGCTTACTCATATTTACTTTTAGCTCAGTGTTATTTACTTTCCTAAATATCGAATTTATATATTTTCTCAAACGGTTTCCTCGATGAGAATTTTTACGAAATTTACTTACATATATATTTTCGAGATCACATTTCTGTTCTAAACATTTTCATATTTACTGCTGATAGCGTGTTAATTATTTTTCTACATAAAAGTCATTTTTATCATCATCACCATCATCCAGACTTCCTTTCCCACCCTATTTTTCTAGATAAGAACTTAATTATTCTGTTTTATGAGTCTAAAAAAATTAATTACATCCACTCTCATATTTTCTTTTGATATACACACTCTCATATTTACTTTATATTCACTCTCATATTTACTTTAAGCTTCGTGTTATTTTCGTGTTATTTATTTTGCTAGACCGGCGACCGACCGACCGAGGCAGCGGGCAGGAGGAAGTAATGGCATTCAACGCGGTTTATTTAAAGAATTCTTGTGGAAAATGGAATACAAAACTGCAGTGCTGACTTCCCCGGCGGTCCCGGAGCAATCCACCCCAGGTAAAGATTTCCATATTCCCCGCACCGTCTTATTATTTGCTCCGCTGAACATCTCCCAGGACGAGGGAAGCCTTGCACGATCCTCTACCAGTACCGGATACATTCTTTTTTCTTTTCACAGTATCTTCTACCCCGTTTTCTTTATTTTTCCCCTTTTATTCTTTCCGGGGATGACGGCAGGTCGCGTCATCTGGACTTTGCTTCTGGTGGTAAGCTGGTGCTTCTGTCTGAGTGTGGGTTTGTTTATTATTATTATTATTATTATTATTATTATTATTATCATTATTATTATTTTTATTGCAGTAGCAGTAGCACAAAACAGTTTTCATATTCTGTTTATTATAATAATAATAATAATTATTATTATTATTATTATTATAATTATTATTATTATTATTATTATTATTATTATTATTGTTATTCAAGCAAACTAAACAAAGCAGTATCATTTTTTATTATACACACCCACATACTCTGCGGAGAACCCTGGAATATGTCTATATATTCTTTTGTCTGTCTATAATCTAACATCGTAAAAAGCTGGCCAGAAACGAAAGAAATATGGCATGTAAATCTATCTATCTACCTATTGCCAGACGCCATAATCCCGTACGGGGTGGCCATTTGACTCTGAGTTATTTGTTTTACAGGGAGGGGCACTAACCCTCTACCAACCCACTTGACACGTAGGGAGCACGTATGGTTTGGTTATATGGTTGCCACCCAGCGTTGTAAATGGTTTCTTGGCTTACAGGAAACCATTTGGCTTGTCACTCAATGTAAAGCCACCTGTAACAGAAGGAAAAACAATAAGTAGTGACAGGAAAGATGGGAGAAATAGGAAGACTGGAGGGCAGGCACAGAAAAAAAATGATAAAGGCTAAGGAAAAAGTAGGCAGCACTACATCAAGTGAGTGGATGATGGTTGCCACCACGTACCAGCACGTATATAATCCAGAAAAAAAAAACAATTATCTGTCAAAAATGGTTACGTTTCCCTGTTTCAGTTGTTCCCTTCAACCCACACCCCATTTCAAACCACCCCAAAAATTACCAACAAAAATTTACATTGGAAAGTAACCATATTTTTTACCGGAGCTTATGGCCTTTAAAAATTAACTGGAATTTTTTTTGAGTTAATGAGACTAAAAATATACATAAGACTTCGAGGGCAGACTCTCGTAAATAAGCATGTCTAAATACAAAGGTGGTGAGATATAAATTAGTTGGGCTCACAATATAACTAGTGCCCAATAGTTGAATTTTTCATAACTGTTTTTATCTGATTCTCTGTCTGTCTGTCTGTCTGTCTGTCTCTGTCTGTCTGTCTCTCTATCTCAAGATATATATACATTTGTTCGAGGATACCCGGTTTTAAGTATCATGGGTGTATGATACTTCTCTCTCTCTCTCTCTCTCTCTCTCTCTCTCTCACACACACACTCTCAATCTTTCACAATCTCTCTTTCTTTTATCACTTGCAGCACCCGTCTAGCAACAAACTCTCATCTCTTTTCTGTCCAACTTTCTAATGCAAGAGCTACCCGCTGCTCCCAGTCTTCCATGAATGCAACTGGTCAGCTTTGGAACTGTCCTCTACTGTCTGTATTTCCCACTGCCTATGATCTCCAGTTTTATAAACGCGGTGTGTCCATGCATCTCGAATTTAATGAATCTTGAATTTGACTCACTGTTATTTTGCTTTTATTTTTACTTGCAGGGAACAACATTGCGGGGTTCTCGCCGTTGGTTCCTCCTTGCATTAAAAAAAAAATCACACTTCCACTCTCTTTAATTTACCCAATTCCTCATTCTCTCAACCTCTTTCACATTCACATTCATCACTCCAGTTATTCACAGTCGCATGCCTTCTCCCACTCACTCACTCATTCAATCTTTCACTCACTCTCAATCAATTCCATCTTTCCTCTCACACTCTCACTTCTGCCCTCCCACTTTCATATTCTCTCACTTTTCCATCTTTTAAACTAACTGCTATTCTATTCCCTACTCAGAACACCAGCTAAACCTAATTAAATATCCAGGCTGATCAGGGGAGAGAGCCAAACCACCTTATTAAATGGGTGAAATACCTCAAGCAACAGTACAACACTATATGGCTAGTGAGGGAGTGATCGCCCTCTACCTACACAGATCAAAAGCCCTCGGGAGCAGGGGGGTGGTTGCTTTCCCAGGCAGAGGAACTCCTTGAGAGTGAAATGGCTGGGAAGCATGCCGGCACGTGACTGGCTACAGCATAGCTGGGTCTTTCGGGTGTGGGCAATCAGGCAAGTTAGCTGCCTACTGCGACTGCAACACAATGGCGAGGTGTTCAGGAAGTTAGCCAAAGAAACCTTGATGGACTCTGAAAGAACAATAATGGCCCCCAGTCCCGTGCAGCCCTTAAATGGGCAGGGGGTGCTAAGAATCTCACGGTTGCCTCAATTACAATTTAATTCCTTTGTCAATGCAAAAAATACAATTAAAATTGGTAACTGGAATGTGAGAACGCTAAATCATGACGGTAAAATCGATGAGTTAGTGAAGGTTTTTCAAAATTACGGACTTGATATTTGTGCTCTGACAGAAACTAGATTAACTGGAGTCGATAAGTTGGATTTGGAGGATGGTATACGTTTATTGATATCTGGTCGACAGGACGGAATGCATTATCAGGGAGTAGGATTGTTGCTGGGTTGTAAGGCAAATAAGGCTTTATGTGAGTGGGATCCTATAGATGAGCGATTGTTATACGCACGGTTTAAATCAAATCATGGCAACATCAGTCTGTTTGTGTGTTATGCACCTACTAATGATGCACTCGATGAAAGGAAAGACACATTTTATGAAAAGTTGCAAGAAGGAGTAGGAAGGGTACCTAGACATGATGTTTTGATCTGCGTTGGAGACTTTAATGCAGTAATGGGCTGTTCAAATGAGGGATTTGAGGCATGTATGGGTAAGATGGGGGTTGGTAGTAGGATGAGTGAAAACGGAGTGAGGTTTGGAAGCTTCTGTCTAGCAAATGACTTAGTCATCGGGGGCACACTCTTTCAGCATTGCAATATACACAAGACAACATGGGTGTCGCCGTGTGGAAAATATAAAAATCAGATTGATCACATCGCTATCAGTAGGAGGCATAGAAGTTCTCTGCTAGATGTTCATGTTAAACGGGGAGCGGATATTGGTAGTGACCATCAACTCAGCATTGCAAAAATAAGGTTTAAACTTAAAAATCAGAAGAAGGAAAAATCTGGTGTTGGTAGATACGATATTGTTAAGCTTAGAAGGGAAGGAGAAGAAAAGGAGGAATTCAGATTAGAATGCAGAAATAGGTTTTTGGTGTTGGAAACGTTGGAAGAGGGGGAGAGAAGTGTAGATGAGATGTGGGAGGATGTGAACAAAGTTTTGCATGAGACTGCTGAATGTACGATTGGAAGGAGACATAGCTTCAGGAGAAAGAAATGGATATCAGAGGAAACGTGGGATATGATAAAAAAGAGAGGTGAGGCTAAATTGAGGAGTGAGTTGCAATGCGTTGATGAACGAGAGATTGAATTAGCAAGAGCTGCGTACTGGAGTTTGAATTCAGAAGTAAGAAGGTTAGCTAGGAGAGATAAAAGAAGATGTGTGGATGAAAAGGTTGCAGAGACTGAAATCTTAATAAAACAAAAATGATGGACAGAGTCAAAGAATAGCATATGAATCGATTAGAGAACTGAGTGGTAATGCAGGTAAACGCAAGGAAATACCAGTTAGAGACAGGGAAGGAAATTTATTGACCAAAGATGGAGATATTAAAAATAGATGGAAAGAGCATTTTGAGACAGTTCTTAATAGACCAATACCACCAGAAGAGGATATACCGTCTGCTCAGGAAGATTTAAATATAGAAACAGGAGAGTTGAGGCTTGCAGAAGTGGAGAAAGCAGTAAAACAGTTAAAGAATAATAAGGCACCAGGGAGGATGGTTTATTTCCGGAAATGTTTAAAGTGGAGGGGGATAGATTAATAATGATCTTGACCAAGCTATTCAATAAGATATGGGTGACGGGGTTACAACCATCAGTTTGGAAGAATGGTGTAATTGTTAAAGTTCCGAAGAAGGGAGACCTGAGTGAATGTGGTAATTGGAGGGGAATCTCTTTGTCACCGATAGCTTTGAAAGTTTTCAGCAGAGTGTTGTTAAATAGGTTGGAGCCGGTGGTTGAGGGTATTCTGAGGGATGAACAGGCTGGTTTTAGAAAGGGACGTGGTTGCAATGATCAGATCTTTATAGTTAGGCATTTGATGCAGCAAGTTAATGAAATGAGAGTACCGTTAAGTCTTTGTTTTGTTGATTTTGAAAAGGCTTTTGATAGTGTTTCGAGAGAGACTATGGGGAAGATCATGAGACATTATGGAATACCAGAGGAGTTTGTGAGGGTCATTATGAACATGCATGAGGACACATTTTGTAAAGTGATGGTTGATGGTTGTCTGAGTGATTCGTTTGAAGTCAAGTCCGGAGTAATTCAAGGTGGTGTTCTATCGCCTTTACTATTTATATTGGTCATTGATTACATTATGAAACGCGTTGGAACAGAAACCGGTGCAGGTATACTTTGGGGAGAGAACAGGAAACTTTTGGATTTAGATTATGCAGATGATATAGTTTTGATTTGTGATGGGCCAGAAGAGATGCAGAGAGTGTTGGACTGTTTGGTGAGTGAAGGTCGCAAGGTGGGTTTGGTTATTAATTGTGGAA
Source organism: Coenobita brevimanus (assembly GCF_032717465.1). Taxonomy (NCBI): domain Eukaryota; kingdom Metazoa; phylum Arthropoda; class Malacostraca; order Decapoda; family Coenobitidae; genus Coenobita; species Coenobita brevimanus. The sequence goes on along the minus strand of NC_137018.1, from coordinate 6,314,218 downwards.
AAACTGAAATAATCAATATGAATATGGAAAATGCGCAGGAATGTGTAATTGAAGGTATGGTTGTAAAGCAAGTTGATAGGTTTAAATATTTAGGTACTTATTTAGCCAAGGATGGTTCTTTGAACTTTGAATTCGAGGAAAGGTTAAAAGAAGGCTAATCAGGCAATGGGAATGCTTAAAAATATTTGGAATAATAACAATTTCTCTGTGCATACAAAAATCAAACTTTATAAGGTAATGGTTAGGAGTATCTTAATTTATGGACACGAGTCTTGGTACAGCACAGTGACTATGGAAAATAAATTCTTGGTGTTTGAAAATAAAGCACTTAGAAGAATATTAGGAGTTAAGTGGTGGGAAAGGATACCAAATAGTAGAATTAGAGAAATAACGGGAGTGCAGCCGATCGATGAATATGTTAGATTCTCACGATGGAAGTGGCTAGGACATGTGTATAGGAGACAGGGAATAGTACGAGGTACACCAGGGTGGGTGGCACTTGGTAGGAGAGGTAGAGGAAGGCCAAAAGAGACGTGGGTGAGGACAATGAGACGGGAAGCTGGAGATGAGTGTTGGGGAGATCTTGAGGAGTTAGCACAAGATAGGATGTGGTGGTGTGAGTTCATCGAGGCCCTATGCATCCCCGAGGGTGCCACAGGAAATGATTGATTGATTGATTGATTGATTGATTGATCATACTAATCACTTGTTGACTGTCAGGCTTTGGCACTTGGGCAAATATAAGGGTCACCAATACACTGATACGAGACATAACTACTTAGTATTTCATATATCATGCGCTGACCATAATCATCAATGACACTATTAGCTATACTGTATGATTTCAGTTTTCTTTCAACCACTGCTTATACTCGTAAACGACTATCCATTCCAAGTCTCCGTCTGTCTTCTTCCCCAGTCCATGATTTGAACTGATTCGTCGACATATAGCCTTGATAAACTGAAGTAGAAATGGGATATAATGGTATACTGAGGCATACTGTTCTATCGAGTAGGATGGGTAGAGATGGAAAAATATCCCTTTCATTGGGTTTACGTTCTGGGGCTTCCGTTTTTCAGCTCCAAAATGAACGTGACAGGAAAAGGCAGGATGTCCTTAATATGGTCTTAGGAAACGGGATGCCTGCTGTTTACCCCACTAACATCGTCGAATAATTTGCACCAGAATATATCCCACTCCGACTTCAGTGTAACGAGACTCTTGGACCACTTCTTGAACGCCTCAGTAAAGGGTTCGTTTATTAATGTATGCAACTAATCACTTTATAGGAGTCTTACTTTTATATATAAGGCATTGTTTTAAACGCCTAACTGGCATTTTAATACAGCTGTACCTCCATCAATAGTACTATACCTTATTTTAAAACAGTAGTGCCCCCACCCATTAGGCAAATTTAACTTTCTATGGAGACTCGTTTAGACTTTTTAAACAATACGATATGTAACCACCCACTAGGCCTACAAGAAGGTCATTAAAACAGACAGTCCACTTTTGCTAAGTCAAATCTTTCCCTGATGTAAAGTCTGCAAGAGTCGATGTTAAATCCAAGGCTCCATTTATACGTCAAGGTGAAGAAGGGCAATGGGAGCAACAAGCTTTACCCAAGAGACTGATCGGTCCGCAAATCGTACTCCGGATCTTTGGGTTGCGTGCTCGACGTGATAACCCATGCACCACCTCCTCCCCCTAAAATTACATGATATTTACCCAACCTAAACAGCTCTTGTGAGTAAAGCCGACAGACGCGTAACTCGGCCACTCTTCCGCCTGCCTTGACGTCTGTGAGAAACAAGGGCGAAGGAAGCACACACAGCACAGCCCCGAGAGACGCTAAGAAGAGGCAAGCGATAATGATAGCGCGAGAAATGAGGGTAAACAGCCCCTGGGAGACGATAAACAACCTTGGAAGGAGATCCCGCTTTCTCAGGCACACAGACACAGCGGAAGTAGTGCACAGGCAAGGGGATATGAAGAAGGGGAAGGGGGAAGCTGCTTTTTGTTTTCTTTTTTTGGCAATTTAAGGCCCCAGTTCCTTACGGCCAGACACGGAGGAGACGTGAACGAGAATGCGTTGGAAAAGTTGGGAGCTGGGAATGCTTAGGGCCGTAAAAAAAAAGTCTGAAATTAGTGGTTATTGTCGGCTCTGAATGTGGATGTAAATGGCTGGAGAGGAGGTGGGAACGGTGTGAAGAGATCGTTCCAGAGGGTAAAAACTAAATTATCTTTATCTTTTATCTCGTTCGAAAATTAGGCTTTGGGAAATTATTCGGTGGCTCAAGTAGAGTGGAGAATGAAAGAAGCCAAACCTAATGCTTGTGTTTTATTATTTCATTGCCATTAAAATTCCAATTCAGTGAGATATAGATGCAATAAATAAATAAATAATTAAATAAAAATATAAAGTAAGCCATGTAGATAAAACTGCGAATGTAACTCAGGCGCTCCACAGCAGATGAGTTTATATGTTAGTGAAGTTGGAATAAACTACATGGTGTAAATAATGTAAAAAAGCAACAACACCGAGACAATATAATTCAAAATGCCCTTTTGCAGTTCCCTCACATTAGCTTCCCAGATATTTTCGTCCTTTTGCAGCCTTTTTCCCGTAGTTCAATGGCAGAAAGAGACAATAATAAGGCTCTACATCCTTTCCACAGCACTTCCTCATGACTAGCACCATATTGTGGTGTGAATCTCTTGTTACATGTCAACATTTAAGAGGGAAATATATTAATTATCGACCAAACTACAGTGAACAGAGTATATAGAGCCACATGATCATTTTCTCTTATTGGGAAGTTCGTGTAGGGTTGAATCGGGAGTATTAGTGGCTTGGATGATGAGTTAATGAAATATGGGCCATTTCACGGGGCAATTTCATTAGAGTTTCTCCCGCTTTTGTAGTTCCATTTTCTGTTCCTGTATCCTACCCAACACCTTTAAATATTATGCAGGGAATAAGGTTAAAAGGATGAGAATGAGGATGAGTGTGAGGATGAGTATGACAATGAGTATGAGTATTTTAAGTTCCCGTACAGGAGACGTCAAAAGTTCTGTCGTCTCTCCTGTTCTTCCCACAGGCTTTGTGAATCTTTTTTTTTTTTTTTTTTTTTTTTTTAAATATGTGGAACACTCGTTGTACAGGTAATTCACTTAAACCTGGCCCAGATTTTCGTTCTTTCGTGGCTTCCTTCACGTGCCTCATTCACAGAAAAAGACAATACTGTGGTTCTACATCTTTTCTGTAACACTTCCTCGTGACAGGCATCATATGCTAGTGTTAATCTTTTGTTATAACTCAACATTCTAGATGGAGGGATATGACAATTTTAGGCCAATGTAAAGTGAACAGAGTACAGTGCAGGGGACTGAGGCGAAGTCAAAGGGAAATGAAAAAACAGAGCTAGAACGAGATAGAGGGACGAGTTGAATGGAGGACACCTGTAATTTGGTATATGTTATTTTTTTGTATTTGCTTTTCCTTCCTCTGTTCATCTTCTGTAAAAAAAAAGTACAAAAGTCTCCACAAAATTCTACATACTGCCAACAGATAAGGAACAGCAAAAATTTCTCTGTGTTCGTCTAAGAAATGTCTCCAAATCTCTCCATACAACTCTACATTTGTAAGTGAAGGGAAGGAGTGGTGATTAAAAATGACCGAGAAATACTTAAAGTTCTTGTCGTATAAATCGTGGATGAACTTCGGGATTAGGCTGCAGGTAAAGGATACATTGTTAAAACGATTCATACATATATTAACCAACAAAACAGGTGACAGTTTGGGGTCTAAATAAACGATGATGAATGAATGAAAGTCTAACTCATTTATCGCTAGGCAAATTGGTGAATGATTTCCTATTCCTGATACATTCTTTTACTTTTTATCTACCTTTTTTCGGTCTCACGATTCTACCTAACCGAAATAAAATAGTGAGAACAGGGTAAGAAAAAAAATCAGATGGTGATAATATGTTACGCCCATCTGACTGGTATTAAAATATCATTCATCGCGCCATATGGTTTCCAGACTAATATCTTTGGGGGAACTTTGGCTACAGCGTGTTCCATAAGCCTGATCTATCTATCTATCTATTGCCAGACGCCACAATCCCGTAAGGGGTGGCCATTTGACTTTGAGTTATTTGTTTTACGGGGAGGGGCACTAACCCTCCACCAACCCACTTGCTGACACGTAGGGAGCACGTATGGTTTGGTTATATGGTTACCACCCAGCGTTGTAAATGGTTTCTTGGCTTACAGGAAACCATTTGGCTTGTCACTCAATGTAAAGCCACCCGTAAAGGAAAGAAAAGCAATAAGAAGTGACAGGAAAGATCGGAGAGATAGGAAGGAAGGGCAGCGTGTTCCATAAGCCTGAAACCTTATGTAATTCACTATCCATCAACACATTAAATACATCACTCCTTATACCATTAGCGTATGACTAGTGAGTGAATACCTTGCCTGTATTTACGTATGTCACGGTGATGAACATCGGGTACTGAACACACTCTGAACATAATGAATACATTCCTGAAGTTCAATTCGTTACATTCCTGAAGTCTTTCTCATCATTTTACTGTTTCAGACTATGGGGCACTGTAAAATATCTGTTACACCCGCGCTCGCCATGTCGAAGTGGGTATTACGTTTTGCTGGACATGTGTGTGTGTGTGTGTGTGTGTGTGTGTGTGTGTGTGTGTGTGTGTGTGTGTGTGTGTGTGTGTGTGTAAGAAGACAGCTCTCCTCTCTTTTTATCCGATATTAATCAAAGTTGATGGAATGGATAAGAAACAACCTAGTTAAAAATAATAAATCACCGGAAGACATAGTAGCTTGAAGGACGTAAAACTATCATCATCGTAACTACTATAATATTCCTTTATTAATATCGTCGGAAAAGCTTAAAGTGTAGAAAATTTTTGCTCGTGTTGCCTCACCACTTTTTTTTTTTTTACTCTTAATTTTTCTAGCCGAGAGAGGGAGGTTTTATGAAAAGGAGGGAAAAGTTATTCGGACTTATATGACGCATTCGTCTTTTTTACGGCAGGAAAGTCAACGTCTCGCTCTGAAATGCTCCTGGGATTTTTAGAGCTGACGGTGGGCGGTGGAAGGGTAGAGGGGAGAGTTGTGGAGACGGTATGTTGTTACTTTCGTCCTTTACTGTCCCCTTTTACTGTCCCCGTCCTTCCTTTATTTTGTCCTTGTCTTCGCTGCTCTCTCGGTATTTTCCTTCCTGTTCTTTATCCTCTCTTCATGCCTCTTCTTGTTCTTTCCCTTCCTCTCCCCATCTTTCTCCCAGTCCTCTTTCCGTTCTCCATCTTTCCTGCTTCCTTTTCTATCCCTACTCTGTTCCTCCTGTCTTTTCTCTGGCTTCCTGAGCGGTGAGGAGAGCGCAGGGAGAGTTCAGGGGACGAGAAGCTGTTAATTTCGTCCTTTATGTTTCTCTTTTACTATCCCTCTCTCCCTAACCATCTTACTTTCCTTTCTTCTTCCTCTCGCTATCCTTTCCTTCTATTCTCTTTCCTCTCCCTATCCCCCTTCCGTTTCTCTATTCCTATTTTTTTTCATGTCTTTTTCCTCTTCCTGTATTTTCTTTCTCTTTTCTTCCTGCCCATCCTCTTTCCTCTTTTTAATCTTTCTCCTTTCTTTTCCCTCTAAGTCATCATTTCCGAGGTCTTTAAATGGAAATAAGTGAGTGTTTTGTGGATAGCATGGTCTTACTTCCCCATCTAAATTTCCTACTTTGTCTCCTTTTTACTATCCCTCTCTCCCTATCCACCTTACTCCTCTTACTGTATCAATCTTACATATTCTCATCTTTCCCCTCTTTCTCATCCTTCCTTTCCTTTCCTTTTGTTTTTCTTCTCTTCCTCTCCTCTTCCAAACCTCTTTCTGTCCTTCCTCTTATACTTCTTTCCCTTCTTTCTTTACCATGTCCTTAATCTCTTTCTTTCAATTATCCCTCCCAGCCAATCTTCCTCTTTCTCTCCACTCTTCCTCGTGGTGAGAAGTGTGACCTGTGAGGAAGGTAGAAGAAGAGTTGTAGGGATGGCAAAGGTCTTTCTCTCTTCCCTTTATCCCTCTTCTTCCTTCTTTCTTTTCTCTTTACACTTCGTTTTTTTTTCCTTTTCATTCTCCACATCCTTAACTGAGGGAAGTCATGGTCGTACTTTAAGTCTTTATGTCTCTCTTTTCCTATATCTCTGTCTATTCTTCTTCCTTTCCTCTAAATTACTATCTTTTTTTATCTTAATCCTCTCTCCTTGCTCTCAATTTATACAGTCTCCTTCATTCCTTTTCTACTACCTGTCTCTGTTCGTTCTTATTTTTCTGTCTTCCTGCTGTCGTGATGTGTCCCTATTGCTGTTCCTTTCCCTAACCTTCTTCCTTTCCTTCGCTATTTTTCTTTCCTCCTCTCCCTCTCTTTCTTCTTTCCTCTCGCTCTCTTATGTTCTCTCTCAATTTTTTTTTCCCTATCGTTCTTTTATGTCCCTTCTACTGTTCCTTTCTCAACCTTTCAACCTCCCCGTCCCCTATTTTTCCTTTCTTTTCTCCTTCCCATCCCTCTCTTTCCTCTCGCTCTCTTCTTTCCTTTCATCTAACCCCATCATGGCCTGTTTTCTTGCCTTTACCTTTCTTTACTTTCTCTTCTCATCCCACTCCCCATCATTCTCTCCTTATTCTTTCCTCACTCTATTTTTCTCCCTTTATTCTCTCTCTCTCTAGCCTTCTTGCCATTTTTCGATTCTCTCCCCAATCTTTGTCTTTCCTTATCATCCCTCCTTCCTGTCCCTGTTCTCTTCTTTTTTCTTCCTTTTCTTTTCCCTATCATTTAGTCTTTCTTTTCCCTTTTCTTATCTGACTCTCTCTATCTTCTTCTTTTCCCTGTGTTTCCTTTCTGTTTTCTTTATCTCTATCCTATTTTTCTTCCTGTTTTGTCTTCATTATCACCTCTCTTTATTTTTATTATCCTTATAATCTCCTTCATGGTTAGGTATTAGGTGTTCGTCCTTCATGTTTCCCTTTTAATATCGTCCTAATTTTTCATGAGCTTCGTATGCTTTCCCTATCATTCTTCCTTTCCTTTCCCTTCTCCTATCTCTCCTTTTCTGTCTACCTTTTCTATCCATTCTTTTTCTTCCTTTCTCAATCGACTTTTTGTTATACTTTATCATTTTCTTTTTTTCCCTCTTCTTTCCTTCCTATTTTTCTTCTTTCCTCCTCTCCTATCTTTCTTCCTTCCTCTTCACCTATCCTTCTTCCTTCCTCTTCTCCTCTTTTTCTTCCATCCATTTCTCCTGTTTTTCTTCCTTCTTCTCCTGTCTTTCTTCCTTCTTCCGTATCCTCTTCCTGAGTTGTGGGAGCGACGGCCATACTATCCTTCTTTATGTGTCCCGTTTACCGTTCTTCTTCCTCCTCTCTCTTCCTGTCTTCTTTATATTTCCTCCTCCCTGTCCTCTTCCTACGCTCTTCCTTCTCCTTCCTTACCCTTTTCCTTCTATCTTCCACTGTTTTTCCTTCCTCTCTTCTGAATCTCTTCCTATTCTTTTGCTTCTCCTTCCTTACCTTCTTCCTTCTGTCTTCTTCGTTTTCTTCCTTACTTCCTCTCTCCTTATCTACTTCCAATTCTTCTCCTTCGTTTTTATCTTCTTTCTTCTTTTCTTCCACTTTTTTCTTCCTTACTTCCTTTCTTTCTCCCTGTTCTCTGTCTGTTCTTCTGCTTCTCATTCCTCCCTTCTGCCTTTCTTCTCTTTTCTTCCTTCCTTCCTTTCTCCCTTATATTGCTTCCTTCCTCACTGCTTTCTCTTTAGCTGTTTCCTTTCACTACCCTACTCTTAATCTTCCTTCCTGATCATCCTACTAATCTCTCCCTATTTCCCTACTTCCTTTCTCCCTTTACCCATCCTTATCCCAACTCTGCTAGAACTGGCGAGGAAGGGGGCACGATTGAGGGGTGACTGACCTAAAAAGCTTTCGTAAACAATAGTATGGCTGTTACGCGACCAACATAGGAGAAGGAGGGCTAGGATAGGAGGGAGAAAGAAATAGTGAAAAAGAGAGTAAAGGAAAAAGAAGATATAATGAAAAGGAGTGAGATAGGATGAGACTAAACCAGAGAGAGAGAGAGAGAGAGAGAGAGAGAGAGAGTTCATTTGCTCCGTGTCTCCTTTTTCTCCTTAATGAAGCTTGGCGCAAAATCCTTTACTTAAAAACAAACTCTCTCTCTCTCTCTCTCTCTCTCTCTCTCTCTCTCTCGGAAGTGATTGAAGCTGGTCTCAAGTTATACCTCAAGACATCGACTCCAGCATCTTCGAATCTCCGCAAACTCTGACAAATACTTGGCGGAAAAATCGAAACTATCTGAAAAACACACTAATATACATAGGATTTTCACTGTATTTCGCTGGTTATCAATTTTCTTCGGACAGAATTGGGAAGACGGGTTTTTCTTTGCCTGTGCCTTTTATTTTCTTCTTCCTTTCTTTAGACAATTATATGTGGCTTAGGAGAGGCTTTCCGAACTGGAGGGGTTAATTACAGGCTTCCTTAACCCCTCCAGTACATGAGATCTTAGGGTGATTAAATCGCCTTAAGGTCATCGTACTAGAAAATTTATGATGTCTCTTTAGCAGATCTTTCTCACCAGTTTATTATTTCTGTGTCAAATACTAATGGTTAATATTTTTACATTACAAGAAAATATTAATGAACATGGGTATACGGCACTGATATAACTGGCAGAGGTGACATGATATACAACGTCATAAGTAATATTAGGATCAAAATTACGCTTACAACCCCACGCCAATATTCTTCTGCCACCATTATTTCTCATTTCTTCCCGAACCTCAGAAAGTATCCTTCCTTATCGTACTCTTTTTTCTGTGTGTTGGAGAACTTTTGACTGTCACAGAAGCTACCTCGCTGACTTAATATTGGTGACAAATTTAACTATATTCTTGTCAAAACGTTATGAAACATGGTTTTGGGTTGACTTAATACGGAGAGAGAGAGAGAGAGAGAGAGAGAGAGAGAGAGACGACCTCCCTTCCTCACGACCCTTCATCCCTAGCCACCCTATTTCCTTAATCCTCTTGCTGTCTGACCCTTTTTCCGTTTTCTGTACACATGAATCGTTTTCTCTATTTGTTTTACGACTCTCTTTTTCTTCCTTTTTTCCACATCCTCTTTTAGTTTCCTACCTATCGATGCTTCAGTTGTTTACAGTGGTCGTACTCTTCATGTTCCTCCTACTGCATTTTGTTTTAATAATAATAATAATAATAATAATAATGACACGAAAGCTACAATGGAGGGATCACTACACTATCCAAGCAGTTTTCATTCAGAGTAAAACGAAATTTAAGTTATAACAGCTCCTTTTTTTTTTTTTATTATATTCCTTTTTAACTTAATACTAATTGTCTACGAGGTTCCTGGAAAACACCTAAGCACTGCAGCCTCTTCTTCTTCATGTGAGAGAACAGGGCCACTGTCTTACTGTAACTCTCTCTCTCTCTCTCTCTCTCTCTCTAAGTTGTCCACCTTCCTTAAATCTCTCTATGTTTCTCATTTATGTCGTTTTCATATCATTGTAAATACCAAGTACATTTAACCTGCACAGTGTCGCTTATCTCAATTCACAGCTTTTCCTACAGGCTACTTACATTCCATCCAAGTTCTTTCATCATTTAAATTATTCCTCGAGTAAGAGTCTCTCATAAATCTTCCATTATCTTCCCCTCATTTTTCATTCACGTTCTCCTTCATGAGCTCGCCAAACTCTGATTGATAACAGGGAAAATCACCGCTGGTCAAAACCATTTTTCACATTACACTGAACAATTGCTTCAGCGGCTCTTTTGATGAGCGCTTTCACGATATTTTACGTATAAAAGTTCACGGCTCACTTAAAAGGATTAAATTTCTATCTCTTAATACTGTTAGGCCTTCTGTCAGATGGAAAATATAATCTGAAGTTTGGCTAAATATCTAAGTGTGTCTTTATAGCCGAGAGGATTAATTAAATAACCATATGAATATGATTTCCAAGAGCGAATGGGGACAGACTTTTTTTTTTTCTTTTTCTGAGCATCCCAGACACGGCTTTGATGATTTCCAACCAAGATTTTTCATTCATAACTGTTACTGTCACCGATTATTTATTTGTACCTGTTGTCACTGATTATTCATTCACACCTGTTACTGTCACCGATTATTCATTCACACCTGTTATTGTCACCGATTATTCATTCACACCTGTTACTGGCACCGATTATTCATTCACACCTGTTACTGGCACCGATTATTCATTCACACCTGTTACTGGCACCGATTATTTATTTGCACCGATTCTAGTCACTGATTTCAGGACTAATTATTTTTCTCCCTACCCAATGCTCTTTTCTTCCTCATCTAGACTCCTTCGACTGATAACAGACGATTTCATTCACCTAAACGAAATCCTAACAATCAAATGATACCCCTTTTTACTCTAACTTGGTCTAAAATCGCCAGTCTCCATCCCTGATACTCAGCTGTAGCAATGGAATAAGACTTGAAGATGGTGCTACTCACGAAAAGGTGCTGTGGAAAGGATGTCAAGCCGTGTACTGTCTTATTCTGTAACTGAGCTACGTGAAATAAGCCCCGAAACGACGAAAATCGGGCCAAATTAAGGTAAAAGGAGTATAGTAACCCCGTGAATAAGGTGAGGTATATTTACAGTTTGTTCTTGTAATCTCTAGACGATTTACCTTAGGAATCTCTTGTAATGAACAGGTAATTAAAGGCTTGAACTATCTATCTATCTATCTATTGCCAGACGCCTCAATCCCGTTTGGGGTGGCCACAAACAAATCGCCTCCAAGTCGCCCTGTCCCCCGCCATTTCACTCCCCTGCTCCCAACTCACACCCCCCTCTCTCATATACCTCTCCACCCCATCCCTCCATCTCATCCTCGGCCTCCCCCTCCCTCTTCCCCCCTCCACCTCACTCACATACACTCTCTTCATCAGTCTTTCACCCTCCATCCTCTCCACATGGCCAAACCACCTCAGTGTGTTCCTCATAACGCTTCCTATCACATCCACATCCACACCACAACGCTCCTTTATATCCTCATTCGTCAGCCTGTCTCTCCATGTGACTCCACAGGCTCCTCTTAAATAACTCATTTCCACCGCTCTCACTCTTGACTTCAACTAACCCCTCAAATTCCTAAAGTCTCTCCCAAGCTGAGTAAAATCGTCTGCAGATAAGAAGAATGAAATACGGAAACATATCCCTAGAATGTATGGATTTAAGATTGCTCTGCCAAGATACAACTCAACACACGTTCGCTTTAGTGTTAAATATTCACTACATACTCGCTTCATCTTTCAATATTCACCACGTACTCGCTTTGTCTTCGAATATTCTCCACATACTCGTTCTATCTTCGCATATTCACCACTTTCTTTCCCCCATTCAATCTCCATTCACTACTAACATTCCTTACATTCATCGCCTACGCCATACTGATTAACACAGAACAAATTTATTAATATGGACTAAATTTTAAGTCAAAGCAGAATTCCACCTTAGACAAAACTCAATAAACTGGCACCTGTTTTATCTCCGAATATCCAATACCTTCCATTACCATCACTACCCAACCTCCCTTCCCATCTTAACCCAACCTCCCTTCTCTTCCCCGTCCAACTCCCTTTCCCATCTCAACCCAACCTCCCTTCCCATACCTACCCATTCACTTAACCTCCTTTCCCATCGCTACCCATTCACTCATACATACTCATCATTCATTCATTCATACATATCCAGTTTCCATTCACTATTTTATCCTTGAAAATTCAGCACGTTTTCCCACACCCCCAGCCAACCTAATTTCATTGCCAACACCCCTTTCACTGCCAACACCCGTTCTATTGTCAACACTTCTTTCACTGCCAACACCCACTTGCACTGCCAACATCCCTTTCGTTGCCAACACCCTTTTCATTGCCAACACCCCCTTTCACTGCCAACGCCCCTTTTCACTGCCAACACCCTTTTCATTGCCAACACCCCTTTCATTGCCAACACCCCTTTCATTGCCAACACCCCTTTCATTGCCAACATCCACCTTCAATGCCAACACCCCTTTCATTGTCAACACCCTTTTCATTGCCAAAACTCCCTTTCATTACCAACACCCGTTTCTCCCTCGCACACACCATTCATTGCCAACACCTCTTTCTCCCTCGCACACACAATTCATTGCCAACACCTCTTTCTCCCTCGCGCACACCATTCATTGTCAACACCTCTTTCTCCCTCGCACACACCATTGCCAACACCTCTTTCTCCCTCGCACGCACCATTCTCTCGCCGCGGTTATCTGTCCCCAATAAATCAATACCGTATATATCTCTTGCATCTTGCTTTTATGGGACTTTACGTTGCGTCTGTAGATTTCTGGTTTTCCATTTTGTGACGTGCGGATAATAAGAACTGTTTTTTTTATAGAGAGAGAGAGACAATGAGTGGAGGAAAAACAAAGGAAATAAATAAAAAAATACAACACAGACGTATAGATGTTCTGATTTGTGTTTTTGCTTAAGACTGTGCTGTACCGGATAAGATTTACTGTATTTTGAGATTCTGTAATTGATAGATTTCTCTAAGATTGAAAAGATTAATGGTTTTATGGTGAATACGTTAAGTGTGGCCAAAGCAACGAAGACATTAACGCCTTAACTATGAAGTCTGTTTTCATAATTTAAGCTGGACGATTTAATTCAGCCAAGAGAAGATAATATATGAGTAAAGGGGGTAGATTCGGTTTCCACTAAGCGCTTCAGCCTAAGGAAGCTCTCCATCGTTGACATAAGGAAATAGTACAAGAACAAAGTAAAAGAAGAAATAAACGGAAGTAAAAAAATGAATAATAAGAGTACTACAATAAAGCAATAATAAATAACAATAATAATAATAATAATAATAATAATAATAATAATTGCACTCCAATCGGACTGAACCGGTGAAGGTTTATATCCAAGGGATGGTTGGGGTTGATTGCTCATGCAATACCACTCAGGGATGAGTGAGGCTGGTCGCTCTCATCTTAAATGTCGGGACCAACTGCCTAGCCCCGGGCTCCTACGCTCCTCATGGGGCAATGTAGGATTGGATGATGGATGGATGGATGGATGGATAATACTAATACTAATACTAATAATAATAATAGTAAACATCGTCTTGTAATACACTGAATAAAATATCCTCGCAGCAGACGGTACTGACAAGATCTTAAAAGCAAAAACAAATACAAACACCCAAACCCACACAGTTTCCTTGTACGACGAAGAGAGAGAGAGAGAGAGAGAGAGAGAGAGAGAGAGAGAGAGAGAGAGAGACGCAGAAAAGAGGGAAGATTGGGAAAGTGGTCAGCCGATGTTTTGCAAATCAGGATGAAGTGGAGTGGGGGAAGGGGGATGGGCCAGGGTGGGGAAGGAGGGCGGAGGTGAGAGAGGAGGGGGCAGGGGTGGGGAAGGGGGGTGCTGAAGGGGAAGCTGACTATTGACTCTTGTTCGTATTCTCGTCGATTATGTAAGCTCCCAAAGTCGATTTATTATTTGATATAGGTCCGTGATACTTTTTTTGTAGGTTATTTATGCAATGTTCGGGGATACTGGAATGCCTGATGTAACATAGAAGAGGGCAGTATGGGGCTATAAAATAAGTCGCTTGGAAAAAGGTGTTAGGGAGCTTCCACATCCGACCAGAATGCCGACCATTACCTCAACCGACGGTAAAGGATGGAAATGAAATATAACAGTCTTACCCTTTGCAATATCGCGGAGTAAATCTCATCCTATTCGATTTAATGTCAGTCGATAATATTCACCCTTAGATATATCAACCTGAGGGGGTTAGAATATCGCTTTGTCTCAGATGGGGTCAAGGGAGCCTAAGAAACACACTTGAGATTTTACCTGTCGTCTTGTTAAAATCTATGGCGCTTAGAAATCACAGATCCGTGACCCCAATATATGCAACGATCAAGGTCATACTTTTCCTGACTGTCTTATTAACCCTTTCATTGCTCCAATCAGCGTCAGGTGATTATTTTTAGCTTGGGAAACCCCCTCACAATGAAAAGGTTAGTGAGGTTTCTTGCTATCAAAGGTGACTACTTTTGCTTTGAAGAAACCCTCTCACACTGAATGGGTAAATAAATATCTAACCCACTCAACACAAGGACAGTCTTTCCTAAGCTGGCGTTAACCTGCATACGTCATACTACGCCATATTTTAGTTTGTTCGTTCTACCTCCAGACGATTTCATCTAGGCTATGGGAGATCTTTGAGACACGTGTGAATGAAGGCTGCAATTAACCTTTCCAGTTCAGAATCTCTCTCGTAAGCTGAATAAATATGATGGTTGCAGAATAAAATTAATATTCCATCCTCTTATTTAAAAAAAAATGAAGAGAACAATCAGCAGTGAAATCAAAAGTAAAAAAAAAAAAAATACTGCAACCACAAGCGTCACTCCTAAGCTACTTTAGGACTGATGAGGGTAGCAAGAATAAAATTAAGATCCTGTCCTCTTACTGGAAGAGTTAAAAGAGCACAATCACCAGTGGGATCATATATATATATATATATATATAAAATCACTGCAACCACACGCGTCTCAACTGCACGTCAAAAACAGGACTTCACCTAACCTTCCTAGATCTCATAAATACGCCCAAATGCCACACTAACACCTTAATGATCTTGTGACTCGAGGTACTGAAGTGGTAATCAGTAAAATTGTGTTGGCAATATTCCGCAACACAGTGGAGTATGTAACACTTTGCAATCTGGGAAGGGAATGGGGGTACTCTCTCTCTCTCTCTCTCTCTCTCTCTCTCTCTCTCTCTCTCTCTCTCTCTCTCTCCCTTCCTCAACACTTTCTTTCTTAAACCTCGTGCGTCATTCGTTCCTCTTCCAGGAGTTCGGTTTTAACAATCCCTTTGATATGCTATCGTTCCCGTCTCTCGCTCTGATCTTAGTACAGTTCAGTGGTGTGTGTGTGTGTGTGTGTGTGTGTGTGTGTGTGTGTGTGTGTGTGTGTGTGTGTGTGTGTGTGTGTGAGAGAGAGAGAGAGAGAGAGAGAGAGAGAGAGAGAGAACCTGAAAGCGGAGACAAACTTAAATTATAATCCCCGATACCAATGCAAAGCTGCCTCAATAATCTGTATAGAGCAAGGACTTTGATCCATCGCTTCCCTATTTGATATTCATAACGAGGCGTTCCGGATTAACACACACACACGCACACACACACACACACACACACACACACACACACACACACACACACACACACACACACAGGATTTAAGCTGTCTGGCTGTGCTCAAAGGCTTAATGTTACGGTACTATCAGAAACACAGACACATTATTTCCTGTATTTCTGACTGCCCAAAGCTTTACTGCCTCGCTTCTACCAATAAATAAAGTCACTGATATAGGAGAGAGAGAGAGAGAGAGAGAGAGAGAGAGAGAGAGAGAGAGAGAATGGATAATCTCCATAGTTCGAAACTGAATAAAATCGTCTAAAGCTAGCAAGAATTTAAAAAAAAAAAATACAACCTTTGGCCGAAGGGGTGAGGCTGGCAAGAGTCCTGGAACAGTCAATGTTATGGTACAATCAGAAATCCAGGACTATTATTTCCTTTATTCCTGATTCCCCTAAGCCCTGCTACCTCGTCTGTACTATACTCGTTTTACTCTAACCTGGCCTAAAATTGCCACCTCTCCGTCTTGACTGCTGAGCTGAAACATTAACGCCAGAAGGTGATGCAAGTCACGAAAAAGTGCTACGAAAGAGGATAAAGAACCACTGCATTGTTTTTTTGTTTTTTTTCTTTTCCTGTCACTGAACCATGTGAAATAAGCTCAAAAAAGTTGAAAATCTAGGCCAAGTCAACGTGAAAGAAGTATAATCACGTTTTGAATACCTAAATACGATAATATTACGTTCTATTTTGTTGTATTCTTGCAGCTTCAATCTACAGCAGTTTGAGTTCCACTGTTACAGATATTTTATGAATGGAGGACACCTGTAATCTGGGGTAAATATGATTTTTTTTTACTTATTTTTCTTTCATCTGTACACCTGTTGATAAATTTGAACTTTAACGTACAGCATTTCACGTCCAACTTTTACAGATTTTTTTTCATGAATGGAGGACACTTGTAATCTGGTGTATGGATGTTAATTTTTCCTTTTTCCATCCTCTGTTCACCTTAAAATAAAAATTCGCTTATTTTACGTAACTCAGGAAATACTTCGCGGTGTAGAGGTTAACTTACGCTTTATCTTACCTCTCACTTCTAATTATCTCCAGCTCACTAAGAATCATTCGTAGGGAAGAATTTTACCTGTGCAATGCAGTAATGTGTTTTGTTTCTGATTCTCGCTACGACCAGGTGATTTTATGTTGACCCGCCCCCCCCCGCTTTTTAGTGAATGGGCTACGGGAGGCTAAATCTGATCCCTCTAGCCTGAAAAGTCTCCTCAGCTGAAGGAAATCATCATCATCATCATCATCATCATCATCATCATTATTATTATTATTATTATTATTATTATTATTACCACACCTCGTGCTGACGTGCTCAAGTGGTAAAGGCTAGAATAAGGACGCAAATCTGAAAAAAAAAATCGTCTGTCAGGAATAACAAAAAATAATAAATATGACAAATAAATATCGTCAAAATGAATAAAATCGTCTGGAATAAATAAAAAAAATAAGGCCTCGAAGCTCAGGTTTTATATAACCAGTTGACCATTAGGGGTTTCCCAAATGATGAAGATAATTGTTAAGAGGGATCAAGAATAATAAATAATAATAATAATAACTAGAATGGCACCCAGTAGAGCACATACCTCCGCCAAGGCCCCAACATGTACCTGCAGTTCCGGAATTTTACATGCATCCGCGCCAAACTGTACACAGTCGTAGATACCAACATCCTAAATATGCCTGATTTTTTTTTTCATCAAGATGCATGCAATTTTTACTGAAAACTTTACGAAAATGTCGAAAAACGGTCTATCTCACAATGTAAAGAAAGTGAAAAAAGAAAAAAAATCCTGGATCCGCACCTTTATCCGGATCCGCATCAAAATTTAATGAAGTCTATTCTGGGCCAAGGCCCATTCTTCTACCAAGTTTCGTCAAGTAGTTTTTGTGTAATCTTGCTCACAAACCAACCAACCAACCAACAAACAAACAAGCGGGCAGGAGTGAAAACATAACCAGCTTGGCGAAGGTAATAATAATAATAATAATAACAATAATAACTAATAATAATAATAATAACAATAATGAAGATAATATATTACTAACAACAACAATAACAATAATAATAATAATAATAATAATAATAATAAAACATGTCATTGTTCATCAGGATGTTGGCAAGAGCAATTATCATCAAAGATCACACGAGTATCATTTATAAAGAAATGGAAAAAAACAGGATAAAAGGGAAAAAATTGGACTTTTTGCCTTTTTATTTTTTCTGCTCAGGGCTGACTTTTTGACAGTCGGTGGGATAATACTCACTAATTAAATATCGTTCGGTAAATATCGCAATCTCCTGCAGTATTTTTATCGTCTTTTCACGTGCACCTAATTTTCGATAATACCCCCCATGATCCTTTAATAATATCAGCAGTGAATCGTTTGTGTTAATTCAATACCACTGTCAATTTTACACATTATTGCCTTAACAAATAAAGTAAATAAAGTACTTTGCTTTGTATAAATCAGTGATAATTTTTACATATACTTCACTATGAACTAAAAAGTGTATTAATTCTCAACACGAGCTAATCATTTTGTATATAGATCTAATAAGAAAACAAAACAAAACTCTCTGCATTACTGAAAAAAAATCGCGTTCAAGCAAGCTATTTGTGTATTAAAATTTACCCCTTCACTCTCAGGACGCGTTATATCGTATTCAGGGCGTTATATCGTATTCAGGAAGCTTAATATCGTATTCAGGACGCGTTATATCGTATTCTGGACGCGTTATATCGTATTCATATCATTATATCGTATTCAGGACGCGTTATATCGTACTTAGGACGCGTTATATCGTATTCATGGCATCATATCGTATTTAGGACGCATTATATCGTATTCATGGCGTTATATCGTATGTAGGAAGCGTTATATCGTATTCACGGCGTTATATCGTATTCACGGCGTTATATCGTATTTAAGATGCGTTATACCGTATTCGGGAAGCGTTATATTGTGTTCAGGACGCGTTATATCGTATTCATGGCGTTATATCGTGTTCAGGAAGCCTTATATCGTGTTCAGGAAGCGTTATATCGTATTCATGGCGTTATATCGTATTAAGGATGCGTTATATCGTATTCAGGAAGCGTTATACCGTATTTAGGACGCGTAATATCGCAATCTCGCCATTTTCAAGCGATATTTTTTACCTAGATATTTTCCAGCAATAAGGGTGAGATATTACCTCCTTTAGGCACTTCAGTACGAAATTTTCCAGGCTGAGGCGAATCGACTGAAGAGAGCAACAATCAAATAATGTAATGGGACTGAAGAGGTTATTTTGTAAATGGGAATTCTCTGTAAGTTATAAATGAAATGGTAAAGAAAAATGGTCAGTTAGAAAATGAAAAAAAAAAAAAACATGTAACTTTCTGTATGTCAAATGGGAACTGAAATTCGAGAGAGAGAGAGAGAGAGACTGTAGTAGGAAGAATAAATCGCTATGGGAGAGGTGCAACGTAGCCTACAGAATGCAGCTTAGAATACGTTACCATGACTCCAGGCTCTCCATGTCCCTCGCCTCTCTCACGCTCGCTCGAACTATCTCACGCTCACTTGCACTCTATCAAACGCTCTCTCTCTCTCTCTCTCTCTCTCTCTCTCTCTCACACACACACACACACACACACACCGATAACTTCAATCCACTGCTACAAGACATAAATAAATCTCTTGGTGTCAAATTTTTTATCTTCTCTTAATAACTAAAGTGAAAATGAAATATTTCACAGTTTAATATTATCAATGTGAATATTATGTATGGGTTTATAATACTGTCTTTCAGCGATATCTGTCTTTCCTCAAATTATCTATTAAAGTAATTTTTAGTAAAGGTACTTATTGTGAGAAAAATAATTGTGACTAAAGGATGCATCTGTTAATTATTAGACAGCCAAGGGAAGATAAAGCTTTGGTGTTTCATTAGTAGTAGTAGTAGTAGAAGTAGTAGAAGAGTAGTAGTAGAAGTAGTAGCAGTAGAAGTAGTAGTAGTAGTAGTAGTAGTAGTAGTAGTTGTTGTTGTTGTTGTTGTTGTTGTTGTTGTAGTAGTAGTAGTAGCAGTAGTAGTAGTAGTAGTAGTAGTCGTAATGGTGGTGGTGGTGGTGGTGGTGGTGGTGGTGGTGGTGGTGGTGGTGGTGGTGGTGGTGGTGGTGATGATGATGATGATGATGATGATGATGATGATGATGATGATGATGATGATGATGATGATGATGACGATGATGATGATGATGATTATTATTACCGTATTATTACTGTTATTAAAACACGTATATGTTTTATTTAAAATGAAACAAAGTCCAATTATTTCCCATCCTCACCGATGTTTTTCTTGCTTATTCTTCCTGTTTCAGTACGATTTTTTTTTAAACTTAGGAAATATGTCATGTGCTGAAGGGAATAATGAAAACTATATGTAGGTCCTCCAACTGGGAAAGTCTCAACAGATCCAAATAAGCTCGTCTGTGAATTGTAAACACACACACACACACACACACACACACACACACACACACACACACACACACAATCGACGAATGGATGGGGTTCAGAGCGTGCCTACAAATTCACGCACTCTGTTTAAGTAATGACCAATTATCTTTGACACACTAGAAAGTTATCACCGTCATCACCAATATGAAGAAAAAAAAATCATCTTTAATATATTTTCTAACCCCTTCAAAAGAACGTGTCACTTGGAAATTAAAAAAAAAAACGTTTAGCGGTAGCATCATTATAATAAAAAAAAAAAAAGTACTCACGCTGAAAGGGTTAACAATACACAATCTCACTTGGATAAAATCTGTCGTTAGCGTGAATGTTAAACACACACACACACACACACACACACCTGGAAAACAAAATCATCTGGTTGTGATATGAATGTAAACAAAAAGCAAAAGCCACCGTACTCAGGTTCAAGGCCTTCACAATACACAAGCCTTGCCGTCGCTCCGTGCCTCCCGTGCAATTCGGCCTCTTTCGACAATAATACCCTCATAAACCCAGACAACGAGTTAGAAAGCAGGTATACAGCCCTCTTAGTTACGCGCCCCGGGGGACATTACGGAAGAAGGCACTTAAGCATGAAGCCACACTAATATGTATACAGCCAGCCTCCTCCCTGTGCTCTGTTAAACCCTATAGCATTTCCTTCCTGCAGTGCCACATAAACCCAAATAAGGAGGGCATATCCAGGCGGTATTTCATTACTCTGGGAGGGAAATTTTAAGGGGGGTTTTAATGGTGGTGAAAGCTGCCTGGAATAATAGTCTGTGGCTTCCTTGACCTATTTGGGAGCTCTGAAGGAGGAGGTGGATGTCTGTGGGATGTAGCTGGTCTTGCTATGTGTCTGGGGGATGAGTGTACAGGTACTTGGTTTCAGGTTGTGGTCTTTGTCTCTTCAAACACACACACACACACACACACACACACACACACACACACACACTACTGCCAAACGTGATTTCATTTATTCTTTAGTTGAGTATTTGTCTAATTCACTACATACTTTTCAATATATCCATCACAGCAGCTACTCGTTCCAGAAAAGACCTTAATATTTCTTTCAAAATCACCCAAGACGCTCGCCTTGTTATGTCGACTGCGTTCTTGCTTTTATCCTTTACTGTAAAATTCATGGAAATAAAATTCTCACTGTGTGTAATCAGGTTCTCATGTTTAGGTGTATCTCTGCATAGGCTACAGGTCTTGTAACTATGGTGGAAGTACAATCTTTTCCTTTTACTCCACTTTTTTCAATCTCTCTCTCTCTCTCTCTCTCTCTCTCTCTCTCTCTCTCTCTCTCTCTCTCTCTTCCTCGGATGGTGTTATAAATATCTTTCTGTTGTCTTATTATCAGAACAATTTTACTGAATTCACTTCAGCCACAAACTCTTCATTCTTTAGTTTACCTCCAGTTCAACATGCACACTCTATTTTTATACTTTCATGTATAC
Organism: Coenobita brevimanus; assembly: GCF_032717465.1. Lineage (NCBI taxonomy): Eukaryota > Metazoa > Arthropoda > Malacostraca > Decapoda > Coenobitidae > Coenobita > Coenobita brevimanus. Next base: position 6,292,880 of record NC_137018.1, on the reverse strand, counting down.
ATTCAGTCAGCACTAGCTAAGCTTTTCTTGGTCAAATTTCTTCATGCTCTTTAAAAAGCAACTGTCGTGTATTTATCTGGGTGGATATCACTTACATTTTCGTTTACCTCTTTGCCTGGGAGAGAGCAACGAGGCATCTCTGTCTCAGCCCGCTGCTCCTTTCCCCAAGTCGTCAGAGGCTCAGCTACCTTATAAAAACCAACCCACTGCCACTCATCCGGATTGCCCTACGGTATAATCCAGCGTAACCGGATCACGGCGATGTTCCGAAACGACGAGGGTAGCCGGTGATAATTTGGGGTAAGACTGTAAGCCGCTCAGCCCAGACGCAGCATCCCCGACCTGACGCCCCAAGATAAAAGTCTCAAGGCGAATAACCTCAATTAAAGTGGTGCTGGTGGTGAGAGGGAGAGAGAATGAGAGTACTGGGATTGTGGGTGTGTTCTGAGGGGAGACGGGTAAGGCTGGAGAGTGAAGTCAGAGAGGTCGGTGGTTGAAGTGTAGAGTGGAAGGGGTTGGAGGTTGGAGGATGGAAGAAGAGAGAGGCTGGAGGATGGAGGGAGAGAGGTTGAAGGTTCGAGGGTGGAGGAAGAGAAGTTGAAGGTTAGGAGGTAGAGGGAGAGGGTGGGGCTGGTAAAGGTAAGGAAAGCAAGCGCGAAAGTGGGGAGGCGGAAGGTTGAGAGTGGTTACTGAAGGGAATGCAGGGCTGGAGAATGCAGCCAGAGTCGGAGGAAGTATTGAGGGTGAAGGAAGGGCTGGATGGAGTTCGGGAGGATGGAAGGAAAGCTGGATGAAGTTGGTGTGGGTTCAGGGAGAGAGTGATGAAGTCAGTGAGGGTGAAGAGAGAGATCGTGATAAGTTAGTGACCATGGCAGGGAAGCTGGAGCTGGATGAAGTTAGTGTGGGTGGAGGGAGAGCTGGAGTAAGTTAGTTTGGGTGGAGTGAGAGTTGAATGAAGTTAGTATGGGTGGAGGGAGAGAGTAATGAAGTTAGTCTGGAGGGAGAGTTGGATAAAGTATGTGATGGTGCACCAGAAATGAGATGAAGTTTGTGTGCGTGGAGGGAAGAATTGGATGAAGTTAGTGGGCGTGGAGGTGAGAGAGATAACTGTACCTTTGGAGGTTTGGTGGGGTATGGAGGATGTGGGTACAATGGATGAGATAAAGCTGGATGAGGTGTGTGGATGAACTGAACCAAATAGATGCAACAATACTCTGTAGGTTCACTATTAGGCATCGCGTTGACTCTTCCTCTAAATTTTAATATTAGTGTAAGTCCTACCAATTTACAGCTCCTAATGCCAAGAAACGATGGAGCCGGTGCCCATGGCGGAGGTATGGTCTGCTTCAGGGCAAGGGGTGCTAAGAATCACTAAGTACGATCTGGCCGACTTTGGAAACTGAACTTTGGAACGAACAACGTTTTGGCTCTTGCTAGTAAAGTAAACCTGGCTGTTCTTCGAGAAAACATGAGAGACGGTAAGGACTACCATAAGCCTCCTTGAGGTTGGAAAAGCAGGCGGTGTATCCAATGAACTGCCTGATGTTCACATATTCTGCTAGAGACAAAAATAAATAAATAAATGAAAACTAAAATAAATGACAATGTTATTGGCTTCTTAATAAAAAAACACACCTAGGTTGTAATACTGATAAAAAGAAATATATAAACAAAAGAAAGAGCGATAGTCCTAACTGCTAAATGAATGTAAGATAAAAACGTGGATAATCCAAGTATATGCTCCGACAACAATTCACGAGAAGGTCTTATGAAGGTTTAGAAGCAATGATAGAAACAATTTTAAAAAATCATTCCTAATATAGATTTGGAAGGAAAACTCAATGAAAAGTTGGTAAGAAATGGGTAGGTACGACTACAGAATGTCTTTTTGGAATGGGTATTCAGAGTACTAGACGTAAAATACTGGGGGAATTTCTATCAATAATCTCTCTTAGGGTAATAAATATTTTCTAGAAATGGTTAGATAAATATGAAATAGATTTTATCCTCAGCATATGTAGGAAGTGGATGAAGAAAGAGACAACTAAATGGAGAGATGTTAGATGATACTACTGCAGATTTAAGAACAGTGACTGGCTGATCCGAAAAGAAATGAAACAATATGCTTATATGAAAAAGGAGGCAGTGGAGTTTCATTCATTAGTTCAACATACGAGTAAATACTTGCTGATGATGAAGATTGGCTAAGAACGGAGAAGAAACCAGTAACAATTTAAGGAAAGCTGCAAATGGTTAAGTTCTATACGCAGGAGGTAGGAAGTTCCAAATTAACAACAGCAAACTTTCAAACAGAAGAAAAAAAGATTTCTAAATAACAGATCAGGATAAATAAGAGATCACACAGAAACGGCCAAACTGTAAATAAATAAATAAAATAAACATAATAAAAAAAATGAAGATATCCGAGAGTTAACATGAGCCGAATTGAACAAACTTTAAGAAATGGAGGAAGCCTGAATGCAAAAAAAAAAACAGTGACTACAAAGCTATAGGAGAAAAATCATGTTTGCTTGGAGAGAGTAGGGTATAAGAGATTAAAACACTGAAATTAAGTAACCAAGCAGCACAAGAAAAATACAGAATGCTTCACGTTATTAACAGAACCGTGGAAGAATATACAAAAACAGTATATGAAGTGAATCTAGGGAAGAAAAAAAAATCTGGCAGTGCTGATGGTGGCTACTGTGCGCATGTGGGCTCATTGTCTGGCTGGCTGCAGTATACATTTGCAGATTGCACTTAAATTAGAGCAAAGTAGTGTACCTGGCCACTGCCACTGCCTGCCTGCCTGATGCTCCACTTCCACTACTCAGGCCTGTGTTGATGTTTCCTCCCTTTCACAGCAATACATAGCCAGGAATTTATATTAGTTTCCAGGTTTATTACATCCCTCTGGGTGATTTCTTCTTTTACATTATACGAGTAATTCTGCCATGACCACACAATTATATTCAGCCCACGATTGATTTTTCGAACTAGAGGTATTTGATATAACTAGTATCATATTCCAGTGTAAATCTTTTTCAGTTTTCAAGGTAGGTGACAATTTTATGCCAAACTAAAGTGAACAGACTGTAATCTAACTGAAATTAAAATACCTGATACGTACAAGATCGGCTGTCATCAAAACAACATGCTTCTCCATCAGGATTCACCTTGATTAACCCTTTCAGTAACGGGGCTCTCTCTTAAGCTGAATATAATCATTTAAGAAGGTTTCCCTAACACGCTATCTTGGAAGTGGATCTATAATTTTTTTTTTTTTTTTTTTTTTTAAACGAGGCGAAGATGCACTTGACAGGTTGGTGATGAATGGCTGAATGCAACATTACTTCATTATCTCTTTACTCGTTAGCATTATTAATTGACAACATATAACTGAGGGGGAACTTTGGGTTAGTAAATGATATTCGGCCATGTTGCATTCAACCCGTCATCACCAACCTAAGAGCATCTTCGCCTCGATTTAAAAAAAAAAAAAAAAAAAAAAAAAAAAAAAAAAAAAACGAATATAGTGAAGAGAAGAGACTGGTGGGCAGCCGAGGTGGATGTGGACGGATCATTGCTGCATAGGTATATAAATAAACGTCTTGATGTCTTTTTTGTCAGAATTACCCCTTATGGGATGTGACTAACGGCAATTACAAGATAAGGCTTTATATGAGAGGTTCCGTCTGGTTGTTGCTCTGAAACAAGGCTGCGTCACGGCACACTGACTGTTTAATGTGTATACTGATGGAGACGTGAAGGGTGAAGGCGACGAAATTTGGCAGTGAAATGATACTGTAGAGAGGAGGTAATCAAAGAGATCTACCTGCTCTTTTGTCTGTAGATGATGTAGTGCTACAAGCAGATGTAGTGTGGGAGTTACAGTCTTAAGGAAACTCAGAAACTGTTTATATGAAAGACAAAGTTTAAAAATGAATGTAGAGTGAGCAACATGAGAGGGTCGGTTAGAGGCACTAATGCTAGGTGTTAGTAAAAACTGAATGGTAAAGAAATTGTTAATGTCTGTATTCAAGTATTTAGGCAATACTGGGAGCAATGGCGGTAATTTTAAAGATGACCTGAAGGAAAATCTGCACCAACGAAATGGCAGGGGAGTTGATGGCGGTGACAACAAACAAAAATGTAAGAGTGAACGTAAAGAAAACATGGGACATTACTGTATTAGTTCCAGCACTAACGTCATGTACTAAGGTGTGGACGATGCTTCATGGACATAAATCAAGAGTGAGGGTTGTTCAAAGTCCCTTAGAAGCGCCTACAGAGTGATTTGAAGGTACAAAGGGATACTTCAAAGACTTCGTGAGGAACGTGGTGTTGAGTGTAACAGTATGAAAAAATGCGCTGTGGTCTGGCAACGTGGATCAAATGAAGAGACAAACACTAACTAGAGAGAATGAATAATCTTAATGTGTTTGGGAGAAGGAGACTGGAAACGGTGAATAA
>NC_137018.1:6098407-6285907 GCF_032717465.1 Coenobita brevimanus | reverse complement strand
TTCTCCTCCCGTCCTTCCCCTCCTGCTTCTCCTTCCTTCACCCTACACCACCACCTCTCGCCTTCTATATACGCATGTAGAACAGCTTCTCTCTCTCTCTCTCTCTCTCTCTCTCTCTCTCTCTCTCTCTCTCTTTGCCACACAACACGCTTTCACGTCAATCTCCACAGCATATCACGCAGCCACACTACACAGCACACTGCCATTCCACACCACTGACTGCCCCACCTCACACTGATTCATGTACTGTGCTACCATTACATCACACTATTCGCGTCATACTAAACACTAACGTATCTCACACTGCTACAACACATACTGACACACCCAATGAAACCACATTACACCACACCACATCACACGCTACACACCACGACACCTCACCCAACCATACTACACATTGCCACACCACGCTATAGGCTACACTACAACACCTCACACACAACCACACACCATACACTGTCACATCTCCTGGCTGGTCACTCGTTACACACACACACACACACACACACACACACACACACACACACACACACGCACACACACAATACTAACATCACAATATGGCCAATTCGAGAGAAGACAAAAACACTCAGACAGTACATTTCCACAAAGACATCATCCCCTCTCTTCAGATTTTTCGTGGCCATGACAATAGCCTTTGACATTTCTTCGCCAAAATATAATCATTTCTCCCTCTAATGAATCTCATTCATTCTTCAAATCTGGCTTATTTCCATCTAATACATTTTTTCGCAACGTTGCTGAGAGAACGACTGACACACATAGAGAAGTTAGTGTGGAGGAATTAATTACAAGAGAGATGAGGCAGGGTACAAATATCATATGCGCAAAACTTTCTTTTGCAATTAAAGTCAAGGAAATATGGTTAGGGAACTTATACCAGCGCACAGAAACTGCTTTTGTCCTAGCAATATAACTATCACAACAGTTCAGACATGCTATAATTAATTTACTTTAATCCGGCATAAAATTTACATGGCTCTATCTTGAATGCTTAGCCTCAAAAAATTAGTACTAGTGTAAGGTGCTATCACGAAGAACCGCTACGTAATGGATGTGGAAAAGTAACATTGTCTTATTCGACTACTGAAAAACGACAAGTAAACTAAGAGAGAGAGAGAGAGAGAGAGAGAGAACTGATGGCAAAGTAAGGTGGACAAACCCCAAGAAATAATACAGTAAACGTGTTAAGCTTTTTTTTTTTTTCCTGCATCTCGTTCCATTAATTTAACAACAACAACAACATGAGCAACAATAACAGCAACAGGAACAAGAGAAACAGTAACAGCAACAGCGACAAAATACATATACCTTTCCTCTCTGTCTTAGTCAACACTCTGATGCACAAGACGAAAAACTCTGGAGCCCTCATTTCTGGCCTTTGCGTCGTGAAGGTGGCTATGTCTGCGCCAGAGACTCTACCATTAGTGCAATCGACAGTAGCCCATATTCTCGTCTTTCAAGCACCTCTTCCTTAGCTATTTATTTCTGGATATGCTAGGTTAATATCCTTTTGTACGCTATTTATGCAACACAGATGGAGAGAGTAAGGTTTAACAAAAAATAAATCACTTGAGATAATGTATTAGGGAGCTTCCTTATGAGACAAGAATGCGGGCCAATGTGCAATTATGTTAAACGGAATACTACTAGGGCACACTGTATAAAGTTTCGCCAAGACCCGGGGCACATATACACTACGAGCTGAACACGCTATCTCGAGTCCACCATTGCTCCTCTGCCTACCTATCTACCTACGAAATCCTCATAGCAACTCGTTATTCCTCTCAATTACCTATTTGCCTATTTACATCATTTTCGCTGAAATACCAAACTACCGGCGTGTACCATAACCACGTAGTCTTTCACCTACCAATTTAACTATATTTATTAACACAGCCAGCTACTACCCTACCTACATACAAAAACATCGTATCCTGTAGTGTTATTCATTTCGTCGCTTACCAGCTTACATAACTACATTTCTTCACCTTCATAACTACCTAGGTATCTAATTAACAACGGCATCATAATATCTCGTAAATTCATCCACGTTATCTCCTTACCTAACAGTATCATTCAATAAGCCAATTGCCTACTTAGAAATCAAAACCTCGTCAATTCCACCCTTCGCGTACCTACCTACCTACTAACGCGATCAAGCCAGTATCAACCACGTGTAACTCTACGTACCTTATATAACACCTCTAAGTCGCCTGGGTCTCTTCGATGTCACCCTCAAGACCACAGCAAGACACACAGCGCTTCATTCGACTCCTAGGATTCCTTTTCTTCCCGGCACAAGCACAAAAACACACAAAAAATACGGACGGCCATCAAGCAAACTACACCCGAGAGGAGATGCGGTCGCTCTACCCTGCAACAGAGGACCATAAGCCGGCTCGTCTGTCCTGATGAGATTGCCATAAGTTGCTTACCAGATTAAATACACGGTAAGAAACTATAGGACACAATCGTACCGTTCCCGTTTCTATCACCCTATTTACGATATTTCAACCTCTTTACAATCTACTTTAATTTTTGGCAGGGAAATCAAGGGTAAGTTAATAAGAAATGAGCTTGATATTTACTGATGGTATCTGAGTACATATTTCTCACGTGTCACAGCAACCCCCACACGCCACACAGCCAAGTTGCCAAGTGTCTGTTTTAAGCTAGCTAATTTCAAACCTCAAATTACACTTTCCTAATCAATTGAGACATGCATTAATAGGGACGTGTATCTGCATTTTTTTATTCAATAGTCCTACACATGACAAAGGAGTAGTGACAATTGGCAGTACACCTGCGGGAAAGATTAACTAAAACCCTCCTTCCTGCTCCTTCTTCCTGTTCCCCTCTCTACCTTCGTTCCATCCCTCCTACGCCCTCCCACCGCTTCTATCCCCACTGCAAGGTATCTCGCCTTATTGCCTCTGTGATTTAAATGCCTGGTGTATTTAAATACAACATGGTTTATTATCCTGAAACAACTAAGCAACAATATACTGCAGTTGAATGTGTTAGCCACGTATCATCACATTCAGAAAGAGTTTCGTTTCCATACCTTTCTTCCTATACCTCTCGGTTCTTCCGCTTCCTCCTCCTCCCTCATCGCTTTCCATAAAACAGTCATCTGTCAGCCATAAAACGGTCAGCTATCAGTCAAAAAAAAGTCATCTATCAGCCATCAGTCAGCCATTAGGCATAAAACAGTCGTCCATCTGCCCTAAAAAAGTCATCCATCAGCCATTAGAGTCATTCATCAGCTCAAAAACGGTCATCCGTCAGCCTTAAACAGTCATCCAATGGCACGAAGAACAGACACCCAACGCGGCCTTCAATCCTCTTCTCTCACCCCACAAGCCAAGACCGATACCGTGTCGACCGCGGGAAAAACGAAGCGCACTGTATTTCATGGCGTCGTCACATAATGCAGCGCGCCAAAGAGCTCCTGCGTCGGGTCATGGCGTGGTGATACACATAACGTGCCCTCCACTGAGCAGCCTCAAAGGACGGGGGTCGGGGGGCCTACACCTTTGCCGGGACGTAGCAGGGTTCAATGCTTCGGAAAAGACTGCTTTATATAGGCTGTGATCTCGCCCGCTGAGCCACCTACAGACTGGCTCACGGTGCCTGTTTTTCCACTCATTTTGGAAAATAGGAGATAGACGGAAGGCTGAGTAAATAAACAAGCTTCGTGAGCGTACTCACACACACACACACACACACACACACACACGCATCATATAAGGATAAAATGCTTATTTACTAATATTTTCACATTTTCGTATGTAATTACCGAGATTACTTAGGCCAACACCTGATGATTTACGCAGCTGACAAAAATCCTAGCAATAAAGAGTTAAAACCCACCTCGACTGACACCTTCAAAGATTAGGAAGCATTTAAGCAATTCACCTAAGTCAACAATATCACACTGTTCAGCTCGGAAAAATCTCAGAAGTCAAAGATTTAAGAATTAGCAAAAAATACTGAGAGGGCTAGAACACGTGAAGTACTGTACATGGTCCCAAACCACGGTGAAATATGGGGTGACAGACTCGGTGTGGTGAAACAAACTGTAAAAAATACGAGTGCCAGAATGACTGACAGTTTTGTAATAGTGTATTTGGAAAGACCAAAGGTTTGCGCTGGGCTCCGGGTTAGTTAAACAAAACAGCAAAAATACAGGACAGTGAGTTTAAGGGCTGAATACACTAGTCCACGCTGGTATAATTTTGTGAACCACTACCGTACTCCACGTTTGTCATGCATCGTGGAGTTAGCAGATCTTTACCCGTTTAACTGAATATATATGCAGTGCTTCTCCACATCTTATGTTTGATAACTGTCAGGTGAGGAACTACCTGTATTAAATTTAGACATTATACTTTCGGACAGATCGACAGATAGACGGACACATAGATGGATATAGATAGATTGCAAAGTACTGCTAACAAGAATATGCTAAACCAATAGGCATAAAATTCCCCACACAAGAACCAAGAGCTAAAAGGTGTTTACCCCTTCAACTTTTCTTCCTACCAGACGGTGCTGTTCGGCTGAATATCGCACTCTGCTAGTAGAGGGTTAAAAAGGGTCAGGATGCATCTAATCCCTGCATTTCTAAAAGTCTCTCCTGGTAACAGAAAAGGTGTCTGCAGGTTAAAAAACACGATGAAATATTTAACGGAGGCATGGTAGTAATGTTGGTGCTGTCGACTGGGGGGTTAGAATTAATTTTCGAGTTTAAACATTGGTGAGAAGGACAAATTTTTTATCACGAGAATAAACAGGGGTGAGAGGATGAGCAGATGTAGCAGTCTGCTGTTGATGTTGTTGACGATGCTTGTCGTCCGGAAATCTATAAGCAAAGCGCAATAATTACCAATCTTCTGTTGGCTTCTTCTTCATCATCATCATCATCTTTCTTCTTCTTCTTAACAGCCTCCAGACAATTACAGACTGTCTATGGAAGACCTCTGGTAGCGAAGGCCTTAGAAGCAGTCTGCCATACTTCCTTCAATCTGGTGACAGCTTTTTTATTTTTTTTTTAATATAATACTCAACTTAACGGAAGGGGTAAGAAATATCTGATTACTCCTTCACTGTAATTATCTTTCTCAAATTTATTCCACAACGCCCCAGACGAGAATCCTCAGCCTACGAATTAGACACAACCTTAAGTAATCGCTTGAACATAAATAGTCTCTTTATACTTTGATAAACCCATCGAAGACGATTTCATTCAACATAATAATATCTTAATTTATCGCATATTTGGCTAGTCATAAAATTTTTCTATTCTAAGGGATGACCTTTAGGGGACTAGGGGTTAAGGATAAGATTAATTTTCTCAAGAATTACTACGCTATAACTTCCAATGACTGATAAGAAAATCAAACCACAAGATCATAACTTCCACTGACTGATATGAAAAAGACACCTCCAGAACTTCCACTGAATGATAAGAAAAAGAAACCACTAGATCATAACTTCCACTGGCTGATAAGAAAAAGAAACCACTAGATCATAACTTCCACAGGCTGATAAGAAAAAGAAACCACTAGATCATAACTTCCACTGGCTGATAAGAAAAAGAAACCACTAGATCATAACTTCCACAGGCTGATAAGAAAAAGAAACCTTGATCCCCTGGTACGTCCCTCTTCTCATCATTTAAAATGTTACGTTCCCTGTTACTAGATTTTTTTTTTTCAGCTTAGGGAAGATCTCTCGCACAGAAAGGGTTAAGAATATACGATAACTTTGAAAAACTATAATATCTTCCATGTAAACATAAAACACTTTTAATCTTGTAATGGAAACCGAGGAGGTGAGGCAAAGGCGCGTCATCTCGTCGGTGGAGCTCCCTGACATCTTTTCCTAAGCAAGTTATTCTATTACATTTTACTCTCCTCTTCTGTGTTGCATAGATTCTTCCAGTAATGCAATACCCTGCATAAATAACATACAAAGGGATATTAGCCAGCCATATCCAAAAATAAACAGCTCAGGAAGAGGTGTTGGTCAGCTTCCTAATCGCCAGAAAAAAATGCCCAAATCTAAAGTTCTTGTAATATGTCAAGCCCGTGATGAAAGTAAAGCATGTTTCACTTATATGCCCCACCACTAGATACACTTTCCAGTCACACAATTATACTACTTAACATATTCCACCGATGTTCCCTCAGTCACTGGAAACTTGAAATATATATAAACCATAGTCCTCTGTTTTAAATAATGGTCGCATGCATATACTGTATATATACCAGTATCATCGTCCTCTCAGTTTTAAATAATGGTCGCTTGTATATATAAACCATCGTCCTCTGTTTTAAACAATAAGACGATGAAATTCCCTAGTGCAGCCCTCTCGCTACTCATCAGTCCGCACGTAATGAGGGCAAGGGTGGACTCAGGTGTGTCCACTTTACCTGAGTTACCCCGTTTTCCACTGCCCTACCATCTCTCTCTCTCTCTCTCTCTCTCTCTCTCTCTCTCTCTCTCTCTCTCCATGCATTAACCAGTAATATATCATACTAAGAAACAATATTTTGTGAAATACTTGCAACACCACCACTTCTTTTTTTTTTTTTACTTTCCATCTGTCACCTATTTCCACGATTGTCTTTCCTCCTTCGGCAATCTCTTGGCCTCTTCTTGTTCCCCACCGCTGCCCTAGCCCTAACCCCTCCTTCCCTATTCCTAACCCCCTCTTCCCTTTAAATTTCTCTTCCTGTCTGATCACTCCATAACTCTCCCAGTCCTATTCATCCATAAAAGCAGAATACATGTTTCTGGTGTAGTTTATGCCAAGTGTTTTATTTATGCATCTGATTTACTTCTTAAACAACTTTCAGATCTGTATAGACAAAGATATAGCTGGCAGATATTAAAAGATTTATAAATGTATAAATCTACTCAATTTCTCACACCGAAATAGCTCCAATATCCCTGGCCCCCAAAAGCTCCATTAATATGATTATACTAAATTCCTTGGCATTAAAATTAACGGCATGTCCCTAACTATTAGACTTAACTGATTTGTGTGGGTCGATAGACAAGGACCTTAAAAAATATATAGCTGATATGTTTATATTTTTAGTAAAATATAACGCAATTACATAATTTACCACATGAAAAGTTTAAATCCACAGATTCCAAGACAAATTTTAAAAATTACACTAAAGCATATCTAATTAATGTTAGTCAATATCTGCTGAACCAATAACGATTTAAAGATGAAAAAACTTCCTTATGAGAACACTGAGATGAAAGCCTAAGTGCTCCAACTACAGACAAGTAATGCTGATTAATATGAAAGAAAATCGTAACATATGTTCCCATTGTTAACTGTAGTACTGTGCAAATTACTGTATTCAAGGCTACGGAACATTTCCTAAGCATCAATATCCTTGAAAAGCCTTTGTCGGTCTGAAAAACCATCACTGCAAAGGCATTATCGAAACACTGTGCCATCAAATCGGATTTGGTTTTGCTAATGGTGAGTCGCTTCCCATTTCTCAGCATGAAAAACCGAGGGGAAACAAATGACGACACTAGAACAACCTTACAAAACAGGTGACGACTCCAATACACCGTTCCTTAATGAAGGGTACAGTCAAGCACGTTTCCCGAGCCTTCCTGCTTATTGGTAGATATAAACAAAACTATAACACGACATACCAGGGCCGATCACTTATGTCGGACATATAACAGTATACGCAACCTGGCAATTTAATGTTCAGTAAATAAAGAGGAAATACTCATACCACTCTGCGAGGCCACGGAAATGTTGCTATGTTGTTAGATTATTTTGTAGCTTAGAGCCCAAGTTTATTTTTTTTATTTTTTTTACATAAATCCCTTTTCAACTCTCGAATGAGCTACAGTTCCCCCCCTTCCTATTTTTCTTCCATGCTCATCTAGTTCACCTTCCCCCCCCCCCTCTCTCTCTCTCTCTCTCTTTCTCTCCCCGTCCCGACACACGCGCGATCCACTGACCCAAGGTGAGGACGGCCTTAATGAGCTTCGTTATGGCCTCCTAAGGTGAGCAACTTGACGTGGGTGGGAAAAAAAAGCACCCAGGTCAGAGGAACAATAAAAGACTCCAGGATGCTTGGCCTCAACTCGAGATGCTCTCAAGCCTTTTATGAATTTTTTCACAATGAGGAATCCTTCTAATTGGACTCAGAGCTTATTTGCTGTCGTATGTGTATAATGAGAAAGTCTGTGTGTACTGACAAACATGGGTCTTGTAAAAAAGGAAAGAAATTAAATGTTTTACTAACTACAGTAAGAGCTTATTCAGTTAATTAAGAATAGGGTAATATTCTTCTTTTTATTTTTTTTAGATCCATGTACAACTGCTTTATTTCTGGAACTATCAAAGCTACAGCTGATCTCAGATCGTTGGAATCCCAATGAAAATGTGAGAGGTATTACTTAGTAGACTCTTCTTAAAATTTTGCCACCCTACAGCTGAGAAAAGCAAATAAAAAAAAAATCGCCAAATTCAGTATCAGAACTGTCATTTTGTAACCTCTTAAAGCAACAGTACATGTACGCTCATCACTGAAACACTTGCAAAAAAAAAAAAAAAAAAAAAATAATTAGCGTGCAAAAGTGATCACCGAAACTGGGTTACCTCGAAAATTATTAAATTCACTGCAGACCTATGCACATCGCTGGAAGGTTTATGGAAATGCAACAGGTGTAACGTAACTATGGCTCATCAAAAAATTACACAGTGGGAATTTAATATATGGCACGCAGGAAGGCACACTTGGTTTTGCTCCCCCCCCCTCCCCCAAAAAAAGAAGCAAGCAAACTGGCTAATTCAAGTTCCACTCTTTCAAATGTGGAAGCTTGTAACTTTATAATGCTATTGTCCCATTCTTCACTGCCTGATCAGAAGCGCTGGGCTCGGGAAATAGCGATTCAGACATTTAACAAGAGTGACTGTATTCTTTTTACCTTAAGGCAGCTTAAAAATGTCATCTACCCATCTTCAATGCTGAGTCATAGCAATAAATTACCACCACAGTACAATGCTACTCGCGAACAGATGCTACTGAAAGAATGTAAGCCTGTAGCATTGTCTTTTTCTGCCACTGAGCTATGTGAAATCAGCTGAAGGAAGGTAATCTGGACCAAGTTAAGGTGAAAGACTTAAAGACGTTCTACGCTAATTGGCATCCCTCGAATATTAACCTTTTTGGATCACATCTAGCTGAGGCACCTTAATCCACTGAACCACTATGCATATCATTCTCGAACCTGTTTGTAATGTAGATAATTTTCAATGCTATATTTTTTTGTTTTTTTTCAATCACTACCACAAACAGAGGTGGAAGGATACATGCACATAAAAAGCCTAACTACTTGACAGACGCGGGAATTATTAAGATCTTCGAATTAGACTTTAAAATCTTTCATGATTAAAAAAAAAAAAAAAAGACGGCACGCCCACAAGTAAAAACAATCATCTCGACAAAAGTACCTATTTACGTCAGCTTCAACCGCAGTTAGAGTACGAGATGGTTTCGATTCAAACATGCCCTCTAGCCAGTTATACACACATGAGAGAAAACGGATCATGTGTTCAACCAATAAGGGGATACTATAAGAGAGGCAAACTTTTAGAAACTTCATGCACTGCTCGCACATACTGTCTCTCTAATCGTTCATGGTAAGAAATCTATGTGGATGGTAAGAAAATACAAGTACGGTAATATCCTTGAAAAGCATAATGAGTAATACGTAAAAATGTTGCTAGAAAATCCTCCTAAGCATACAGTACAGCAACACGTGTCCAAAATTATTACTGTCGCCTCTGCACAGCCCAGCTTTATCAATAACATTTATCACGACACTTAGCGTCAATTTTTATAGCTGTCACGCAGGTAAAATTTCAGCGTAATTAACAAGCTTGATTCATTATTAGGCAGGCTGCGTGGGCCATTCGTTACCATTACTAAAGCTGATTACTCTGTCGGGTATATATCAGGCTCATGTACCGGACAGTGGAAGGTAGTAATCCAAGGCCCGCATTTTCCTTATACTTTTTCCCAAGCGATTTAATTTCCATACCAGGCGTCATCTATGTGATGTATGGCGACGTTAGAAGGATTTGCATAACTGAATAGGACAGCAAGGTGTAATAAGCGAAATAAACCGCTTAAGAAGAGGTGTTAGGTAGTTTCCTTGACCTACGAACCTAAATCTCATCTCTCCTAAGCTGAATAAAATCGTCTGCAGTAAAAAATATTATGATAAGAAATGCCATCTGAGTGAAGTGACTAATCCACTGACTGCTAAAATTTGCTGAACTCTCTCTCTCTCTCTCTCTCTCTCTCTCTCTCTCTCTCTCTCTCTCTCTCTCTCTCTCAAATGCCACACTATGAAATACAACTGAGACACAATTATTACTCGAATGTTCCCTACCTTATGCTGGAACCGGACATGCGTCCTTTCGGACAGCAGGTGACTTTTCTAACCATTTGAAAACGGATGTTAAATATATAAGTCAAATCGTTTGGTGGTGCAGACTGGCGAAATGAACGAAATATCATGGTGCTTAAAACTCGCTTTCCACTACGAGCTGGTGGCAGGTGGGACTGGCGAGGTGGAGCAGGTAACGCTTATACGAAAATGATGAATCGCAAATCGTCTCTCTCTCTCTCTCTCTCTCTCTCTCTCTCTCTCTCTCTCTCTCTCAGGTATGAAACGGTGACCAGCACGTAGCCCACCGGTTAAAATGTAAAAGTGCCGGCAAATTACAAAGCATAAATATAAGAAACGTCAATATATATATATATATATATATATATATATATATATATATATATATATATATATATATATATATATATATATATATATATATATATATCCATGCCTTTTAACTTCCTGAAATGAGTATTAGGCCTACCAGTATGTGTTTAAAAAATTAATATAGACGATGTTTCAAATGTCAGTTGTCACAGGGGAATTTGTTTCCACTGATTCTGATGCTGTCGTTTCTCTGGGCATGCATATACCACACCAGCATAAAACGAGACCAAATAGCTCTCTCCCGGCATGGGAGTTAAGTTGACGAGCATTGGAAGTACCTGCCCAGAAACAAGCCAGGTCTGCTGGTATCAAGAAAAGATGCATTGCAGCAATGTAGTGTACGTTGGCGTTTATCTCCCCACGCCAATAATTAAATATTAGTCACGTCAGCAGAAATGAATATCCATATAAAAATTTTTCAACCAAACAGTTTTGCCGCTAGGATGGCCAATATTCTGCAAAGATGCTAACGATAACTTGTTTTATACTCAGTCATTGATCGACTTCTCTTAGAGTATACAATCTGCCTCTATACTGCCATAGTAAATACTCGTTAATGAAGTGAACTTGAGGATGAAGGTGAATTTGCGACGAAAAGTAAGGTAACGTGGAAAAAGGAACAAAATGAAAACACAGCCGGGGAAAGCAATAACAGCTGCTACAACCAACATTTCATTAAAAAATTCCAGTAACTCATTCATTTCAACAATCAGGTCTGAATACAGTCACCGATGACATCCGCCCGCTCGCAACACGCTGCTCTATCCTCGTCTCTATTATAGCTGGCAGTAAGTGTAAAAATCGGTTGTCATAAACTCACACTCCTCTAGGACAAAAATAGAATGCAATGTGATATTATTTACCTTTCCTGGAAGTCGGATTATCTACATGAATATTTTGTTGCACGAGGCACGAGTCCAAGCCGTTAGGTGTTTTCTCTACGCAGGATGAACACGGTGAATGGAGACCAGGGGTTGAAAAAAAAAAAAAAAAAACACTGGACGTGCTGTTATGAATACCTTGTCTAGCCGTGGTGTGTGCCACGGTTTTATTTTGTTTATAATTTGTCGAAAGAAGACATGTGCTGGCTATCTCGGGCATCATAGTTCCCAATGAAGTAATAAAAAGGTGGAAAATACTCAGAAAAACACTTTATTTTCACTTTACTTGCTGGCAATAGAGGACAAATAAAGTGATTGATGACGGCCTGAAGTGGACTGAAAATCCGTATGTTTTTCAGGAGATTTTTTCCATCTTTTTCGTACTACTTTGGAAATTAACGAAAGATACAGTAGTCACCCCTCCTACTAAGCCCTCAGAGGGTTCTAAAAATAACTAAGAATCTACACTGGTACACAACGCACTTCCACGAGTACAGTGCCTATGTGAACTACTTTCCTTTTCACTAATTATATCAAAAATTATTCCTGGTATTTATTAATTCTATTCTCATTTCATTCACTAAAAATACTGTCAATCGGAAAACACGAATTATGGGAGAATGTATGAGATGCACATGACAATTCTAGCAGATAATAAAATGCCTCAACTACACAACTGCTGCAGTGCTACCTGAAGGCACATTTCGCAGGTTAGTTTGCTATCATTTCCTAGCACTAATCACTTACAATCATCAACCTCATTATTATCATCATCGTCATCATCACCCTCCTTCTCCTCCTCCTCATCATCATCATCATCATCATCATCATCATCATCATCATCACCCTCATCATCATCATCATTCCTCTCCTTATCATCATCACGACCCTATCTCCAATTCTGCAGTACATTGCATGGAATGGATCAAACAACAGAACCAGGAAAATACGAAATCTGGGAACTAACAATAACCTGCAGAGTGAAATGAGACCCAAATCCCTCAAGCCTTCAAAATACACGGCTTCTCTTCACATGCCAAACGATCCACACAATAATGCGTTTCATATTGTACGTGGGATATAAATAATGTCTTCGCTGCGAGGTTTAAAAAAAAAAAAAAAAAAAAAAAAGGATGTGAATTCTCTCTCTCTCTCTCTCTCCTTCTTCGCTGCGAGGATTAAAAAAAAAAAAAAAAAGGGCAAACCTTATAACGCGTATCTCCGTACATAATCATCAACCTACAGTATTTAAACCTCCTCTGTCACATCTGCTTTTCACACACACACACACACACACACTATTTAAACCTCCTCTGTCACATCTGCTTTTCACACACACACACACACACACACACACACACACACACACACACACACACACACACAGATAGATAGACCGCTAGGCCTGACAGATATTCTCCTACTATGACTGACCCATCGTTAAGAATATCGAAGTACTCTTGCATATGCTACCGTACCATCATCAAGCATCCTTCATAGCACCGACTTCCTTCAGCCCTATACACAGACTGACTTTCTTAACTCTTCTCTGCTGATCGTCCACTATAAGTCTTTCTGCAAATATAAGTGATCGCCGTATTCCCTACCACACAACCAATCCTGGATCCGTATCCTCGTCGATGAAGGGCCCTCACACCTCTTCCTAAGCGATTTATTTTGCTTATTACACCTCACTGTCCTCTTCTGCCTTATGTAAATCCCTCTGATATCTCAAAATCATCAATACATCCCACCCAAAACACGCAGTAAACATATTCCAAAGTATTTTTTTTTTTTTGCACCTGGGTAATGCCTAGAATAAATTACTGAAGTGTATCCATTGGAGTGAAGGATACTCAAGTTATACCGTTCGTTTTTTTTTTTTTTAACAAACAAAATCGTCTGGTTATACCCTAATTTTGCAACATGCACAAGATTACGAAAGGATTATGTACACTGATTATGATTTTTGTCAACAAACTCAGTGTTACCGAAAAAATATGAAGAAAGGAAAGAAACGAAGTGAAAAAAACTACGCGAGTTAAGAACAACTACGTTTTATATACATTAATAAATAAATCAATAATAGACAGATATACTGATAGATAAGATACAAATACAGATACGAACAGATTCATCATCTCACGAAATAATCATCGTAGAGAAAATGTAATCCCATTAGCCTTAACTTTATATTTTTCATTCACCATCAAAAATGCCCATCGTAAAGAAAACCAAAATACCCCCCTGTCTTAAACTTTCTCTCGATGCCTTGACCCTCCTTTTTTGCTGGGGTCATCGTGCACACATAATGGTGAATACATACATGTAGAGAAGGCCCTGCGTCGTAAAATCCCGTGTTAACATTGTAGATATGGTGGAGCTGCCAATATCCTGTGATTCCTGACGCTGTTAACACGGAATTGTGGCCAAGAACACATTATTTCTCCCTATACTTCATGCTGGAGGTGGGGGTGGGGTGGGTCGGGTCTGTTTCTTTGACCTTGGGAGTTCTATATAGGTCTGGTGAAATTCTCTCTCTCTCTCTGCATCGTTACTGCTTATTTTTACTAAGCCTCCTTCACTACAGGTATGTAGATCAGTAGGATATCAACCCCTTCACTTTGTAACAACAACAACTGTAATGCGTTTATCGCATTTTATTATATAGCTGTGAGGGAAGACAGCTAAATTATGAGCAATATTTGGGTGACCGTATATCGCTGTGTTGAAGAAAAGACATGGTAGGAATGGGAAACAAGGGTATATAAACACAAAACATCTACCTATCTATTTTATCTACCCACCTATTTATCTATTTAACTATATTCTATCAAGGACAATACTTATAAATGTTCATTCTACTGATAAATTAGCCTAAACTAGGAAATGTTAATAATGGCACTTCCCACATTTTACATTTGCACTGCACCACATAAGCCAAATATTGGGTGAAAAATGTACATACATTCAATGTCGTACAGCTTAAATAAACAGTTCCTTTACACTTCTTGGAAACTACATAACCAGCGAAGAAAGATACAACTGAACGAATGAGAATGGAAAAAGTAATACTGAAGAGAGGTTTGAATTCTCCTCTAACAAAGCCAAAGGAACAAACTGGTACTAAATAAATGTACAGTTACACACACTTATACAGATTCCCTTAAAGGTCGAATAATTATGAAACTCTTACATACTCTTCTGATACTTCTCTTGGGCTCCACATTATACATCAGTGGGTTTCGAAATTCATCGCTCGGGGTCTCAATATTTATCGTGGGTGGATCGCTATTAATTTCCGAAACTGTACTCCTGAGACACTGTTCCAGCTTCTCTCAAAATCTGAATGTTTTAATCTCATCATTAGGCAAGATGTAAACAATATATGGATCTTTACGACAAGTACTTGATGACGAGTAGCAAAATAAATAAATAAATAAATAAAAAAGGTACATGAATAAAAACAATAGGAATAAAAATAAAGTATAAAATAAAAAATGAAAATAAAGTTCTGTGGCAAATTTCAATCATTATTATCATTACTATTCTCATTGTAAACTTATTCCCCCTTTGTATATGGGAGTGGATGGAAAAGGGAAAACTATTATCCTAGAAACGACTACCCATTAACACTGACTTTCATCATTATCACCATCATCATCATCATCATCACCATCATTATTATTATTATCATCATCATCATCATAACCCTACTTATCACTTATAATAATGAAAGTTAAATCAGCAGGTAGGTAAATGATGAAAACAGTGGGAGAACCGTAATCAGTGCGAAAAATCTGCCACACTTTCACTTACCAATAAATCAGGCTTCTAAAGTACGGATGAGGGAGAGAGAGAGACAGAGAGAGAGAGAGAGAGAGAGAGAGTGTCCTAGGTTCCCAGGGAAATACGAAGAATGAAAACTATAAAACTGTCAAAGGAGATAATACACAGAGATGCTGAGGATTCCAAGACAAGATAAATTAATTAATCTTTTCTGCCTCCTCATCAGTGCTTCTCAAAATACTGACCAAAAAACAAGACACCGGTATCTAAAAGCAGAGTGGGATATAAAAGCAAAATAATACAAGACGAAGAAGACAAAAATAAGCCTCCCTTATTTATGAACCAAAATTTCTGTCACTGGTATTATTGCAAGAGTTTATGGTATCGGGTTGCATAATCAGCTGGCTTAGTGGTATTAACAAAGCCATATGCTGATAAATACGGCCGCGTGGAAGCCAGGTAATAGTGTGGTAATACGTAGTCGTGAAATACGGTAGGCTAATTATACTAGGACATAAAATCAGTTGCCTTGTGGTATAAATCAAGGTTAGGCCTATTCTCCTCCTCCTCTATCATAATCAACATTATCGTTATCCTGTTCCTCCTCCTCCTCTTTCTTCTTATCATCATCATCATCATCATCATTATCATCATCATCATCACTGTCATCGTCATCGTTATCCTCCTCCTCTTCCTCCTCCTCCTCCTTCTTCTTATCATCATCATCATCATCATCATCATCATCACCATCCTCCTCCTCCTCCTCCTCATCATCATCATCAGCATCATCATCATCACCATCCTTCTCCTCCTCCTCCTCCTCATCATCATCATCATCATCACCATCCTCCTCCTCATCATCATCATCATCATCATCATTCCACTAGGATATTATTTACAAACGCGGGTAAGGCCAAGAAACAAAATAAATGCAAAAGCAAGAGAACTACCTGAAACTACAGTTCTTTCACCTCAACTTGGCCCAGATTTTTTGTCCTTTTGTTGGTTATTCAACATAGCTCAATGGAAGAAAAAGACACTGCTTCGATCCTACGTCCTTTCCATAGCACTTCTTCATGACTAGGACCATATTCCATTGTTTATCTTCCGTTGTAACTCAGTATTCAAGATTTGGAGATGACAATTTATGGCCAAGTTAGAGTAAAATGAGTATAGCAAAATTTTCATCGTTCTTATTCATGCATCATTACCATCCCACTTACGACGAAAATAATAATAATAATAGTAATAGTAATAATAATAATAATATGATGATGATGATGATGATGATGATAATAATGATGATGATGATTTTTTTTTTATCAATGGAGTACCTAAGAAAGTGTATATTAAAATTTAGGGTACGACACTGACCGTTATTCTCGTCGGTTAAGGAAGCTCCCTAACACCTTTTCGTAAGCGACTAATTTTGCTCATTACACCTTACTGTCCTGTTTAGTGTTACATGAATCTTACTAATATCGTCATACTCTGCATAAATAATGTACAAAAGGATGATAACCAACCATATCCAAAAATAAATCGCTAAGGAAGAGGTGCTAGGGAGCTTCCTTAACAGAGGTGCATACCAGCCCTAATCCCTGAAATGTACAAACGATAAACGCTATGTAACTGCAACCAATGAGACAGGAAATTGAAAAAAAAAAAATCCATAAAAATAAATCATTCATTCATTCATTCATTGCCAGACGCCATGTATCCCAGACGGGGTGGCCAATGGCTTAGAGTTAATTGTTTTACAGGGAGGGGCACTAATCCTCCACCAACCCCACTTGACATGTAGGGATGCCAACAACATCTGGTGTTCCCAGGCGGTCACCCATCCAAGTACTAACCAGACCCAACGTTGCTTAACTTCGCTGATCGGACATTAGTGTAAATAAGGGTAAAAATTTTCAAGCACACAGCGATCTCTAATTAATGGTACTGAGAAAAATAAAATATAATACTAGTAATAAATGTTAATGAAAGAAGAGAAGCAGATGATCCTGTGCACTGTAAATCTTGAACATTATGAGAGAGAGAGAGAGAGAGAGAGAGAGAGAGAGAGAGAGAGAGAGAGAGAGAGTGTGTGTGTGTGTGTGTGTGTGTGTGTGTGTGTGTGTGTGTGTGTGTGTGTGTGTGTGTGTGTGTGTGTGTGTGTGTGTGTGTGTGTGTGTGTGTGTCTGTCTGTCTGTCTGTCTGTCTGTGTGCGTGCTTGAGCGTGTGTGTGCATGCTTTAGAGTGTGTGTGAGTGTTTCAGCGTGTGTGTGCATGCTTTACCGTGTGTGTACGTGTGTGTGCGTGGCCTCCCCTGCGCCGTAGCTGGCCTCACTAACTTTGCGATTCGCGCCGTCAATGAGGTGGAAATGGCCGCAGCTCAGCCCGCCCACGTAACTGCATAGAGGGTAATGATAACTCCACTCGCCCGTGTAATGCACTGCCCTGCTTTGGTGACTGTGGCTGGGTGGGTTGATTTAGTTGCCTGGTTGGTTAAGAGAGTTTGGTTGATTTGGCGAGCTGGCTGATGTGTGCTATCCAAACAAAATAATAATAATAATAACAGTAATAATAATAATAATAATAATAATAATAATAATGGCAGATCCCCTTACAACGCCACTGTTTGTCAATAAATGATATTCACTGTACTGTTGCAATACTCCACTGAGTTTTATTGCAGCCTCGTACGCAATACAACCACAAGCAAAGTAGGAAAATTAAAGAGTCTAAACAACTTTATCTATTTATCATCGAATCCTTTTTATGCCACATCAGGATCGTAGAGGCCTGGGGCTAGCCTACTGAGTCTCAACATTGACGGTTTGGGTGGCTAGGCTCGTTCGCCCTGGATTGGCTGTATGTGAGTAATAAACACCAACTGTCTCTCGGTCGTAAACCCTCATAGGCCAAATTTAGTTGAAGCACCTAACTTACTAGGCCACTAGGCGTCTATTTGGCTACATAGTTACCACCCAACGTAGTTCCGTACATGAAATCGTACCATCGATCCAATATAACCATTTTTCTACAATCTACCCAGTAATTATATGCCATAAGAAAATAGCTGAGTAACGTAATTCTTCTTATAAATTACCTAAACTTGGGCTTCTCACACTTTTATTTCCAATTACGAACCCCTTAGGTATTCACATCATCAACCCGTGTCCCAATTACTGACACAATGATTACAGTATATTTCATTAAAACTAATCCATTATACAACACTAACACACCAGCCATGTAAAATTAATGAGATGTTATTTACTTTGTCCAGCAAATAATTATTAACGCACTGTTACAACACTGTGTCACTACTAACTAGCCTTTTAATCATGACAAAAATCATTATATTTCAGTGTGAATGATATGCACACTTTTACTAGATTCTCAATTCTCTGCACCAGCTCATGAATGTTGGTGATATTAATAAATATTATGCAAGTCCTGATTTTCTCATCATCTTGTGTACCCTTTGGGATTTGCAAGCTCGTCTGAGAACCCTTGCCCTACACCCAAATAAAATAAATAAATAAATAAATACTTTGCCCTAACAGGAAAATACAATAATACACTCTAGGATTACCGTACCCTTATTATATGAGTACAATATACGAACTTGATTACACGAATATAACAATAAAATAAACGAAGATGATGCTAATACTATAGTGATACAATACAGAGATGATTGTTACAGTAGCATACACACAGAATGTCCACTGTACCCGGGAAAACAAGACTCGGGAAAGAGGAGGAAGAAGGGGTGACTGCGTGCGAGGAAGGAGGAACGAGGAAAGACTGAGGGATGAGGGAGAGAGGGGGAAGGAGGAAGGGAACTACGGGAAGAGTAAGGAAGAGAGAGAAGAGGTTAGTATAAAGGATGGGTAAGTGAAAGGGAGGGAGAGAGGAAGGGATGGGTACAAGGGAATGAGTGGGAAGGACAGAAGGAGGGAGGGATGAACAGGAAAAAACAAAGGGAAGAGGAGGGGGAAAGGGTACTCGGTGGGTGAAAAAAAAAAAAAAAAAAAAAAAGGAAAATAAGACTAAGACGGAGTGAGGAGGAATGACAGGCATGGCACGTAAAGGGAGTTAACGGTTATAAGGGAGAAGAAAGGGTGAGTGGAAATGAAAAAGGGTGAGGAGGATGACAGGTGCAGGATAGTTGGGGCAAGGCAAGTGAGAGGGGAGTGAGAATATCAAAAAGAATATAAGGAAGAGCAGGGGCTACGTAGAGAGGAGAGGAAAGAAGTAATACAAAAGAGAGGTGGGAAGAGGAGTGAAAGAGAGGAGAGAGGGGAGGGAAGATGAGGAGGAGTGAAGGAGAGGAGGGAAGTGGGCAAGGCGGGTGGTGCAGAGAGGACGGAGTAAAAATGAATTTGAGTGAGTGGGAAAATCCGTGAAAACAAGACTAAAAAACGGAAGAGAAGGGGTCAGGTGGAAGGGGATAAGACCAGAGTGTGGAAGGGAGGGGTGGATGGGAATATCGGGAAAAAACAAAGCCAGTAACAAATGAGAAAGGCTGACAGGGAGGGAGGGAGGAAGGAGTGAGCAGGAGGATGGGAGGAGGAAGGAATGAGAGGGAGGGAGGGAGGAGGAAGGAGGGAGGAAGGAAGAGAATGGGGGAGAAGGATGGCAAGAAACAGCGGAGAGGGTGTGTTGAATATCAGGGAAAACTGAACCGGGAACGAAGCAGGGAGGAAGAGAAGGAGTGAGGGGGAGGAAGGCGGGAAAGAAGAAGGAAGAAGGGGAGAAATGGAGTGAGGGGGAAGGAGGAAACTGGATAGGCGAGGAGGAGAGAACAGGAGAGAGGATGGAAAGTGGAGAGGCAGAGGGGAGGGAGGGAGAGGGCAGGGAGGAATGGGATGCATGAGGGGGCCATAGCGGAGGCTGTACCGTAAACAATGGCTAGTGGTGCTCTCGCTGCTCCCACTCTCTGTTCGCCTGATTTCAGACCTCGCCACCGTATTCGCACGCCCTTGGACGGGAGTAACGCACGCACAGGGAATCCGGCCTGGCGAGGAGAGTTAGGGCAAGGAGAGTTAGAGGAAGGGAGGTTAAAGCAAGGACAGTTTAGGCGAGATAGGGTTGGAAGCACTGGGTGCAAGGAGAGTTAAGGCAAGAGCAGACAAGGCAAGGAAAGCTTGGGAAAGGAGAGACAGAGGAAGGAGTTGAGAAAGTAGAGCAGAGGCAAAGACAGAAACCCCAAGAAAAAATGGACAGAGAGCGTTAGAACAAGAGGTATTTATTGCAGGGGAACTTACCGCGAGGAAAACCCAAGAAAGACAATGCCTGTAGTGCTGGAGTAGGGAGTAAATTCATGGAAAAATCAGGGAGGAGATTTGTAGGGAGGAGAGTTAAGGAAGGAGAATGGGGGAAGATAAGTAGGAGCAAGGAAAATTGCAGGAAGGAGCACTGGGATAAAGAAAGCTGATGGAAGAAGAGTTAGGGAAAGGAGGGCCTACGAAAAGTGAGTTGGGGCATCAAGAACTTGTGGAAGGAGAGTTGAAGTATGTGCTGGGACTGCTGAGGAAAGGAAAATTTTGGTAAGGAGCACTAGGGAAGGACAGTTGGGTTCAGGAGCGTTGAGAGCAAGACAACTGGGAAAAGGGAAACGGAGAAAGGGAGGATTAGGGCAAAATAAGGTGGGGCAAGACTACTATGAAGTTGGGACAAATCTACCAAGAGCAAATAAAGCAAGAAGAATTGCGGCAAATGTAACAAGAACAAAAAAGGAAGGAGAACTGGGGCACACCTACCAAGAACAGATGATGCAAGTGTTGGGGCAAATATAACGAGAATAAATGAAGCAAGGAGAATTGGGACAAAGTCGAGACAAGAGTTGGGGTAAGGAGGGCAAGACCAGTGCAGAACATTTTGGGCAAGATTTCCCTATCGCTAATCTCCTCAACCAACCAGGCAAGGGCAATCAGCAGTTAGCGAATCTGGGGGAAAGGAGGTATGTGCTCAGTCACCTCGGCAGACGATGCGCCAAGTGCAGGAGGAAACCAAGCATATACGAAGTGAATCTGAAACGTGTGCTGGGTATTACAGTGATGGAGACTCATTATCGCGTCTCTTTCTTTTAAACTGCATCTAATCATTATATAATTTCTTTCTGTCGGCAGCTTCAAAATAAGCCTTTTCTTTTGGGGATGAGATGATGTCATGAGGTACGGATTTTATGTGTCTAAAATTTGTGGGATTTAGTCACGCAGGTTAAACATTCATTTTTTTTTTTTTTTTTTTTTTGGGGGGGGGGGAGATAATACAAGAATTCTCTAGCTTTGACGAAAATTTTACCCTTCGATTCGACACCCGCCCAAAACAACGTTCCCACTGCAACACTTCCTCCACTTACAGGGGAAGAAGCACCCACCTTACTGTACACTTCATACGAGTACACTTAATCATCTTTCTTCTCTATCGTCCCCTTTTGCTCTTACCCCGAAATATCTTTCCCTTCCATACGAGTAACTCTTCTTCGTTCTTGGGCTATTTTTGTATCACGCTATCCTCTCTCTCTCTCTCTCTCTCTCTCACACACACACACACACACACACACATAGCCTACTCACTCGAAGATACTGAGGGGAAACACGCAGACTAAATCGCTAAGGAAGTGGAGCTACGTAAACTCCAAAGCCGCGCAAAACACGACCCTATCCAACTAAGACCTATGTGTGAAGAAACCTTACATTAAAAAAGCTCAGAAATCCTAAGCTCCTTTTAATTTTTCAATCCATGCGTGCCTTTACTGGGGTTGTTCAGTGTAAGTTTTAAATATTCAGTGAAAGTCTTAAATATTCAGTGTAAGTCTTCAACACTGAGTGTAAGTCTTTAATACTGAATGTAAGTCTTAAATACTGAGTGTGTCTTAAATATTGAGTGTAAGTCTTAACAAAACATTGAGTGTACCGGTAAGTCTATCAGTGTAAGTCTTAAATATTCAGTGTAAGTCTAAAATTCTCAATGTAGCCTGAGTCTCTTCCTTGTCCACGCTGACAATTTTTGAACATTCCAAAAATTGTCGCAGCGCGCCAAGAACCGCGAAGAATGACCAAGTTCTCCACGTCACCGCTACGTCATCGCTAAGTCACGCCTCATTACTCATGACGACATGCGGCGACACACGAAGACATGGAGATCGTGGCGTGTCGTGGGAAAGATCGGTTCCTGACAGTGGGACATAGGCTTTAGGAAGCTTCCTTAACCGATGAGAATACAAGCCCATGATTACATTCAAGGCCAGCATTCCCTATATCTATCTATCTATCTATTGCCAGACGCCATAATCCCGTAAGGAGTGGCCATTTGACTTTAAGTTATTTGTTTTACGGGGAGGGGCACTAATCCTCCACCAAACCAATTGCTGACGCGTAGGGAGCACGTATGATTTAGTTATATGGTTACCACCCAGCGTTATAAATGGTTTCTTGGCTTACAGGAAACCATTTGGTTTGTCACTCAATGTAAAGCCACCTGTAAAGGAAAGAAAGCAATAAGTGACAAGAGAGCTGGGAGAAATAGGAAGAGAGGACGACAGGAACAGAAAAAGAATGATAAAGGCTATGGAAGAAGTAGGCAGCACTACATCAATATATACTGCCAAGAAAAATGAGTTAGAAACTGTTAGTGAGATCTACTACACTCATCAGCAAAAGTTAGTGGCATTGGAATCTAGTTACGTCTAAACCTCCGAATCTGTAATTGGTTAAAGCCAAAGGGGTTCATAAATAGGGAACCTCAAATCGCACTCACTATAGCCACTGTAATCAGGGGAGGTTCATAAGGGTTTTCTAAGGTGCTTAATGCTAAATATGCAGTCGAAAATGCCTATGGTGCTTCAATCGCATTAACTGATGTGTAAGCTGCACAATGAAAAGTGGCCACGAACTGAGTACAATATGATTCTTCAGTGTTTCAGGCATTAGCAGGTACACACACTCACACACACACACACACACACACACACAAACACACACACACACACACACACACACACACACACACACACACACACACACACACACACACACACACACACACACACACGTCATAAACAACACACAGGCCTGGACTGCCGCCTGACTCACAAATCCCTCAGAGAGCCAGGCCGTATTTCTGACGCCTCGTATTTGGCAACACTTACCTGGAGCTTGCCGAATTAATGTGTGTGTGTGTGTGTGTGTGTGTGTGTGTGTGTGTGTGTGTGTGTGTGTGTGTGTGTGTGTGTGTGTGTGTGTGTGTGTGTGTGTGTGTGTGTGTGTGTGTGTGTGTGTGTGTGTGTGTGTGTGTGTGTGTGTGTGTGTGTGTGTGTGTGTGTGTGTGTGTGTGTGTGTGTGTGTGTGTGTGTGTGTGTGTGTGTGTGTGTGTGTGTGTGTGTGTGTGTGTGTGTGTGTGTGTGTGTGTGTGTGTGTGTGTGTGTGTGTGTGTGTGTGTGTGTGTGTGTGTGTGTGTGTGTGTGTGTGTGTGTGTGTGTGTGTGTGTGTGTGTGTGTGTGTGTGTGTGTGTGTGTGTGTGTGTGTGTGTGTGTGTGTGTGTGTGTGTGTGTGTGTGTGTGTGTGTGTGTGTGTGTGTGTGTGTGTGTGTGTGTGTGTGTGTGTGTGTGTGTGTGTGTGTGTGTGTGTGTGTGTGTGTGTGTGTGTGTGTGTGTGTGTGTGTGTGTGTGTGTGTGTGTGTGTGTGTGTGTGTGTGTGTGTGTGTGTGTGTGTGTGTGTGTGTGTGTGTGTGTGTGTGTGTGTGTGTGTGTGTGTGTGTGTGTGTGTGTGTGCTATAATTTCTTTACCCTTTTACTCTAATGTTTATGTATGTGGCGGCCGTGAAAACTGGTTGGAATTTTGGAGCATTTACCGTGATAATTCTCTGTTTGGCTCTGATGGTATGGAATTTTTTTGGAGCTGCCCCCCCCCCCTCTTCCCGCAGAGCTTTGTCATTTATGCAACTGTTTCCACGCCCGGCTCTGGTTTCACATACACTTTACATATTGCGCTAGGCTCGTGAGGTTAGTATGTAAATTATATTGTACACTCGTGTGTATTTTTTTATATGTTTTGATCCACTTCCATCAGCTTACACACGGAATCACACACATATGTAACAAGCGCACACACACAAATCACTGACACCAATTAATCCCCCCCCTCTCCCTCTCTCTCTCTCTCTCAGCTAAATATATATACGAAATACGGTATAATCTAGGTTCCACAGTACTTTATCCTAGCTGGTGAAATGATACAACGGAGCAACTGTAAATAAATGCTCAGGAAACATGGAGGTGTACTTAGCGATATATTTTGCCTTGCTCCTTAACTGATAGCGACTTTGCATAATAAACTACTTAGCTAACCTGTGTATCAAGCTAGAGTTCCTTTTATTTGAAGTCGAGCTGTTATTTTTAATTGTAACCTTCCTACGGTAAGCTGAAGTATTTTACTATATTCCTGTTACATATAATTTAGCAAAGGAGTCACCTCTATACCAGCGATGGTTTTAATACTGACCCTATACAAGTTTTCAAAGTAATAATAATAATAATAATAATAATAATAATAATAATAATAATACCCGGTAATAAAAACTACTTAAGTTTACTAGCCATCCTGCCGTCGAATTTAAAAAGGCTACAACACTACTGAATCTCATTTAGAAAATTAGTTGATCATTTAGAAAATTAGCTGAATGGTATTGTCTTATAGATAATCTGGGCACAGAATGAATGCAACAATGTCTTCTTCGTAATTGCAGCTATCAGACGCACGACAAAATTACCCGCAATGAATTTAACTACCATAATCTATTTCCATTTTTAAGCTCTGAAGTAGCCTGCATGTCGACTAAATAGAAAATCAAGATACGGTCTCCTGTCTGCCTGCCGAACAGATGAAACGAACTCAAAACCGGCCATTCCACTGACTGATGCAACAGCTGCTTTATTCGGGGTGTTTTGAGAGATGTCTGACTGCATAATTTACGGAGGTGCTGTGTTCGGAACTGTAAACAGCGCGGGGAATCAAAGTAGGACGAGGATTTCCACATTCAGTGAGGAAACACAAATTCAAGGATGTCTGAATGTGTTTTCTGACAGCGAAAAAAACAAACAAAAAGGCATTAATATACTGGTACTGGACACAAAAATTAATAATTCAATAAAAGGTAAATCATTCTAAGCCAAACTAAACCTTGCCTAGAACTGGATCAGATGAAGATGAAAGGATGGACCTAATTCTCTTAATTCTCTAACACCAGCCACTAAACCTTAATGTAAGTAAAAGTGTAAGGGAAGAAAACTAAAGCTTGTACCAAGGCTTCCTTTTCGGTACATAATTAGAATCAGTAGTTTGGTAGAGCAATGAAAAGTCTAGAAAAAGGAAAAAATATATATTCCACTCTAATTCTTAGGTAATTTCGACTTAAGTCGATATACCAATAGGGAAAAAGCTTGTTTAATATTCCACCAGGTCTACTTCTTACTGTTCTCTGGCGGCTAATAATTAAAAGCTAAGAGAGGTTTAGAGATTGTTTTTCCCCCCTATATTTGGTGTGATGCGTCCAGGAAAAAGCGATCCACATAACTTACCCGTAAATCAGACGCGGTACTGTACCGTAGATTACTACTAGAACTTATTTCTCTACCTGCACCTTAATATTACTGACAGTGTTGCGATGGTTTGGGCATATGGAGAGAATGGATAATGAGCGATTGGTGAAAAAGATAACTAGATCTGATGTGAGAGGTGTAAGGCTGAAAGGAAGACCATGAATAGGATGGATGGACAGTGTGAAGAGAGCGCTGGATGCGAGAGGGATGTCTGTTGAGCAAGGAAGAGTGGCTGTGCGTGACAGAAATTAATGGAGAGAAATTGTGAATGAATAAGTGATGACGCAGCCCTGAGGGGATATTCTCCCGCATTTGGTCTGATCAGCTAGTCAGGTCAGGTGCGGGTAAGGGGATGGGTCTGTTATGATGTGGCAGGGGTAAACCAGTTCTGCTGTCGGGCCCTGCTGCGGATGTCACTGATTGCATTGCGCAGTTGACCCTTGTGCGGTGTGGTGCGGTGAGGATCTGTCCGTTCTCCCCTTTGGGGCTAAGATGCGAATGAATGTGTTTGAATGGATGAGTAAATGGGGAGTGTGTCGTCCTGTCTCGGCTACCTCCCTTTCCTTGGGGGAAGCAGCCTAGGTATATAGATAGATAGATAGATATATAATTCTTGAGAAAATTAGCTTTATAACGTTAACTTTACAACCTATATAGCCTATCCCCCTCGCCCTCAAAATTGATCTTCTTTCTGCCTTCGAAGGGCTGATTGTCTGTAATTACTCAAATATTCAAATTTGGATCAGATATTTCTGTCAAACATTCTGACACTGAACATAATTAGGTATATGGATTTGCTGAATCTACTTTTCTTTCTTTTTTATGCAAAGAAGGAACCAAAGGCCAGAAGCCCGCAACTTGTTTCCTCCAAAAACAAATAAATAAATAAATAAAATAAGAGACCCAAATTCAAGATCCGTACATTTCGAGATACCTGAACACACTGCTTATGAGTATACTATTATCTTCATCATCATCACTGCAGTATTATTATGAACGGTATTTTTTTTTCCCTCCAAACGAATTTACTCACATCGACTAACTTTTCGAACCGGAGGGGTAAGACACAGCCTTCATAACTTCTTCACTACGAACTGTCTTTCTAAAGCTGAACAAAGTCATCAGGAATCAGAGGAAATAAAATACAGAAACAGGTCATCGCAGTGAGAGTGCATGAGGAAATTGTGTTGTAGCTAGTGACGGCTCTTGTGAGACAGTCTACGTAGGTCATCACGGGAGCCTTGACTGATTGTTTAGGCTAACAGGGTAATGATTTATTGGTGTTCTAGTATACATGTTATAATGGGGACAATTTTGGTAGTTTTATGGGGAAAATTTTGGTGCTGTATAGTATACTGTACTTCTGCGATTGATTTTGTCCTTCGTAAACTCAAGTATACTTCTCTGCCTTTACCTCTAATGTGAAGCTGCCAAAACTTCAGTGCAAAAGTAGAATTTAACCAACGTAAACTCAAGTATACTTCTCCATCTTTAACTCAAGTATACTTCTCCATCTTTCCCTTGGACGTGAACCTGCCAAAATTTCTCTGCTCTAGTAGATTTTAACCAAAGTAAGCTCAAGCATACTTCTCCACCTTTACATCGAATGTGAACCTTTCGTAAACTCATCTATACTTCTCCATCCTCACCTCGGAAGTGAAGCTGGCCGGAAAACTCTCGAGAGCAGACGTATTATGTGGCTAAGTAATTTGGTCAAGAAAAGTTTAGCACCTCAGCCCGACCTTAACTTTCACCTTTCCTTTGGGGCCACCCGGTTAGTGTGAATCAAGGGTGTTCCGCTTTATTTATTCTTTGTTTTGTTTTATTTTTTAACCCCTCGACCCTACAAGAAATTTGTGGCCTATTTTACTGGTTTATTTTTGCCATCTCCAAACGATTTTATTAAGCCAAATACTGTTGAGGTCTTTACGGGTTTAATCTTACCCATGTCCAGACGATTTTATTCAGCTCACTTTTTTTAAATAATCAGAGGGGCTAATAACTGCCTTCATTAACCCCCCCTTCATTAACAGAGGTCCTTATTAATTCAGAAAAAGCCGTCTGTTACTGACCTGAATAAAGTTAAAATTACGTCAGTGGATTAGAGTTAACTACCAGGTCCCCGAAAATAAAATCGTCTGAAGGGAACGAGGATAAAAATCGTCCAACGGTCAAAAAATCGTCTAGCGAGTTAAAATGGTCAAGCGGGAGTCAAACCAAAATCGTCTTGAGGGTGCCAAAACAAAATCGTCTTGTGGGTGCCAAAACAAAATCGTTTTGTGGGTGCTAAAACAAAATCGTCTAGCGGGAATCAAAAACTAAATCGTCCTGCGGGAGTCTAAGCAAAATAGTCTTGTGGGTGTCACAACAAATCGTCTGGTGATAGTAAAAAACAATATTCCAGCGGAAGTACAAACAATAGTCTGGCGGTAGTGAAGCCAATAGTCTGACAAAAATCAAAACAATAGTCTGGAAGCTGAAAAATTAGTTTGACACTGAACAATAGTCAGGTAGCATGAAAAACAATACTCGCAGGTGACCTCTTGTAAATTCAATACGTCGATTCTTGGAACCAAATGTAACACCTCCGTTTAAAACAGTTTAAAAAAGAAAAATAAATCTTTATAATAAAGTCATCCGGATATGAAGAAAACGAAAAACACGTCATTGACGAGAAATATTTAATACACGTGATTTTCAACACAACTGCCATCAATCACTTGTAAATTCTGCAGCTTTTAATCGGCTCAGTAATCAATATTTAAAATGTACATAGAAATGAAAATAGCGTTTGGGTACATACACCATCAACACGACCTGTACTGTAGCTTACAATTAACCATGGGCGAAATTTGCATTTGTTAATCGCTTAGGGAAACGAGCACTGAACAAAATTAAATAAATAGTTTTATATTTCAGTACAGAATCATCAACATAGAAGTGGCTATCAAAACAACCTGACCTGCAAATTACGATCAACATAGTATAAATTTTGCAGCTGTTATCACCATAGTAAACGAACCTTATAAACAAATAAATAAATGAAGTATTAAGATTCAGTACACAATCAAACGCATACAAGAACTATCAACACAACCTGTACTGAAGCTTACTATTCAGGGGTCAAATCTGCAGCTATTAATCGCCCCAGTATGCGCAATAAACTATCAAATTACCATTAAAACTAAGGTCAAATGAACCATGAAAATACAAGTGTAGTGCCACACATTTGATATTCATGTATGTGTTTAGTAGTACTGTAATTTTAAGTTAGATAGGGTGTAACCTGAATATTAGTCTATAAGTTCCTACCCTAAATAGTAATTCATATATTAATAATTACTGTAGGGTTAACTCTATTTTTTATATGTATGTACCTCTGTATCTATGCAGTGGGTGATGTAATTGTAGATGTTGAGCTATGGGAATTCCTTAGTCAAGCCGAGTAATGAAAGACACATGCGAGCAGCTTATCCCCTCCCTTTGTGCGTCGTTGTTGGGCGCCGAGTTTAAACCTTAAACAGAGTAATGATGAATATACAATTCTTTCCGTAACCGAGTTGTGAAATGTTGCTAATGAAGCTGTTAGAACACCAGTATGTAAGATTAACAGTCCAAAAGGCCTAAATAATGTCGTTGGTGAGGATTTTAAAGTTCCGTTTATCTTGGCCGTCACTAGATGGCATGAGCTGCTCTCAGATTCAAATTGAAATAGTGATAGAATCAGTATCTAATTTAAGTAAGGATAAATCCCAAATTTTCCCCAATTCAATCAAAAGTCTTGTCGTCATGGGTACACTGTTAAATAAATTGTAAAGAGAATTGAAACCCCCTATATTTCAAAAACACCACCTCATTTGACTTGAGCAGTGGCGTCCTTAGTGCCCGACATACCCCACTTGCTGCCCAGACATCGTGTGTAACAGACGTTCGTTTAGGTGAGTCGTCCACATTTCTTCTTCCTCCCCCTCTTTTTCTTTGTTTAATCCATACTTATTATGAACTATGAGAAGTAATATTGTTGAGAGTTTAACGTAGTGACTTGCTGCCCAAACATCGTGTATAACAGACGTTCGTTTAGTCCCCAGACACCGGCGGTGACGACCGTGGGAGCACGCCATTATTCCCAAGTATTGCCCATAGACTTTTACACTTACACTTGCACCACTCACGAGTTATTATTGCAAACCGAAGGTATTTGATGTGTTATTAATGGTTCTATCAAGTGAATTCTTTTTTTTGTAGATAAGGAATAGAAGTATAGAAGTGATATGTTCTGTAACGGAAAGGAGAATTCAAATTCATCAACTGTTCTCTTTCTTTAAAATTAGTTTATTAGAAAAAAAAATTATAATCAGGAGCGTGAAAGGGAACTTACTGATTGAGAACAATAATGTGATATTTAAGTTGTACCTCGAGGCTAAATAAGCCCGAGTGATTGAGGTGTTCCTAGTGATTGTAGTTCTTTTTTTTAATTATTCCTCGAGGCTAGACAGGCCCGAGAGATTATGTATTTCTAGTGATTATATAACATTGTCGATGGTGAAACGT
Source organism: Coenobita brevimanus (assembly GCF_032717465.1). NCBI lineage: Eukaryota > Metazoa > Arthropoda > Malacostraca > Decapoda > Coenobitidae > Coenobita > Coenobita brevimanus. The sequence continues at coordinate 6,255,220 of NC_137018.1, read as the reverse complement.
GAAAAACAATACTGATTTGATGTGAGAACCGAGAAAATTATATGAGGAGAATACCTTATATGGGTGAAAGATGAATACAAATAATCATTCTTATTGACTCGAGGCTATGCCAGCCCGAACAGACAAATCATATCTGTAAAAGTGTCCCTGTCTTGAGGCCAATGTTGAGCCCAAGAGTAACGGCCAAAAAAAGAAAGTAAAGTACGACGACTCCATATCTCGAGTGTATCAAATTGTTTCGTCTGGTAATAATGTTAGAGGAATGATCACCCAAAAGCCTTAGTAACATTTGCAATCTTCTCCCAAACTAAAAAGGGTCATGTAATAAAGAAATGATAGTTTTGTGGAAATTAACAGAATTATTAAAGTAGAGTAAAGTATATAGCATTTTCTTTTTATTAGTATACCTAATCAAGGAAATTATGTCCTCAAGCCAAATTCACTCCCCTTCCAATTCAAGATTCCTTCGCTGAGGGAACGACAACCACCTGAGGTACCGACTAAAATCTAAACTCGGCCAAAAACTACAAACGCTACCACAATTCATTCTTTTCATAAATATTTACCATCTACTATACTAAGTCGAGTACCACTTGTATATCCATGGGTGAGTTGATCAATACCCACAACAGGTAAGAAAATATAATCAGCATTACACTGGTGTCAACTGGTGGGATAAAGTTTCAGTATTACACAAGAGGATACGAACAAATTCTGTACATGAACTTACAGTCAATCAGTAGCGAAAGCTGAGGCTGTTTAACTGTTGCCATTCTTCACCACGGGGAAAAATGTAAACACTGTCACAATACCTGCAGCCAATTATTGTTAGGGCTCACTTCCATTTTCATTTCCCGGTAATTGTTTATGGTTATATCAACTGTCTAGATAAACTTCACCTTTTCTGGAGTTCCCGTCTGATAAGTATGTGCAAGTCTTCAGATGTTCTACTTTTGTTATTAGGTAGAAAAGATAAACAGGCAACCATGGAGGAACACGACAATAACATCAACCCCCCCCCTCACTCCCACACGAACACTAGCAGGACACATGCGCATCACAAGTTAAACATCCTTTGTTTATAACTGTGTTTGCAGGTAATGTAATATACAATTATTGGAGCCAAAAATTATACATGGGGACACAATATTATTATTATTATTTTTTACGTGTGTGTGTGTGTGAAGAAATTAATGCACATGAAGAAAGCTAACTATAAAAAACGGGAAATTCTACAGTTACAGAAAACGCGGGAGGATACTCAAAGGTAATTTCATTACGAGTTTGTACATTCATGTATTTTGTACAGCTAACATGGCATACCAACAAATATATTACTTCCCACAAAAGACGGCATTTTCCGGATAATTCTACAGTTGCCACAGGCTACCCACTACTCGTGTTTAAGAAGGCTACAGAGGAGCAACGGTCACAAGATGTTTCAGCTTGTGTGCCATCTGCAGGCTAAACTACTGGAACAAAGCAACAGTCTCTCTCTCTCTCTCTCTCTCTCTCTCTCTCTCTCTAATACTTATACAGTATACAGGTGTATATATGTGACGTCAGAGTTACTAAATATCACTGATAGAGTCGAAGTCGCAGCTGATTACGGCTGCGACTTTTAGTTTCAAGGGATGAACGGAGAAGCTACCATTACCAACACACTTCCAACATTGTTTCTGAATAAATGGGATGACCAGGAAGGCAATTAAAAAAAAAAAATAGTGGCAGATTAATGGTTCTTTTGTTTCACCTACACTTTCAGTTTACAATTCCAACAATTTTTAAAACTTCGACACGTATGTTTCAAGGGTGCAAGACGAAGACCTAGTATGCACCCCACAAACCAGAATCCCAAACCACCATCCACCTGAATGCGGTTATATTTTATTTACACTCTCCTTGTATCTGAGGTCAAATTTTGGGAGTATCGCCTCCAGGAATTAAATGATTTTCCGGTACATGTCTTCCACAATCCTTAGGTCTTCTCGATGATCATTCCCTGCAAATCCACCAATTATTCGGGAGGGACAACAGTAGGAGGCTTAGACATGCGTTGAGATTATTTATTTATTTATTTATTTATATTTTAATCCACAAAGAAGCTTCCAGTAAAAGATGGGAAGCCTTAGCTAGTTTTTCGTTCAAGACAAGAAAAAAGGAGAAAAATTATAGAGTTGATTGTAATATTGCACTAAAGTTAAAATTTACTTATCTGCCTTACAGCTTGCATCAGCTTAGTGAATTCCAGGCTGCATTAAGCGTCTGTGAACTTAGGCATATGTTTCACGGCTGATTTGCGGTTCCGAAGGTTGTAACACACACACACACACACACACACACACACACACACATTTTTATAGTTGGGCAAATAGATCTATTGACAGACAGATAAATAATCATAGAGAAATATAAAGTAAATACCCTAATGTGTAAAATTAGTTAATGAACCTCGTTTTATTTACCATCCATCTGGCAGGAATCACTGAGTTAAGAACATGATCCACTTCGCCATTTTTCCAGATCCTCTCTAATTACCCAGGCTAGAACAGTATGTTACATTGTTTGGAGATTGGATTAGGCCTGTAAGAGACCTAACGTAACCTTACAAATCCCTGCAATACTGTCAGCAACGAAATAGCGCCAGGTGTGTTAAGATTTATTTGGAAAGAAATTAGCGAGGGTTTTGGCCATCATTACATCAAGCTACACATACTGTATGCTATATTTCTGTTCCATCAGAGTTTTATCACATTCCTCTTACCCTCCAGTGCTGTATTAGCCTCTTATTTCATGCTGAACATCCTGCTTGAGCTGCAAATATTACACTTCGCTTTGGTTCCTGTCGGGTGTCATTAAATTTCCTTATAAGCATGTCTGTGCACCGCTTAACAGGAACCAATATCCACCACTTTCATGTGGGATCAGAATTTTGCGTTTTTTTTATTTTTTTTACTTGATACAGCTAGGCGATTCGATTTACAAGAATTATTAAGACAGATAACCACAGCGAGTTTAAAATATGAGCAGAAGTTCTTGTACCTCCACTTCCCTTCCATGTTCAGCTAGGAAGACTACGCACGACTTAAAACTATAGACAAAGGGGTGTATAACTTGCCTTGTGATTAATTTATTGCATTACCAGTGTGTATATGTGTAGAAAAGCTTGTCCAAGAATAAAGAGGGATAAATGCGAGGAATAATGTGATGTAGGTAACTCCAAATACTATCTAATAAGTGGTAGTTCATAAGCAAACTGATTACGATGAAGAGACCAACGGGCGGCCCTGAATAATCGATACGTAGACATTCTAATCTCCATTCTACTTATATTTTACCACTTCACTAATTTTAAATCTGAGCATTACTGAACATAATCTGTGAATAAAACTTAGAGATAACTGGAAATCCATTGTACATCATCATCATCAGCGCGCAAAGGCAGTGATAAAGTTAGTTTCTCTCTTGTCTCTATTCACCCAGGAGTGCAAATGGGGCTTAGGATGAAAACCAAGAACTGCATGTTGTATTCTTGGTGAAGATTATGACTTGAAGAACAATGATTTTCTGCCTTAATAACCCCCTTGAAGTCGACAGGTGTTAAGCGAAGCCTTTGTTTCTTTTTTTCACCTTATATTGAGATGAAAATCTAGAGAAAAGGTTCGCGATCTCTATTGGAACATGATTTAAAGAACCAAGAAATCTGCGTGAATAATCCTCCCCTTGTCCTTCCAGCCTCTCTTTTTCTTCCTTTCTATATCGTTGGAGGTACGAGGCTGCTTGCAAAATGAATATTGAGTGGCAGACAAGCGACACCTCAGCGCCAATGCAAGTGTGTGTTTATAGAATCATCCCTGCTCATTATAGCGGCCTTTTACGAGCACTAAGAATTACGTGGGTAGATTTCCTTCTACCCTATACGCAGGCCTTTGGTTCCTTTTTTCTTGCATAAAAAAAAGTTGTATAAGGGACGTTTTCTAGTAGACCTTGGAGGCTACAGGGGCGTATCCATTTATTTATTTATTTATTTTTTTGGGAGGGGGGTCTAGAATCACCGCCTACTTTTTTTCCACATCATTACAAACTTCTAGTGATATAAAGTTTTTGACACAGGTAAGGTGGAAGAGGGTAATGAGGGAGGATGGTGTATCATCGAAAAAGAGGTTGTTACTGAGTAGGGAAGTTTGGTAATGCTTTTGACGAGGTTATATATCTGGTAATAAAATGGTAGGTGGATGGATAAATATAAATAGAAATGTAGAGAGATTAGTAGACAGATAGATACGTAGGTTGACAGACAGACACACACAGATAGACAGGCAGACAGATAGATAAATTAGTAGGCAAGTAGGTAGGTAGGCAGGTAGACAGACAGATAGACAGACAGGTAGATAGATATATACAGACAGATAGATATGGATAGATAGATAAATAGACTGATGGATAGACAAACAGGTATGAACGGACAGACAAGAAGTCCTACAGCAAGGTAATCATTTTCTCATCAGGACTGCGTTTCTTCTTAGGTGTTCCATCCACATATATCAGCCTGGGAAAAAAATAACCCAGCTTTACCAGGAAATCCAAGGAACATTTGCCCCCCTTTCCCTCTGTTTTTACAAGGTGCAAAACACTCCCGCCTGTCTGGTGCCTGATAATAGACAGCGGAATGGAAACAAGGCGCGCCAAGTGCCACGACGCGGAACCCAATCACATCACCATTGCAAAGCGGAGACCCAACAACACCAGCTCAGTTAGCTTACACCGGGGCGGAAAAGGATTTGCTTGGTACAACGTAGGTTCCGGGTTTGAGTCCAGGACCCTCTCTACCTCTCCCCTTGCCCGCTCAGCACCCGACGAATCGTTATCAGTCAGAACGTAACACGAATATTGACATTTCAATTATGCATCCAATCACAGCCACGTCAAGCCCTTACGTCGCCTCTGTGCGTGTGGGTGTGAACCGCGGGTGAGGCCCCACAAGAAGTACAACACGGTCCGCCTAAATGAAATCTGTTATAGAGACATGTCGTTCTCCTGCATCACTGCGACGATATTCGGTGTTTCAGGCGGTCTTACGTGGCCAAAATGACGAAGATATTCCAGTGTCTCAGGCGATCTTACGTGGCCAAAATGACGACGATATTCCAGTTTCTCAGTTGATCTTAGGACAAAATGACGACAATATTCTGGTGTCTCAGGCGATCTAACGTGGCCAAAATGACGACGATACTCCGGTGTCTCTGTCGATGTTCTCATAAGACGTGAGAAATGTCTGGCATGTGACTGTGAGGGATTCTATGTCTCCTGGATACAGATTTTCGTCCGTCATGGAAGCTCCCTAACACCTCTTCCTAAGCGATTTACTTGGCTTATTATACGTTACTATCGTGTTTTGTGCTGCTTAAATCATTCTAATATCACCACACTCTGCAAAACTGTGGCACAAAATGATATTAACCAGCCAGATGTAAAAATACATCGCTGGGGAAGAGGTGCTAGGGAGCTCCTTAACCTACGAGAATACGCGCCTTGGTCCATTGGAGGGGAAGTGAAGGTGCTTTCATTTGCGTTCTTCTGTGCTGTAGAGTTTGCCGTGGTGGTGGGCTGTCGGTACACTGCGGTGCTTTTGTGAACATCTGGTGTAGGTATGGTGCGATGGGAGCCAAGTTAATGGGTTTTTAACGACTGCCCTCCCTGGCTGTCTCAGTGTTACACCACTACTAGCAGGGGTGTAGCGGTCATTGCCAGATTTCTCCCATCATTCCTCACTAGGATACACTTCACCACACTCTGCTTTAAGACTGGCAGCAGACTGTCGGATTGGATGGAGCTGCATGGCCTGCGGAGTGTGGAAGGCTGCAAGAATGGTCCCTTGTACAAGAGGTACGGTATGATGAAGGAAGGAGTGATGTCCGTTGTAGCACACCTTCAATTATGGGGCATCAGAGGGGCTATCCATTAAATCGAAGCTTGATTTTATTACGATGAACCATTCTTGTGTTGCCCACGCGTAAGGTCAGAAAGATAACGCTATGGAGGTGGATAGTAGTGCAAGGCATATTTGGCTGCCTCTGTGGTGACTCTATGAGAGAAAAACAGGGGACAGTTTAGCAGAAGTGTGTTGTGGCACCGACTGCCATGGTGGTGAAATACTGTATCCAGTTAAAAATATAAACCATACAGAAGTTTAATGGCTCCCGCTTTGCATGCAAACAGTTTCTGGTGCACAATAAAAACATAAGAGGTGGAGTGACAGTGCAAAAGTCTTTAATATTCTCTATGCTAGGTGACAAGAAACCAGTGTGTTTGTTCCAAGGTAATCGTCCTTCAGTGTGCAGGGCCGCGTGTTGAAATAATTATTCCGTTGTGTTCAGCACACACGGTAGAGGGACTTACCTGTTACAAACTATCTATCATACACTTCAAGAAACTATTTATGGTTAAAAGTACTGTTGCCAACAAAAATCTTTTAATACACATGAGAATATTTTGCAAGTAGGGCGTTTCTATATGCATCAATAGTAACTCATTTAAACAGGAAATTATTCTTATTTCCCACATTCTTATCATTAGTGTGCACATTTTGCTGTTTCATTCCAGTCACATACACCATGTTTCTCTTTACAGCTTATGAGATACAGTTTTGAATTAGTACAAACTTACTCTGAGAACAGATAACTTCAATTCTATTTTTCTAGACCAAAGTTGTCTTTATATATCCTGCATAAATAACACATACCAGACTTGCTTCTAGTTTGCCGTCATTTAGGTATACTGTACAAATATCCCTCTTTTTTTCTGCTGACAGCCAGTAAAGATAAGTATGATCTGGCTGCTCCATATGTAATATAATTCACATTTTTTTTTTCCTTTTACCCTGGAGGAGACTGGAATATAAAGAGTCGATGCCATTTAAGTGCTTGACTACATAAAATTTTCGAGGCAATTTACCTTCCTTACTACAGTTATATTTACCCCAAATTATATGCCACCTTTACTAATATAACACATCGGATACCAGCCTGATTCATGATAAACAAGCATATTTGGAGTACTCTTTTTCAAATGCTAAATCAATGTACAAAATTTTAAGTGTGGTTTTTCATGATTACATAATTCCCACGTTCCTTTACTTTGTGTCAGGGTGTTCTACCTGATAACGTCATTTTATATAAGAAATAAAACTTGAGATTAGTGGTCAAATTAAGACTTGCCTGTTTTTGTATATAACGTTAAACATGGCTTTGATAAATTTTTCACACGACTTTTTCGTACACGATTAAAAGTTTCCATTATAGCTGCATATTAAACCAAGCTAAGAAAAGGAGAAGGTAACTTGCAAACAGCAACTCACTCTCTCTCTCTCTCTCACACACACACACACACACACACACACACACACACACACACTACTTGCTTGTCATTATCCTACCTCTATAAAATACACACAGATTCAACTTCAGTTTTTCTTTCATAAACATAAACTTCCAAATATCAAATAATGACTGAATTTTCACAGCATATTGCACACCTTCCTTTGTCTTCATCAGTAAAACAGTATATAACAAAAACATCTGTAAAAACATAGTACTATTTTTTAAATCACCAAATTTCAATACTATACTCTTACTCTAGAGTAACTCATCCCACGTGAGGAGAGAAGATGGGTGACAAGTATTCTCTTTGCCTTACCTAAATATTACCATACCCTTTTACTCTAACTTGGCCTAAAAAATGCCATCTCCATCTTGAATGCGAGGTTGTAGCAAGACGTTAAGATCGGAATATGATGCAAGTCATGAATAAGTGCTGTGGGAAGGATGTACAGCCACAGTATTAGTGTTATTCTGCCACTAAGCTACGAGAAATAAATTGCAACGGGACGAAATTATGGGCCATGTAAAGATAAAAATACTATAGTGAGGAAATCGAATGACTGGTGTTCACAGATAAACAGAATTTAAAGTTTATATAAATGCTCTATATCACGTAAAGAAGTTCCTATGACATCAGACCGGAGTAGTTTTTTCTAATACTTGCAGTGCCAGACATTTTTCTTATCAACAGACATAAAAGTTCCTTCCTGTTACTATTATGCTCATCGACAAGGATTATACATTTAAGTAATTAGAACCGTATGATCTGTAATTTTAAAACTCCCTAAAAGCAATATGATCCTTCTTACTCAAGGGTTAATCAGACAGCTTATCTACAATATAAAATGCTCGAGGGGAGATCAGGCAGTCTATCGTTTGGTTCATTAAAAATTTCATATATGGCTGGACGGATTTAAATGAAACTTAGCATGTTACCACTGTCCGAAAATGGCAGTGTAGGTAAAGAATTTGACAAGCTCTTCCCTGTTTTTTAATGTCCTCTGATCCACATGATGACAACTCGGTAAAATAATCATAACAGTTTTAGGTACAGAAAAATCATTAATTAAATTTTTTTTGATCGGGTGAATCTAATTAAAATAAATGGTTAATAACGCTGAACATCATTGCCACAGGTAAATACAATACCGACATGAAATACTTTGATAACGACTGTAGGACTATTTACGTAGTTTTTTATCAGTCCCTAAATCAAGAAACTGTGGACGTGCTTTCTATGATAATAATGATGAAACAAACTGATTTCATAATTGTTGTGTATCATAATGGAACAAGAAAGACAAGAAGGATAAATAAAACCTGTGATCAGCCAAGAAGAGAAGGTCCAAATAACACTGTAACTCCCGATGTAATGGGACTTAGTAAGACTGACCTGGGATTAAGCCCAACTCCGAAAGTTTTCAAGGTAATGTTAACATGAACACGGAACCACCTGCCCTGCCTTCTAATTATGCCTCTTACCTTGCTTCCAAACTCCTATGTTGTAGGAGTGATCAATCATACCATCAACTAACGCCAATTGTCCCGCAAGAGTTGTGAGAGACAGAGGACCTTCATAGTTCCATCTCAGGTAATCACACTCTACAAAACAAGGAGCAGCTGAAGGAGAGGCCCCAGTCTGCATACCTAGCGTCACGTCAGCCAATAGTTTCATAAAAGAGGCCACCTGTCTCTCAGCGTGGAATTCCATGTGGCGCCCTCCAGTGTTGTTCCCAGCGTCCTGAAGCTGGGTAAATAGATCAGAACTTCCCAATCAAGAAAACCATGATCTCCAAGCAGGTGGACCGTGCTGAACCAAGCAATGTCTAAAAAATCATGCTGTCAAGCTCCACTGAATCCAATGACATACTTTTTTTTTTCGGTAAACCTACTTTCTGCCATGTTGTCAGTGTTGAAAGAGTTGGTAGTTTTTTAAGCATCAATGTTATACTTTTACAGGTATATACGCACGCCTGAGAGCTTGGACTACAGACAGAGACCAATGAGGAGACGATTTTCTTCACCTTTATTTTTTGGAGGGGTTAAATATTGCCTTCATTCTTCTGTCACAGGGATCGCTTTATAAAATCATTTGATGGTACCCAGAATTGAATTTTAAAATACGTCAAAGAATGCAAGAGGTTAGAAGTCGTGTGATGGTGATGCTGTTAGTGATGAGGGGGAGGAGAGGTGATCGTCAGGCAGGGTGGTGGAGGAAGCAGGGTGAGTGGTCTTGCTGTCCTCTGCAAATTGTATCAACACCACCACCAGCGTCAACATGAACTGGCACTCCTGTTGGCAAAGACTTAGGTGAGACTGAGGACCTTCGAGGATGTTACTGGGCAATTTACAAGCACACACAAAGTCCAGTCAGATACAGATAACAGGTCTTCTCTAACTGATAATACGCTATTCTCATTCGCTCTTATAGTCCTGCATGGAGAGTTTTTGAGCTTTGTACGCTGTTTATTGGATTATCTAATTACGTCTAGGGTAATGGGAATGGTTTATGTACTATATCTGAAGGAAGAAGGGTTTACGGACGAATGTATTATGATGTGATTATGTTACTATATGTCTGAGAAATTAAGGTGTGGAAGATAGGGTTGAGGAGAAAAAAAATGACAAAAGAGAATTCTAGTTAGCAGTAATATTATGTGAATAGTGACGCATCCTTTTTTAGTTTAATGAATAACGAAATGGCCCTTCCCAGCACGAGTTAACGATTTGTGTGTGTGTGTGTGTGTGTGTGTGTGTGTGTGTGTGTGTGTGTGTGTGTGTGTGTGTGTTTACGACTGACTGGTGGCTGATTCTAAGAATTTCTATTGCTTACTTTTATAGTGAAGGCAAGTGTGACTCATATCACTGTATATTCTGATCATACTGTAACTCCTTATACTTGCCCATGCTTCTCTGAATTGTTCATAAATTATATTAGCCCAGTTATGGCAGGCTAGATGAAGATAATGATGATGACGAAGATGGTGACGGTGATGAATGATGATGATGGTGACAATGGAGAATGATGATGAATATGGTGGTGACAGCTGGATGATGATGAAGATGATGAAGATGATGATGATGATGATGATGATGATGATGATGATGATGGCAATATTCTGAAAGGAAATGATGACGATGATGATGATGGCAATATTCTGACAGGAACTGTTTAAACATTTCAATCCATATGACTGCACTGAACACAGGAAGGAACCCTAGTATTAAAAGAATTGATGGAGGCTCTACCTAGCTTTTCCAGTTCGAAGCGTCTATCTTAGGATGAAGAATATTGTCTGGAGGCACAATAAAAATAATTCTAAACAGGAAAAAGGGCGTGAAGAAATCGCCAATAAACTGAATACCACAACCAAAACAACAAAGGCGGTTATGGTGAAGCAAGGGTTTAAAGGGCAAAAGAAAAAAAAAATGAGCAGCCTTTTTGTACGCAAGACTTGGGGAGAAAAAGGGGGAAAAAAAAAAGTTTGAAAATGGCCTCGTAGTGAAGGGGCATCGAGTGGTATGACCGTCATTTAAGTAAACTCTCGAACTTGTGGCAATTACCAGCACCTGAGCCCCTGCCGCCACGACTGCCAGTGTCGAGGTAATGAGCTCACGTGGCACTCTCTCCTGCTTGCCCTCGCCTCATGGCACCCCACCTTATGGCACTTCCACTCACGGCATCTCGCCTTATGGCACCTCACCCTATGGCACCTTACCTTAGCACTCATCTCATGGCAACTTAACTAGGCACTTATCTCATGGCATCTTCCCCTGGCACTCACCTCATGACACCTCGCCCTTATTCTTATCAAGCCAGAGTACGCCCTTGCACTTCCTTCGCTCCACTTTTCTTACTTCAACTCTATCATCACCTTCAGTACCCTCTCCTCACCTCGCCTTGGCACCTAGCTTGCTTTAGTCTTCTCAGCCTCACCTTGACTATCATCTTCTATAGTCCTGTTACATTTACTCTGCCGAGATTTTCTTCCCCTTGCAGTTTATTTCCCGTAACTCAGTGGCAGAAACAGACTACACTACGGATCTATATACTTTACATAGCACTACTTTGTGACTATCATCATATTTTAGTGTTAGCATATTGTTACAACTCAGCACTGAAGATGGAGAGATGGCAATTATAGGTCAAATTAGAGTAAAAAGAGTATAGTTATCACTCCCCACTTCATCCTAGTACTTACTTCATTCTTTCTTACCTCATTATGACCTTCACCTGTTGCTTTATCTAACCTGACCTTAGCATTTACCTCACCTGACCTTTCTTTACTTCGCCTCCACTCTCCCCCTTTCCCTTCCACTCTAATATTAGTTCCCACTTCACCACATCGCCTTTATTCCCTCTCGCATCTTTCCTTGCCCAAAATTTTTCCTCTCGTTCTTCTTACTTCACCTCATGTCACTCAATCTCAACAACTTCATCAGAATCCTCACCTCCAAACCTCAGCAGTATCTTCACCTGTTTTACTTCACTAAGATATTCACTTCTCTCCAACGCTTCCTCATCGTGAGTCTCACCATCACTAGCATACACTTCACCATTATCCTCACCATCACTAGCATAGTCATCTCTTCTTCACCATTATCCTCACCATCACTAGCATACTCATCTCTTCTTTACCATTATCCTCACCATCACTAGCATACTCATCTCTTCTTCACCATTATCCTCACCATCACTAGCATACTCATCTCTTCTTCACCATTATCCTCACCATCACTAGCATACTCATCTCTTTTTCACCATTATCCTCACCATCACTAGCACATCCATCTCTTCTTCGTTATGATCCTCACATTCACTTGCATACTCTCTTCTCTCAACCTTTGTCTCACTAGGATCCTCACCTTTACCATGGCACTCATCTCTCTTTTTATGTACCTCACCAACAACCTACAATATTTTGGTGCATTTTCCACATCTCTATGCCTGTACCACTTCACCTCACCATGATCCTCAACAACTTCATTTCATCAGGATACTCATCTCCATGCACCTCTACCATGCTGCAACCCTCACCTGCATCACTTCACCAAGATATTCACCTCCTTCAGTTTTTCCCTCGTCATGATTCTCACCTACTTCAGTTCTTCAGGATTAACATCTCTTCTCACCTCTACCTCACATTTGCCCTTAACCTCTCTACCTCAGACAAAGAGATTCTTTTGGACCGGACACTGACCTTTCGCCTCTCATCAAACATTCGGCTAGACTGACTCCACCAAAGAATGTGTCTTTAATTCACAGCGTTACCTCTATCGCATTTCTGTTTATTTAGGAACGCTGGTACAATACTTTCCTTTTCCTCCTCCTCCTCTTCCTCCTCATCATCATTATCAAAAATTTCTCACTATTTAGAAAGATAGAAAAATCAGAAAAGGGAGCAGTATTACTAGAATATATAAACAGAAAGCACAGTGAATTTGACACATATTTGTTCACTACACTCCTTTTACTCCAACCTGGCTTAAAACTGCCATCTCTCCACCTTGAGTACTGAGCTGAAACAATAGATTAACTCAAGAATATGATGCTTGTCACGAAGAAGTGCTGTGGAATGGATGCAGAGCCTTGGTAATGTCTTTTTCTGCCTCTCAGTCTCTCGAAATAAGTTATAATTGGACGAAAATCAGGGCCAAATTAGTGTAAAAACAGTATGGTAATTTAAGCTGTACACACACACACACACACACACACACACACACACACACACACACACACACACACACACACACACACACACACACACACACACACACACACACACACACACACACACACACACACACAAAATCTTGGTATACGAAACTGATCAACACAGAAACAGAATACAGAGAAAACAAGGCACTGGATCCCTTACAGAATATAATAGGAAATTCCAATGTTGTTTCTCGAGTATACATCACTGGTTGCGGACGCAGTTGGTAAAGTTCAGCAGTTAGTATCTGAGTTTGGAAGAGTTTGTGAGAAGCGGAAATTGAGAGAGAGAGAGAGAATGGAGGTGAGGTGTTTTTTGGGGTAATTAGAGATACGGATAGCACCAAATGGAACTCAAGGACCTCTGGTAAACCCCTGGGCGTTGAGGAGTGTGTAGAAGGAAAGATAGGGATTGTTCTGACGTAGATGGGTGTGTATGAAGGCATGATGGCGCTTACTCTGCTTTATGGATGAGAGATGTGGGACTAGAATGTTTGCTACCTGATGATGAAGTGCTAAATTTCTGCATGTACGGTGTAGTGGTTTGACAGAGTGAGAAAGGCACTGTAAGACTTAGGTGTGGAAGAAGACGCAGTATGAGGGTAGTGGCAAAAGGGTGTGTTGAAATTCTTTAGCCGTATGAAGACGATGGGTGATGGGAAATTGTCGCATGAAAACTAAAGATCAGAAATAAAGGAATGGGTGGAAGGAGAAGGCCTAAGTGGATGTCTAGTGGATAGAGAAGTTGGCTGCCGTCTGAAAATATAAGAGTTTGAGCCCAGAGCAAGGAAGAGAATAGTTTGACTATTTGAATTTCGTTAAGATGAACTTCAATAACCTTTCCATACAACATACAGGCATGCCATGAAAAAATAAATAAATAAAAAATAAAAAGAATTAAAGAAAAAAGAAAATATATCCATTTATACCGTTTTGCCAGTCCTGAATGAGGCTACCTTAGCACGTAATCAATATGGTCGGTGTGTATTGGTGCCGAAGTATTGACATGTGATGATATGTGGCCCGTTCTGTAAAGGATTATGAAGACACACAGACACACACACAAGAACAGAGATGAAAGGCATTTATAATCATTCAGGTCCGAGTTTGCAGGGAGGTGAGATATATGAGAAGAACAGCGTAACTTGGAATGGAGTGAATAATGTGCGACAAATCACTGTAAGCGATATACGACTGGCGAGAAGTGAAGGGGCCGGGGTAGACGAAATCAGCAGGGGCTTATTTACGAATGGCTTAAGACAGATTAATATATGTAAGACAATTTAAAGACTGAATATAACTATGTGCCTGATTTTCCCTTATTTCCCGGGGCCACCTAGACTACGTGAGTAAGACTGAGCACGCATAAACAATGAAAATATAAACACTAAAAATAAACTGAAATGTGTAGATACTCCTTTACAAACGTGTTTCATGTGTCTGGCTCCCGATAAAGCAAAATGAAACAAACAGGCTGTGAAACTTAGGAAACACGCAGACTCTGAAACGTATGTGCTGACTAAGGTTAATTTGAAGCTGTATTTTGTGTAAACTGTACAGGGTGGCACATCAACGCTGCTCCAGTAGAAACGCACGTGGCTGTATCTAATGTGATGCTGGATCGGCTCTGTTGGCTAGTGTGGGAGTAGGAAATGAATAAATAATGCACGGTAGGTTCTGATAACACTGACTGAGCCATACCCACAACACACGAGAAATCACCCGACGGAGTGGAAGTAGAACACTCTAATTATGGGCGACCCTGTATGTTAAAGCAGTAACACTGGCTATGATACTGAATTTGTAATATATTTTACTATGCTGAGATTCCTTTCAAGAAAGAATCTCTCTCTCTCTCTCTCTCTCTCTCTCTCTCTCTCTCTCTCTCTCTCTCTCATCCTTGAACTTAGCCTCTGTAACCTACCTTCCAGTACTCCTGCATATTAAGATCAAGACAAGAGGCCACGGTGAAACAGACGCGTGTGCTCCTTAACTCGCCCCTCAAGCTCTCCACCTGTGACAAGGAGGTCAGTTCAAGTCAGATAAGCACGATGACGTTTTCTGTATATCTCTCTAGTTGACTTTCTTGCCTTAAAAGTTACTCTCATTGACATCAACAAAAAAGATACATCCATTGCTAACACGACAAACGCCTTTATTTTTTTCTACAGCCAAAATGTTTTCCAGTACCTCAGGTAACGGTTAAAATACATTAATGCCTTTCGACTACACATATATTTTAAGCCGATAATTAATTTGGGGTTATGATTTAATGAAGGGATACTCTGCGCCCTCGATCTCCCTTCTTTGCTTGCTGAGTTTATCTGAAAATTAAAGCCGTGTTATTTTTCATTTTTATAATCACTTTGTATTCTCTTTAATATGTGTTAAAGAGTAATGAGATTAGCAATATTAATCAGCAGGTTGTATTTAACCCAGTTAGTACAAAAAAGATTACCCACAACAAATAAAGTGGTCGAGATATAATGAATATAAAATAAATGACAACAAAAGTTCATCCTTTATTCCATGCTGCTAATTGACAGTTTCATCCCTCCCTGAAGTATCATAATTATCAAAGAGTGTCATCTTTGACTAAAAAAAAAAAAAAATGCCAAGCCTCTCTCAGATTAGCAATATTAGCCAGCAGGGAAACGTGAGAAGCAGAAGAGGTGAAATATTAGGGGTACTGCTGCCCTCCTCAAAGTATGTACAGTAGTGGATTCCTGTTCTCACCTGCCTGGAGAACTGGTCGTCGTAGAGGTCTTGGCAATCCAGCAGAATCACCGTCCGACCAGCCTGTCCAAGAAGAGACAAGGTAGGATGAAGGGAATGCAAGAAGAGACAAGGTAGGGTGAAGGGAATGGCAAGTTAAGGCAAAATATAGCGATAAGGAAGAGGTGATCCAAATCTTCTCAACCTCATACGGTAAATGCCAATCCCATTTTTCCCCCTTCGAAGCGCTGGGCTCCGGGGCCAGGATTCCGTGGTCCACAATAATTATGGGAAGGGGACCGTACAATAGGGCTATAGTACTAGAGATGAGATGAACTTAAAGCTAAACTCCGCGTTCTTCAAGCCATGTCTTTTAAAAGTCAATCAAAAGGTCGGCACATACATAAATTCATGGAAGTTGCAGGAAGTGTGAACTCATTTCAGGGAAAGAGTTGGAGAATCTGGGTTAATCTCTGGGACAACGGGGTAAAAGTTTGCATATACCCTCTACTGTACTTGATTTTGGAAGAATTGCAAACTATGGTCCCTGTACCTATATATCAGTCGGTGCGATGCGCTTTGAGAACCAAAAAAGGTAGAACTTATTGGAACCGAGAGGAAATTCAGTCTGCTGGCTAAGGACCGCCAGTTTCATGGAGTAAGATAAACATGACTGCAAATTACGGACTTGCTTACACTTTCAACAGCTCAGTTTACCTTCCTTGAGTAGCGTGCGTATTTTGTAATTTATTCCTAGTATCTTCTTGCGATTTTATTTTGTTCAGCAGATTTTTTTTTTTAACTGATAAGAGGAGACTATATGATGAAAAGGCGACAGAGACAGAAATTAAATTAAGTATGAATGACGGTCAGAGCACAAGAGCAGCGTATCAGGCCATAAAGGAGTTAACTGGGACTGAAAAGAGAAGGAAGGAAATACCTGTACGAGATAGAAATGGTAATTTGATGACTAAAGATTTGGATATAAAAGGAAGGTGGAAGGAGCACTTTGAATCTGTTCTAAATAGACCAATCCCAGGTGAAGAGGATATTTTGCCAGACGAGAGAGATTTGCAGATAGAAACAGGGGATATAACTTTGGAAAATCTATCATGGAGTTAAAGAATTTTAAGGCCCCAAGAGAGGATGGAATATTCCCTGAAATGCTTAAGGTGGAAAATGACGAGTTGATGAATGCGCTTTTGAAACTTTTTATTGTGGCTTGGGATAATGGTGGAATTCCAGAACAGTGGAAAAATGGAGTGACTATAAAAATACCAAAAAAGGGAGATTTAAGTGTGTGTGGCAATTGGAGGGGGATAACTTTGACACCTGTAGTTGCAAAAGTCTTTTCCAAAATCTTGTTGAACAGAATAGAGCCAGTAATTGATAAAATTTTAAGAGAAAAACAAGCGGGATTTAGAAAGGGTCGAGGTTGTAATGATCAGATTTTTATTGTAAGGCATCTAATGTAACAAGCTAATGAGAAGAAAATGCCACTTAGTATGTGTTTTGTGGGTTTTGAAAAGGCTTTTGATAGTCTTTCACGTGGAGCTATGTTGAAAATTATGAGATTCTATGGTATACCAGAAAAGTTAGTAAATATTATTAGAAGCCTGCATGAAGGTACTTTTTGTAGGGTAATAGTGGGTGGTTCTTTGAGTGATCCATTTCAAGGTAGGTCAGGAGTGATTCAAGGAGGAGTTCTTTCGCCATTGTTGTTTGTTTTGGTTATGGATTATGTTATGAAAAAGGTTGTAAGGAGAACAGGTGCAGGAATTAACTGGAAAGAAAATAAGAAGCTGATGGATTTGGACTATGCTGATGATATTGTACTGATTTGCGGAAGTATTTACGAGATGCAGAGGGTGCTTGATTGTCTGGTGGAGGAAGGAGAAAAAGTGGGATTGGTAATAAATTATGGTAAGACTTAAATTATTAATATGAATTGTGTAACTGGGAATAATGTGGTGAAGAATGTAGAAAACTTTAAATATCTGGGAACGATTGTATCATCTAATGGATCATTAAACAATGAAATTGAGGAGAGGATTAGACAGGCTTGGCGAGCTGTTGGAATGTTGAAATCTGTTTGGAATAATAATATGCTTTCGGTACATACTAAAGTGAAAATTTACAAGTCCATGGTTAGACCAATTTTAATTTACGGGCATGAGTCATGGTACAGTACAAATGCAACAGATCAGAAAGTATTAGGATTTGATAATAAAATACTGATAAGGATTCTTGGGGTAAAGTGGCAAGACAGAATTACAAATGCAAGAGTAAGGGATATTACGAGAGTGGAATCAGTTAATGAATATGTGAGACTGTCTCGCTGGAAGTGGCTGGGGCACATATACAGAAAAGAAGGTAGTTTAATACAGGATGTGCCAGAGTGGACTGCTAGAGGAAGAAGAGGTAGAGGTAGGCCGAGGGAAACCTGGTTGAGGACAATGAAAAAAGAAGCAGGAGAGGAGTGTTGGTGGGACCTGAAGGAGATGGCAAGAGACAAATATTGGTGGAGAGAGTTCATTGAGGCCCTATGCATCCCGTGGGGTGCCACAGAAAATGATTGATTGATTGATTGATTTAACTGGAGGGATCTGTTATGGCCTTCAATGGACCCCTTCACTAAAGAAAGAACTGGAGTAAATTATGAGCCAAACGTCAATAAAGTTGACATAGCAAAATCAACTTACGCCAGCGAAATAAAGATGATAATGAAATGAATGAATGTAGTAAAGGGGTTGATGATAAGACCCAGTGACAGACCTACCTCCGAGGCGAAGATTGATGAGAAGAGGTGGGTGAGCAGGTAGGCCAGTGGAAAACCCAGCGAATTGGCGGCGCTAAGCCAAAGGGGAACCACAGCGTTGTTCAGAATGATGTCCATGATGCTCAGGCAGGTAATCAGGAACAAGAAAAAATAACAAATGGGTACAGCCGGCCACAGACTACCCTCGACATTCCGGGCCACAGACCTGTCAACACCATTATCATCATCATCATCATCATCAGCAGCAGCAGCAGCATCATATGTTTCCCAATAACCCATGAGCTGAATAGGATCTAATAAGACACACAGGAAATCTAAGCTGGTAACAGAAGAACCAAAAATAGCGCTTACAAAAATAAATAAGCGAAGTTCTGTTTCTCTAGTAGATTCACAGAGGTAAAAATTTTCACTCTAGATGCAAAAAAAACTGGAAAACTTATTGACCATCATGTTATTGTCAGGAAAACATACAGTGGGTGTTTGTGGGGTTTGGATAAATCTTAATTGTTGTAAATCAAATACTGCTGGTTTGAAATGTTAAAAAATAAAGGTCCCTCATGTTAATTATATTGTCAAGCTGGCATACTAGGACTACAAAGAATATATACCTAAAGATGGCAATGTGATGAGCCGAAAATTTGTTTGTGATAATGCTTCACAGTAGAGTCATTTCCATACCGTAGTTATTTTCTTCATATCTGTCTGTCTATCAGGCTATATAGATAGATGGGTAGATTGACAGACAGACAGACAAATAGATAGACAGGAAGATAGATATATGGAACCCACCTGAGATAAGAGTGCAGCTGCCTGGCTTGCTGTAATCTGTAGCTGTCCCTGGTCCTCACAGCCTCTTCAACCTCTCCGTTCACATATTGGAACTTCTCGGTGAGGTGAGACGCTGCTACCCAAAACAGGTACACGTATATTGTGGCCACTGTGGTGACGTGCATAATAATCACCTGGCACGGGGAAAATCGGTGTCACATTAGTAGGTAAACTGTTGCAAACTTTCTCTCGATCGGGGGCCAAACTTCCTCATATTTCCCTGCATCTCGCCGTGTGATAGGGCCCTGGTTTGACCCTGGAGAGGCGCTGTCTACCTCAAGGGTCCGCCGATTCCCTACAAAGTACATGTATTTTATTTTACCTGTAGGCCGGCCCCACTGACGCAGACGCTTACCTGTGGCTTGGGTGGCTGCATCTAGAAATACTGGGGTTAAGGAACATCAACAACAACAAAAATAAGAAAAACAAAAACAACGAAAACAAGAAAAACAACACAACAACTCAATTCCACACCACTGTTCCTAATATATTCAGTTTCTTGAGGTTATTATCTAAAAAGTTCCAAACATCGACAATAATATTATTTCCTGGTCCAGTAATTACTCAGCTAAAATAATTCCCTCCATCTCAAATCTCCCTCCCTCATACACTTCGCCTTTTTACGTCACTTCCCAAGAATTTATCCATAACTGATTAAATTCCACATACTATCACCAACTACAATCCTGCCATCTCTCCTATTTTTCTGTCCACGGTCTTTAAATAATGAGTCTCTTGAATCTGAAGCAAATGACACAGATAAAACTGAACCAGGGCTAAAAAAAAGTAGCGTCAACGATAATAACAATGGTGACAGTAATGACAAAAATAATACCCCTTGAAATAAAATGTATACTTTGCATACTAAAATTCTCCTTACCAACCACGTTCACTGAACTCCCCAAACTCGCTCTGTCGGTGATGATGATGGTAATAATGATGATAATAATAATAATAATGATGATGATGATGATGATGATGATCATGGTAATAATGGAGATAATGATAATGATGATGATGATGATGATGATGATGATGATGGAAATGATGATGACGATGATGGAGATGATGATGATGATGATGATGATGATGATGATGATGACGACGATGATGATGATGATAACAATAAAAATAATGATACTAATACTAATGCTGATACTAATACTACCAATAATAACTCGCTTAAAGGCCGCCTTCGGCGGCATCCACTCGATGTCAAATCAATTCCTGTTCTCAGTCAAAAGGCAACAGAAATTTTAAACACTCATGCCGTGAGCAAGACGGAGCAAGGAATTTCCCCTTATTTTTATCCTGCTGGGACAACCGTTGGCCCGATTGGTCTGGAAATTGTTCTATTGTTCAAGCCGGAGCATTTTAATGGTAACTTGCTCTAACAAAAACTGCGCAACGTAAAGCCGTTTTTGCTGTGTTATGGTAACAAACAAACAAACCTACAGATATCGGATCATTATAATATAGATAATAATAATGGTAATAATAATAATAATAACAATAACAATAATAAAAGTAATGATAACAGTAGTAGCAGTAGTAGTAAAAAAAATCATAATCATCAAAATGCAGCATATCTCTCATGTAACAAAGCTTGACTCAAAACAAAAAAAGGTCTTTCTTACCACTGAGAGCACTTCAACACCAAACTTGTCCCCTTGGAAGTTCCCCAACACATAGCTCTTGCCGGCAGTGAAGAGGGGGTAGGAGAAGACGATGAAGAAGACTACGACCTGGGCAAGAATTACTCTGATGCCGCGGGTAGGGAGCATCGCATCTAGGTTGGCCAAGGTATCCAGCATCCCCTCCACACTCCGCCATCTCACTAGCATCAACAAGGAGGGACCGTAGGACACTGGATAAAGGTAGAGAGTGTATGGTTGGTTTAGACTGGATAAAAGCGAGACTGACTGGTGAGCACGAAGACACGGTAAAAGACAGGCAGGACATAGTGGATAAATAAGAAACTCAAGGCAGAAGGAGGGGAAAGAAAAGGACGAAAGGGACTAGCTATTATGGGGAGGAAGTCCGAGAGAGGAAGACCATCAGTGGAAATAAAATAAGCTCATGGCAGTGGGTGGCGATGGAAAAACGAAAAAAGACTGGCAAATGGAGCAAAGTATAACCCTAAAAAAGACTAGACAGATGCAGAAATAATGGAGTAAAGAGGGCAGGAAGAGTGCTGATAATAACTACTAACAATACCTGTCAAAATGTCTCGAGTGAACAAAATTATCTTAGTTATAACCTTAATACCTAAATGTGCTTTTTGCTGCTAAAGCGCTGTATTCTCTTTGGTGTAGGATATTTCGTTAACACTTATTCTTCAGCGATGAATTCTGTGCTATTGATAAGTTTCTTATATCAACACAGCTTGCTTTGCTACCATATAAGTGGATATATGAAAGTAACAGGTAAAATAAATTGCTAGGAAAGAAATGTCACGAAATCTCATAAACTAACAAGAGATTTACAGGTATACATGATCGACCAAAACTTACCAATATAGATGAAATAAGTACAGGTGTTGATCAGTTTCAGGAAAGCCATCTCATCCTCTCCTTCGAAGGGATCCTCTGCAAAGAAGTTGGTAAGATAATTATTGTTTCTGTCATATGTTTAAAACAGGTGAAATATCCTTTCTAATCTAACCTGGTCCAGATTTTTGCCCTTTTGCAGCTTATATCCCGTAGCTCAGCAGCAGAAAAAGACAACACTAAGGCTCTACACACTTTCCATGGCACTTCTTCGTGACTAGCATAATAATTCAATGTCAATCTCTTACCACAGTTGAGCATTCAAGAGGAAGAATTGGAAATATTAGGCCAGGTTAAAATAATGAGTATAGTTCTGTTATCCTGGAGACAAAGAACCAAGAATGTAATATATCAGACAGTAGATTCTAATGCCAGCAAAAATCAAAAGACCATCCCATCATGTGGTTAGGAGAGTTACTAGCACCTCGTCTTTAGCGACTGATTTTCTATATCAAACCTTATATTTCTCTTGTATATTATTTACGTTCTTTCACACTGACAGAAACAGCAGTAGTACACACATGAAAGTATTAACGAAAAATAAACTGGTGAGGCAGAGGTGCTAAGGAGTCCAAGTAAGGAGAAAACAGGCCAAGATGTTAACCCGAAAGTTTGAGTCACACAGAATTCGTGAAAACATTTTTAGATTATCTGCAATGAATATAAGGAACTGAAAAAACTGAGGTTGCAAATTTAAAGCAGAATGAAAGTCTTCCTGTCAACACAGAATAAACACACAAAACGCTAGACAATCATACTAAATTTAAGATGCAGTTATTATCAGTAGGCAGCCCGACCCACTGTTGATGCAAAAAGCTGTATACATACGTTTCCCAACTTTGGTACGGTTATGCAGTTTTGTTTCTGTGTTGATTATATGTCAGTTGAATTACTTCCTTATCTACATATTTTTATACTGTATTATATTACAAAAATCCTTCAGCCTTGATTAACTGCTGAATATTCACTCACAGGAGGTAATGCAGAGAGAGAGAGAAAAAAAAATAGTGACAAGAAGCCATCGAATAACAGCCGCTGATGACAACATACAACAGCTTCAGGAAAATTGCTGCCACATTCTACTTTTCGCAAAGCCTGATTATTATATTAAGCCTATGAGATACATATGTGTGTGTGTGTGTGTGTGTGTGTGTGTGTGTGTGTGTGTGTGTGTGTGTGTGTGCTTCATTATACTTACCAACCCAATCCAGGAAAGCCGAGAAGAGAGTACATGAGAGCCAAGTCAGTGTCACGAAGGAAGGGAAGCTCACCAACACTAGTCTGTATCTCAAGTTTCCTCCCACTGAAAGGAAAATTGGTCTCTTAGCTGGATTTTTCCTTACATGCTGATTAAAAGATCATCTAATTGCATGAAAAATAAAATACTGAAATACTACGAGGAATCCAAGCCACATTACTCTTAGTCTAACTTGGCCTAAAACTCTCTCTCTCTCCACCTTGAGTGCACCTAATAACGAATGATGCCTGTCAAGTGAAAAGTGAGCAATAGCAGTATCTTTTTCTGTCACTAAGGTACGTGAATTAAACTACAAATGGACGAAAATCTGCGCCAAGTTAAGGTAAATGGAGTATAGCCTGAATCTCATCTCTTCCGGAATCAAAGTTAATTAGCCTCTCAGTAGTTTTCTTATATCTTCTGAAGCTGACTAAATACTGCCCAGTGAAATTATAGATTTTACAGAGAAGGGAAGTTCTTCATTACTAACACTCGTCTGTACTTCATTATTTAATTCCTTCCGCTACAGAGAGAACAATATTACAACTTTATTCTTCTTTTTCTCAACAAAAGAATAACTTGTGCTGTAGAAGGAACGTAATATGTATCGAAAGGAAAGGGGAGTCAAACCATCCCATCCTATATTTCATCACTTCTTCCCGGCTGCCCTAATAAAATAAAAACCATCTCTAACCCGTAATCAAAACAAACTCTGGCTGAAAAATTAAAATCTTCCATGGCAGCAAGTTGAAAATATAAAGTTAATTATATAAAAACGCCATGAAATTGAGGTTCGCCTGTACAAACCTATACCACGAGATGCCCTTTTAACTTGTATTCTTAACTTTCTCCTTCTAAAAATATAATCGCCCTGAGACTGCAAGAATTAAATGATGTCTTGGAAGGAAAACTCGACAGAACTAATACGGTATTTACAATCGAGGTAAAAAGTTCGCCTACCTTCTCACCTACCGTATTTCTCGCCTCCCTTTGTTGACTATTATTTCTAAGGTGCTTGAGGCATGGGTTCGTGTTCTCGTCGGGTAAGGAAGCTCCCTCACGCCTCTTCCTTAGCGATATATGTCTGGATACGCCTGGTTAATATCCTTTTGTCCGTTACCAGCGAAGAGTATGAATGTGTTAGAAGGATTTACATAACGCAAAAGTGGACAGGTAGGTGTAATAAACAAAATAAATGACCTGGAAAAAAGTGTTTGGGAGCTTCCTTAACAGTCGAGATTACTGGCCTTGGTTTTTTTGCAATGCCTTTTTATATAAGTCTACTAAATTCGATGCTTCACGGACGAGAAATGAGAAAATGGAAAGCAGATACAGTGGAGAGTAGATGAATTTTAGTTCTTGTCAATGTCACGATTCCCAGCACTTATAAATTGGAAGAAAGTGAGAAAAAAGAAAGAAAAAAGCGATCTCAAAGTTATATGTTTAATTTCTTCAGACCGTGGATGTCATTTGTGTTATATTCACGCTTCCACAAATTGATTTTCTCAGTGCAAGGTGAAAGAAGGGGAGACTACGCCATATTTCCTCACTATAAGGGTCGGGGCTCTCTTCTCACGGTCAGGACAACTCTAGTATTCCACTCTGCCCCATTTTCCTCTTCACCTGGCGATATCTAATGCGTTGTGAGGACGGCGCAGTCTGCTGGTGTGGGCGTGGGCGTGTTAGTTAAGTGCCTGAGGACTCACCACTGTCAATGCAATAATCGAAATTTCATTAGGCTTCGATCAGAGAGGCGAGGGAAGAGGAAACCAGAGGAGTAAACATTTTCATATTTGCTGGTCATTTTTAACAAGTGTCGCTATTTGGCTATCCAGTTTGCCTATGGTTCGTCCAGGTATAAGCAAAAAAGCTGAATAATCCTCGCTGACGGGGGAAAAAAAAAAAATGAAAGTAAAATGTACAAGAGTTATCATCGCATTCAGAAAATAAATGCAAGGAAGAATACACGATGCCTCACATATTCAACCATTTCCATATTTTTTTTTGTAGTTAAATATAATCGTCTGGAGGCACCACGAATTCAAAAAATAAAAAATGAAGGCAACAACAACAACAAAAATAGATCTACGTGTTGTAAGGGGTCAAAGGAATATTGTAAAAGTCTTCATGACATTAAAATCTTGCAGGTTCAATATCAAAGATAAAATTGATTACCGAGGGGAATATCATCATAAAGGAATATCAAACAGTTTTGGTAATATTCATCGTACATGCGTTTGGAATTCATGACACCCTCTGTCTCTGTCTGTCTGTCTCTCTCTCTCTCTATCTATCTATCTCTCCGGGTATATAGTTACCTCGAGTACTGTTCTCCGCTGGTAATTGCTTCTGATGCGGTGAGACACTTTAAATCGCCAGCGTGATGCTTCTGTTTGCGGAGTCTAATGAAATGTCCACAGCGTCTGCTCAATTTTCGAACAGTATTTGTATGACTATCGGGTAAATATTAGCCTGTGGTCTCTGCTGTGGGCTCTTAGATACGTTCCTGGCTGTTGCTATTACTGGGGATACGAAACAATACTAGAGTGCTCCTTTATTATGCTGTTGCTCTGCTGTGGGCTCTTAGATACGTTCCTGGCTGTTGCTGTTACTGGGGATACGAAATAATACTAGAAAGCTCCTTTTATTACGCTGTTGCTCTACTGTGGGCTCTTAGATACGTTCCTGGCTGTTGCTGTTACTGGAGATACGAAATAATACTAGAGAGCTCCTTTAGTATGCTGTTGCTGCTATTGCTGGTACAGGAAATAATCAGTGTCGTCTTTTATTGCCCTATTCTTGATGTTCAGTAAATATGTAGCTTGCGGTCTGTTCTGTAGGAGATAACTTCCTGACTGTTGTTGTTACTAGTGATAAGGGAAACAACAGTAGCATCGTCTTTTATTACTGCATTCTTGATGGTGAGTAAAAATTAGCCTGCAATCTGTGCTAGGTTCATCCCATATACGTCTGTGGCTGCTTTTACTCTTGCTAGAGCTGTGGTTAACATAGAGCTTCACTCCTTTTGTAGGAGTTCGTCTTTTATTATTTTATTTTTGGAATCCAGTAAAAATTAGATTGTGGTCTATATGAGGTTCGTTATACTGACTGGGAGAGATAGTTAATATAGATCTTCTTGCCTTTTATACTAGGTCGCCTCCAGTACTTTACTCTTGCAACTGGATAAAAAGTACATTTTGGTCTTTGCCATGCTAGTATATACGTTGAAGGTTCTTGTAACTGACAGTTACGTACTGAGAACTGAATAGGAAGCCGTCTGATGATTTTCCAACCTTGCAAGCTAAGCAGTATTAACACTTTCAGGCTTTCTGTGTTCACACCCAGCTGAATAAAACCGTCTGGCGCCAACAGGAACAGAATACAAGAGCTGTTCCGTCCATGAGAGAATCAGTAAGATGCTCCAATACAGCTTACCTCGTTTAAACTTTTTTTTTTTAAACCTGATACTCACCTGTGCTTCCGCCGGCGTGTGGCACCTGGACAGCAGTGTAAGGAAAAGCCCCCAGCAGGTTGCACAGCCCTATCAGAGGTCTTATCGTGGGGCAAAGACTTCTGGGGCCGCCTTCTCCACACAGCCTCCACCTCATCGCTTTGGTCTGCGGAAGGAATGGCTTTTATAATCGGTGTGTGGACGAGACTGGCCATCCCCATACCTTGAATTCTTAGCCTTAATTGCGGGAAATTCATTGAACATTAGTTATAAGGTAAGAATGAGTCTCCTTGGCTATAGATGTTTTAAAATTATTGTTCGTCATAAATTGCTGGAGGGACAGAAGTCAAGAGTGAAAGTAGTGGAAATGAGTTATTCGGGAGGAGCGTTTGGAGTCACATGGAGAGACAGACTGACGAATGAGCATGTGAAGGAGCGTTGTGGTGTGGATGTAGATGTGATAGGAAGCGTTAGGAGAAACACAGTGAGATGGTTTGGCAATGTGGAGAGGATGGAGAGTGAGAGAATGACGAGGAAATTATATGAGTGAGGTAGACGGGGGGAGAGGGAGGGGGAGGCCAAGGATGAGATGAAGGGATAGAGTGGGGAGGTATTTGAGAGAGGGGGGTGTGAGCTGGAAGCAGGACAGTGAAATGGCGGGGGACAGGGCGACGTGGAGGGGATTTGTTTGTGGCCACCCCTTACGGGATTGAGGCGTCTGGCAATAGACAGATAGACAGATAAATTTGGGACGTGCTTACACCTTCGCGCCTTCGCTTTAAATCCGGCTCGAGCGTTACTTCAGGAGATGAAGCGAAACGACGAGGCGAAGCTGCAGCCACGGGAGGGGGAGGACTGCTGGGTGGCAAGACGAGACAGAAAATGGGCGTCCCGGGAAAGACGACGTTTACAGTTTCGGACATTTGGCGCGCTTTAAGGGGAGACTTTTGCGAGTTTGGAAGAGATACTACGAGAATTTAAAGGGAAGATGTTTTGCAGATTTTAGGGGGAGATGTTTTGTGTATTTTTGGGGGAGATTTTTGTGTATTTTCGGGGGGAAGATCTTTTGTGAATTTTAGGGGGAGATATTTTGAGTTTTTTTTTTGGGGGGGAGGGGGGCCTTTTTGAGATATTTAAGGGGAGATGTTTTGCGATTTTTCGTTTTTTTGGAGGGGGCATGTTTTACTAACTCCAGTTTTAAATTCAATCATTTATTTATTTGTTAAGTTAAGAGATACTTTTCGAACAACAGGTGTCATATATTGCCTTCATTAACCCCGTCACTACCAGATGTTTCCCTCAGATTGAAAAATAAATGTCTGTTGGTAGCAAGAATATGTGAACATCGTAGTGAAGGTGTTGGGGGAAGAGTCCTTACGAATTTCAGCGGACGATCTTTCATAGGGCAATACTTCAGGAGTTTCAAGGGAAGAGGCTTTAGTGGAAGATATTCAGATGTCTAACTGTTTCAAGGGAAAATGCTGGGCGAGATTCATGAAGCTTTCAGAGTTTCAGAGGAAGGTGCACTATGATTTTCAAGTGAAAGTACTTCAGACAATGTTTCATGCTTCAATGGAAAGTGGTCTGAGAGCTTTAGGGGGGAACAGTTAGCGAGTTTCATGGGAAAAGTTTCGCGAATTCCACGGAAGTTGCGTTTCTCATGAGTACACTAACGCATATTGCTTTCAAAGATTGTTTGTTATTCAGTGCTGAAGAAAATAATATGTTCAGAATACAAGTTACAGGATGTCGCTTCGTGTCCTTAGTACCTACAGGCATATACTGTATACTCCTATCACCTTAGTCTGAATTAGAATTGCCATCTCTTCTACTGGAATGCCGAGTTTTAACAAACAGATTAACATTAGAAGGACAATCACAGAGAAGTGCTATGGAAAAGAGTTAGAGCCATAGTATTGTCTTTTAGTCACTGAGGTACGTGAAAAATGCTGCAAAAATATCTAGGCCTGTTTATGGTGAAATAACTGTAGAACCATTTACACCTTTATAGCCCATTCACCACGAAAAGTATTACCCGGTGATTGCAAGAATTAAACATACAAATATTTATTTTGTGTGAAGGGAATAATAGATTGGAACTGATATTTAATTACCTTACTACACATACTCAGTGTCCTTTTATTCAGTAATTTGGCAAAGTTTGTAAATTAATTATGGACACGAGAATGCAGTCTTATTAGTTCATCTTAATGCCATCTTTAGTATTAACCAGTGTTACAGATGGAACGATGACATGGTGGAAACCGTAAATTAGCTAGGTTAGGACCCACGAGTCACCGTAGTGGGAGTTTGCAGCAGCTCTTGACCCTGTAGTGAAATGACACAGGGGTGATGATGATGATGACGTCGAGTGACCTTGAACTACAGTTAGAAAATAATTCCTCGGAGATCCGCAATAGCTTCCTTCTGCCAAAATGTATTCGTGACGCAATTATTTCCTGAACCAGGGGACAAACAGTAACACATTTCTCAGTTCAAAAGAAACAAACAACCTGGAGATCTTTTTATCTTTGACATCCCCTACAAAATATGATCTTAGACAGGCTGAATCAAGGAAAACACATTACCAAAGCGTCCCGAAGCTTTCTGTACCTCACCAGTTACGAAGTAACACAATGTATCGGTTTTACAGAAGAAGCTGAATTGTTACTACTAATTCGCTGCAATATAGCACGCCTGCTTCAGTGATCACCAGATAATAAGACTTTATATCGAAAAAAAATGAAGTTTTCCAATCTTTTCAACTGAGTGCTTAGCTTAGAAAGTTTCTTAAAACCTTTTCCAAATCGATTTACTTTACATCTCATCCGTGAATAATGGGTCATATGCAGATATAGCTGATTAGGATGGGATGCGATTGTCTCATAAGCAACTGGTAATAAGACCAGTAGAATTAGCTGTCTATAGCCTCTGGCAGTTGTGTTCAAGCTTAAGCTGACACCTTTAACAACTCCAGTACCTTACTAAGACCTGTGTGTGTGTGTGTGTGTGTGTGTGTGTGTGTGTGTGTGTGTGTGTGTGTGTGTGTGTGTGTGTGTGTGTGTGTGTGTGTGTGTGTTTTGTTCTTGCTTTTAAACATTTTCTTTAGCTTACGAAATGGCTCGAACGAAAGTAATTACGCCTCGCAAATAGATACACTGCACTAACTGATATGACATTTTAAATACAGAAGCTTGCCTTCAGACGATACTATTAAATTCAGGAAATACCGCTCGCATACAAAGAGTTAGAGGGAGAGCACCAAAAGATAAATCTTCCACGACTCTCATTCTTTCTTCCACGGTTGCAGTCGGTGCGGGTCCCAGTAAATCACGCGTAAAGTTGGGTGAGCTGTCTGGCTACGTACGGGCGAGTAACGGGGGAGGTCGAAAACTGGGAGATGTTCATTGCTCTGACGCGTGATCCCTTTCCGTTTGCGAGTGAGCCTGGTGTTTTCTCCACTGTGCATGGTTTTAAATATGTGAGCACAGGAACCCGGAAAAAAGTTAGTGTTAATCACGTGAATGCAAGACAAACTTAGAACAAAGTGGATAATAACATATGAACACGAAAGGAACCCGGATTAAAACAATGAAAATTGCTTTTTGAACCCCCTAATGATCGGGATAACTCTAGTACGTTCGAGCTTCTCATGGTCCGAAAAAACGCTAGTATTTCAATCCAGCTGACGGCAGAAAATTATAATTAGTTGAGAGTCACAGGCGTTGGAATATTTATTGCTTTACTTTTAGAGGCCTGTACTGAGCAGAATAAATAATTGTGTGGCACTTGAAATAAAGTAGGAAATCGTCGTTTCAGTAAAAGGATTGACATCTGAGTATTATGGTTTCCTCGGCTGATAAATGCACATCGTGTTTGCTTCACTACCGAAAAATTTGAGTAAATAATATTAATATTCAGTATAATTTTGAATTCTTTGACTTCCACCGATTTCCATCTGCACAGCAAAATGGCTTGGTATTAATCATATTAACATATCTACATATGTCCAGGACAGAGCAAGGGTAAAGTTAAATAAATCCTCCCAGCACTGAGTCGTTCACATATCTGGCGGTTTAGGCAAGAAGCTGTATTCTCGCTGACTTTGAAGATTTAGTAACACTCCCTCCTTAGCGACATACTTTGTCTATAAGTCTTAACATCCGTTAACAGCTTATGTAACTGATGGAAGCTTTAGCGAAGATTTAGAGAGAGAGAGAGAGAGAGAGAGAGAGAGAGAGAGAGAGATCTGCAAGGATAATGAATACATGAAAGCGCACGGGACATTTTCATCTTCCTTTTTTCTCGCGGATATCAACATATCTATGAATAATGAGTAACCAGTGATATATTTTACACTGACTGACTGACGGACAGAAGTACGCACGCATGTGCGCGCACACACACACACACACACACACACACACACACACACCGCTCGCTGGTGCAGTGGTAACGTTCCCGCTTGCCAACTGGTGGACGGGAGTTCGCGCCTCGCTCAGGTTGCGAAAAGTTTCACTGACGAAGTGGGTGGTTACTGTCCCCCTTGAGCAAGGGGATGGGTGTGTGCGTGTGTGAAGGTCACAGCCTTGCCCTTAGATCGGACTATATGAGCTCTCAGCTCCCTTCCGGGAGGGTAAAAGCTGACAATCACGACCATCAAGTGATCCTGACCGACCCGGTGAATTACACACACACACACACACACACACACACACACACACACGCACGCACGCACGCACGCGCACGCAGCATTGCCCCCCCCCCAAAGATTTTT
This sequence comes from Coenobita brevimanus, assembly GCF_032717465.1. Lineage (NCBI taxonomy): Eukaryota > Metazoa > Arthropoda > Malacostraca > Decapoda > Coenobitidae > Coenobita > Coenobita brevimanus. Next base: position 6,223,789 of record NC_137018.1, on the reverse strand, counting down.
CATACTTCCAACGTGTCAGTTTGTAGTTTCACTGTTCCCGAACTTCTTTTCTTCTCGACTTCACTTCACCTTCTTCACAGTTACCCTTATTTTCGCAACTTTCCTTCTCACGCACTCTTTCCTGTCTCTCCCCTTCCCCCTAGCCCCATATCCCTGAACCACTCTCACAGTCACTCTCTACTGTTTGCATTTTTACCCCCTCACCCTCCCTTCTCCAGCCTCTAACAAACCCCACGATCCCCAGTCAGGCTCAACATATTGTCACTCTACTTTTGCTGTTGCCCTTGCCCTCTCTTCTTTACTCGCCTCTCCATTTTGTATCTTTTATCCACTCAGCCTCTCTACCTTTTTCACCTCCTCCTTCGCCTTCCTTGTACAATCCCCTACCTCAGGATGCTTCACCTCGCCTGAGTTCTGCTACGCCACTCACCTCTCTCTTTCATGTCCCTTAGCTTCTCTTATCTTCGCTCTCTGGCTTTTGCATCGCCCTCTTCCCCTCCCTTCAACAGCTCTCTACCCCTTTGCTTCTCTATGTGCCTCTCCTCACCCATATTCTATTTTTTTCACCCTCGTCTTTTGTCTGTTCACGCTCATATCCTCAAATACTCTCATCCTCACTCCATACTTCTTGTATTTTTCACCTCACCCTTCCTTTTCCAAACCTTTACTCTGTGCTCAACAGTTAACCTCACCTTAATCTTATTCTGCTCTCTGTACCTTCCTCCCCATTTCTGTATTCAACTCACCTTTCCCTTCCACGTCCCTTAACTGCTCTCAGCTTTCCTCTCAACCTTCAGTACTTCCCCCTCATCCTGTCTCCTACAACCGCTTACCCCTATGTTCCTCCCATTACCCTTACCCTATTTGTTCTTTTCCTCCTGGCCCTTTATTCTCTACTCGCCGCTCCCTTTCTTGTCCTTGAAGTACTCTAAACCTCATTCAATACCTCTTGTGCTTCCTCCGTTATCATCCATTTTACCTTCCATTTCCGTGTGTTCCTCAGTTAACATCATCCTCAAGTCTGAACTCCCGCCACTTCACCCTTTGCTCTCCGCTCTACTCGCTCCCTCTCTTATGTCCCAGAAAGCTCTCAAGCTCGCTCTCTATCTTTTGTGCTTTCCCCTTTCCCCTACTTCTCTTTCTTCCCTGCTTCTGCTCCCTCGCTCCGTCCCTGATAAGGTCTTCCATCCAGTGAAGGGACTGAGCTTCCCGTCCTCATTCCATGATAAACTCTATTGATACTACTTCTTTCCTTTCCCTCCTAAGAATCATTCAGCTTTGGTTTCAGTCTTCATACTAGGTTTTTCAGGAAAGAGTAGAAGAAAGTACAGGATGTCGATAATATACAGTAGTTACTTGCTTATTTATACAACTCTCAGGTCTGGTGACAGTTTTCATGTTGGGTTTTTCAGGAAATGGTAGGGCAGAGAATATTAATAATCTTGACTATAACTTATATATCCTCCCATTTACTGGCAATTTTTCTCACATAGCCCATTATATCAGACTTATGCAATTCTGTACTCTCTGATCTAATGCTCCTGCCTTAAAAGAGTTATGCAAATATTGACTGAAACCCTCTGTCTTCTTTCCTTGGATTTTTTCTTCTTCTTTATTGGCACTTACTATAATTAATTCCTCCACATCAGACCAAAGCCCTTCATCTTGGGTAAATGTTTGTAGAAGGAAGGTGAAAACAGTGGAGACTCGGGAGGCTTTACAAAAACTCTTTCAGTCCGCACAAATATTTACGAGTTATAAGCAAGTAAATCAATCCTAGAAAGAAAATACAAATGGGAATTGAGTTTTCATTAAGTATCCACCAGTAACATTTATACAGGAAGTGCATGGCTGTGATTGTGGAGTGAGTTAGTTTTGCAGTTAGACGTATAATACATAAAGACATCAAATACGATCTACTTTTTTCATTCCTTTCTTTGTGGAATATCTCTTCTAAGACACTGGATATTAATATTTTTAGCCATACTCTCTCTTTTTCTCTGTACAGATTGGTCAGCAAATAATTTTTTTTTATCTGGTATGGTGTCTCTCTTTCTGTTTGTGCCTGCGTGTTTTTCTCTGTCTATCACTGTTTCTTTTTCTGTCTGCCTGTCCATATTTCTCCTCTCGTCTATCTCACTGTCTGTCTGTTTGTCTGTGCCTGTATGTCTGTCTGTCCACCTGCGTCTTTGTCTGTTTGTCTGTCTAGCCCACTGTCTGTCTGTCTGTCTGTCCCCCTGTCTTACTGTCTGTGTCTGTCTATATATCCCCCTTTCTGACTGTCTGTGTCTGTCTATTTATCCCTCTGTCTGACTATCTGTGTCTGGCTGTCTTTCACCCTCCTCTCTCTCTCTCTCTCTCTCTCTCTCTCTCACACACACACACACACACACACAAACACACACACACACACACACACACACACACACACACACACACGCAGACCCAATATCAATTATCTTATTCCTGGTTTTTGGCTTCAGTCATTCATCCCTTTATAGATCTTAAATGAATCTCAATTTCTTCCTCTTCTTTTTCACATTTTTTTTCAACCCCACGCAAGCCTGGTTAAAATTTCCCTTCTCTTGTCCTTCCCTTCCATTCGTTCTTGTCCTCCCATCTCTTTCCTCCTTATTTCTTTTTCCTTCGTTTTCATCTGTTCTCTTCTCTTTTTAATTTCTTTTTAGATGAGAAAGTACCCCGAGGAGCTGCTCTGTCCGTCTGTCTCTCACTACTGATTTGCCGACACGAGGTGCTTCATTCCCATAGAGTTTTGCGAATTTTGCGAGGCCACACTGCACCACACACTACAAGGCATACCACACACTACACTGCACACCACACCACATCACACCACACAAAATCATTTTCCCACACCTCACCACACCAAAGGCATTAACCAAGGGGCCCTGAAGCTCCCGTATCTAATATTTTTGTGCTTGTTACCTCCCAACTGCTGTCAAGTTCATTCCCTCAACATCTTTCATCATTTTTCCTTACTTTTATTCTTCCATCTCTTTTCTCCCCCCTTTCTTCCTGCCTGATTTCCCCCCCCCCATCATTTAGTCTTCCTTCATTTCCTTCAAACACTCATCTTTTACCTTCCTTCCTGATTTCCTTTTTCATTGTCTTCCTTCTTTTTCTTCCAACACTTATCCCTTTTCCTTCCTTCCTTCCTTATTTCATTTTCATCGTTTTTCCTTCCTTGTTTTTCTTCCAACATTCATCCCTTTTTCTTCCTTCCTGATTTCTTTTTCATCGTTTTTCCTTCCTTCTTTTCCTTCCAACACTCATCCCTTTTTCTTTCCTTCCTGATTTCTTTTTCGTTTTTCCTTCCTACTTCTTCTTCTACCAATTTCATCCTTTTTTACTTTCTTTCCTTATTTCTTCCTCCCTCTCCACCGCTCCCTCCAGGGTCTGCTCTCTTCTCACAGCTCTAAAGAGGAAACTAGACTTCTCCCCGCCTTCCCTTTTCCGATGATTTTAAAGCTCGTTACGCTCGTGGTTCTTAATTCCTATTCCAATTACCTCTCCCTCCGCTTGTGAAGAACGTAAAGCTGAAGTTACAGAGAGAGAGAGAGAGAGAGAGAGAGAGAGAGAGAGATGAGGTACTGATGGAGTTGGAGTAAAATTGTCTCTGACGTAGGGTACCTAAGTATGGTGGGGTTGGGTGGGGTTTTAGGGTGTACTGGCGGGGTTGGGTGGGGTGGTATGGGGTGAAACTGATACATTGAGCTGGATATCTGAGTATAAAGTGCTGGTTGGGGTGAAGTGGGTAGGGATGAATGGAGTGCAATGGGGTGGAGTAAAGTTTAGGGAGGTTGGGTTGGGTGCAGTGAGGTTAGAGTGTGGGAAGTGGGGTGCAAAGGGGCAATGTTGAGGTTGGGTGGGGTACAGTGGGGTAACCGTGCGGAAGGGAGGGGTGAGGAGGAGTCCAGTGGTGTAATGGTGGGGTTCTGTGGGTGTAGTGGGTTAATGCAGGTTAGTTGGGGATCTGTAAGGTAATGGTGGGGTTGGGTTGGTTGCAGTAGGGTAAAGATGGGGTTGGGAGGGGTGTAGTATGGTAACTGCGGGGCCGGGTGGGGTGGACTGGGATAATGGTGGGGTTGTTTTGGGTCCAGCGGGGTAATGGCGGGGTTGGGAGGGGTGCAGTGGATAAAGGGTTGAAACATGATTTGCAGTAGGGTAGGGGTCGGGTTGGTGGTTTGTGGTGGGGTAAGGGCAAGGTTTGGTAGGATGAAGTGGGGTAAGGACGGGGATGGGTAGGCTGCAGTTGTATATTGGCAGGGACGGCTGGGGTGCTTTGGGGCAATGGTGGGGTTGCGTGGGGTGTAGTTGGGCACTGATGGAGTAGGGTGGGGTGCAGCAGGGTAATGGAGAGGTTGGGTGAACTGTGATGGTTGAGAATAGGTAAGGTGGGGTTACTTGGGGCGCAGTGGGGGGAAGGGAGGGCTTGGGTTGGGTAAGGTTGAGGTTGACTGGGGTAGAAACGGGTCTGGGTGAGCTGTAGTAGTAAGGGTGGTGGTGTCTGGGGTGGAGTAGGGTAAGAGTGGGTTCGGGTGGGGTGAATGAAAGTAAAGGGTGGGGCTGGGCGGGGTGCATTGGAAAAGTGGGGGGGGGGGGCTGGTTAGTGGTTGGGGTGCAGTAGTCTAACTTTTGGTTTAGATAGAGTGCATTAGGGTTAGGGTGGGGTTGGGTGGGTGCAGTGGGATCGGGGCGGGGGTGGGTAGGATGCAGTGGGGTTTGGGAAGGGTTGAGTGGGATGCACTGGGGTAATTGCAGAGTTGAGTGGGATGCAGAAGAGTAATGATGGTAACAGGCAGGGTGGATTAGGGTAAGGGAGGATTTGGGTGGAGTGAAGTGGAGTAAGGACGAGATTGGGTGGGGAGATGCAGGGTGGTAAGCGTGGGTCTGAGGGGTGGAATGGGTTTAGGATGAGGTTGGGTGGGGTGAAATGGGGTAATGACCGGGTACGGTGGGATACTGGTGGGCTTGGGTGGCGTACTGTGAGGCAACCCCCCCCTCCGTCTCTCTCTCTCTCTCCCTCCCTCCCTCCCTCCCTCCCTCCCTCTCTCTCTCTCTCTCTCTCTCTCTCTCTCTCTCTCTCTCTCTCGCTCTCTGTATCAATTTATGTGTCTATCTATCAATCAATCAATCAATCAATCTATCTATCTATCTATCTATCTCACCCTACGTGCCATACCTCCACTTCCTTACAGCTCCCTGCCTCTGTGGGTGCTTCCTCGGACCTTCCGTTATTCTTAGCCGTCATTGTCTGCTATGTGGGTATGTGGTCACGCCTCGCCCACATTCACCTTCCTATGGAGTGTTAGTGGAGGGAATATAAGTACCTGGGAAGTATTCTTACAAGGATGTTAGCCAATATTTACGATAAACAAACCCCCGTAGTAGAAATAGCATTGTTTGAGTGTGTTTACTATTCTGCCCCTTGCATCTCACGACCCCCCCGTTTTTACTGCTTCTTACTACTTTTCAGACGGTTTTTCTCAAAATGGGAATATCATCTCATACTAAAGGGTTCGCTGATGACGTAATTAATCACTCAATGTCCAAAAACCTATACTAACGCTAAATACTGTCGTCTAGCGATGGCAGAAGCAAAGACTACGTTATCGGGCTGAATGGGGTTAGTATAGTATTCATTCTGTTGTGGCTGTATTGTGAGAAAGAAAATAAAAGCAGAAACAAGTAGACTTATGCACAACTCGATCTCTAGGAAGTCTGAAAACACGGTGCCTGAGCTATATGTCTTAATCCTTCCTTCAGTAAAAGTTTGTTCTTTTAAGCTGCGTAAGACGGATTGGTGGAAGGATGAACACAATACAGCAGTCATGTAAAGAGTACGGGAAGGATCGACTGATAAATATAGACGCTCCTAGGTCGATTATCCTCCTTCAGACCTAACTCCTTTCTCTGTCCTGTGGCTTCTTTTGCTTCATATTTTACTCTCTCAAACGTAAGGCAATTTAAGTCAGCTTGGAACAGACCTTTTACATTAGTAGGCCAGAATCTATTGTCATCACCTCAGAATTATCTTTCTTTTTTATTCCCCACGTTTCATCGTCGTGAGAGAGAACACTGACAAGGAACAATCATAAAAAACGTGTAAAAATGAAGTCGAATGTCCAATAGGATTCCAAACGCTCTTCCTACGAAAACTATTAAATATTTCTACCAATGTCAATGATAAAATCCTAGGCACAGTGTACGGTTTTTATTAACTTACATAGATCAAAACATCTTACTATTTTCACTGCTTTTGGAGGAGATTACGACACACTGTAGGCCTACTCCTTTTTAATTAATATTCCATAAATATTTCGGCACGCCAATTACAATTCAATTTTGTGCTGCAGTGAGTAAATTTTCTGTACTAGTAATATACATAATTTATCAGTATCTTTAACACCAATGTGAAATTCCAAAAAACGAAATTACTAGAAAAAGAAAACTTACAGTGAAGAGAAAATAAGTGTGACGAGAACACAGACAACGAAATGAAAGTAACAAAATGAATGTGAAAGGCTAAGAGAGAAAAATAGAGAAAAGGCTTACATACAGTGATACAGAATTTGCGTGATTCATGGAAGACAGAAAAGGCACGAAATATTAGCAAACATATTTAGTCTGTGATATTTAAATCGTCACCTAGGAAAAAAACACCAATTCTTTCTTCCAGTGAGGAGGAAGATGTGTGAAACTATGACACAAAGATGCTGCAATATTAGCCAAAAATATAGGTTAGTAAAGCCTAAAGACGCCAAGATAAAAATAACTTCTTACTTAAACTGTTGTGGAAGATGTGCGAGGCGAGGACACAAAGGAGCCAATGTGAGACGGGTAACTCGCTGCCAAGGCTCTACGCCCTAGTGACCGGTTCTTTGCTGCTCCACTGTGACTTTCTGTGACTTTGATCTATGTGACAGCCCACTATTTGCACGCTTTGTATGTCAAGAGCCACTGTCCATTGATCTTAATCCCGTGACTGAGGTGACATATACTGGTGTTTTCCTGGCCTTACAGATTACTATATTCAGTTTTATAAAGGCCTGCCAGTAGTGGTGAAGTAAACTATGGCTCCGTTAACATTCAGATAAAATAGGCTGCCTAAAATTACTACTACTACTACCATACTACCCCTGCTACTACAACTACTGTAATTCTGGGATGACAAGATTACAACCAAAGGGACGACATCGTATTGAAGGATTTAATGGCTGGTGAGAAAATCAATGATTAGTGGGTCTCGCGTTAATATTTTCATAGCGAGGTATTTGCACCCGTGTTGGCCCATCCCTTTTCTGTCTGACCAACTCTCTATTGCAGGAATTTACCGTTACTCCAAGTCCTTCATGTATGCAACAGGTCAACTCTGGAACTGTCTTCCTCTGTCTGCATTGTCCACTGCTTACGACCTCCAGTCTTTCAAATGCAGTGTGTTCAGGCAACTCGAAATGAAAAGATCTTGAATTTGGCTCTCTGTTATCTTGTTTTTGTTCTTTCTTGGAGGGAACAATCTTGCTGGTTTCAGGCCTTTGGTTCCTTCTTCCTTGCATAAAAATAAAAAGTACACACCTGGTTCTTCATGCACACATCATCACTACCACTTGTGTCTGTTATACGGGACTTACGAGCCTCATGCGGTTCAGTCGGGAGCATGTGCGCCTACCAACCCTTCTGATCCAAGTTTAATTTCGCGCTGCCATACCAAGCAACTCTTCAACGAGATAGGAATAATTTAATAAGAGTCGAGAAATAAAGCACGAAACAAACAGAGCAAATCTTATAATCTAACGTGAATCTAGACGTTTGCTCTATCAACATTAATATCTGGGAACGGGTGAACTGTAAATAATATTATGTAAAGTGTACAATATATATATATATATATATATATATATATATATATATATATATATATATATATATATATATTAAAGATGTACGGAGGAGGAGAAAACAAATTAAATAAAAAGAAATCACATACTAGATTACAGGCGTCCTCCATTCATAAAAATCTGTAGCAACTGGACTCACGTTTGAGGGGAAACTATTCTGGGGAAGCGAGTTGCAAAGAGATGCAGTTCGGGGAATAGAGGAGTTTTGATAGGAAGATGCTTTGCAATATGGGAGTGTGACAGACAACCGATAGTAAAGGCTAGGCACACTAATAGTAGGGATAATCAGGCTAGGTCTTAGCCCCATACTATAAAAAACACAACTGTTAAATTATAATAATGGCTCCATTAGTAATTATGATAGTGTGGTTAAAATACATAATTGTTTTGTCAGAAGCATCTTTGTCAAAATTACCCTAAATTCAATAAGGCTACAGTTCTAAGTGACGGGAAGGCAGTTTCCTTGGCACCTTATTAATTCAGAAACACTATCTAGAGTGTATTGATATTGGCGACTTCATAATTCATCAATGGAACTCACAAGTGCAACATTGTACATATGGTTTTTTGACAACTATTCCATAAACCGGAGGGCTACAAAAGAAGACAATCATATCCTATAATCAATCAATCAATCTATCTATTTATTTATCTATTCGTCTATCTATCTACCACACCTTCCTACCTACTTATACAGTATATCTGCCTACTTACCTATCTTCCTACCCATCTATCTATCCATCCATCTATCTATCTATCTACCTATCTAACTGAGAATCACTGATTAATATATATACATGAACAAAAAGGTACAAGGGAGCCTCCTAGTCCCACAAGCACATAATCCTATACCTCGATGTGTGTCTTGCGTCCTTGAGGCGAAAAAATGCATTGCTAAGTGACTGTAGTAAATTATTCCTTTTGTTCTTGTGTCTCAATTATTGTCAGGTAATTCTAATGATAATACCTGTCAATTAGTACTTCATCAACACACCTGTTTGTCTAAAGTGTCCGGTACTTAATAGCCTAATTTGCTCTAATTCTACTGTCACTAACACTGACAATATAGTTTTAAAGACTGAGTGTTAAATTTCGTGCATGGAGGAGGGGTAATATACTTTCTGTTGTTTCTAAGTGACGGCAATGGAGGTAATGGAGTAAATATAAAGGATGCTCCATTTTGTTACATTTGGTTACATGGCAATTACACTCACATCGATACAAAACTTTGCCCATATGATCATCCTTTAAAAATAGAGGTAGGGAATAGGAATAAATTAAATACAAAGAATTCCTTGCAAGTCAAAAAAAAATGTAACTTAAAGAGACGGAAATGATGTGTAAAAACTCCCCTCCTTTGCAATGAAACTGTCCCTTGAATCCGATGACCTAATGTACTGATGCTACTAGACGATTTTATTCAGCGTTGGAGGTACGTATCGAACCTTCCCCATACTAGAAGTCTCTCCTATGTAGCATAATATCTCTGGTGGGAAACAATTTAAAATAGGTCGCCGGAGGGAAGGAGTTAAGGGTATAGAGTCAACGAATCCGAAAAACTGCAGTGTAAGCAGTTTCGTACCTCCTATGGCATAGAATGGATAGGGGAATTGTAACTAAGAACTCCTTTCTCACGAATCGGAGAGGCAATGCTGGATGTAGGGTTGAATAACTGTGGTGGTGGTAATGGCGGTGGCAGTAGTGGTGGTTGATGTAGTGGTGGTGGTGGTAAAAAGATAATGATTACCTCATCTCGTAGACAACCAATGTCTTTCTAATTATCCTGTGTTGTGCCTTTTCTCTCCTCACTTTTTCACTGTACCTCCAACTCTCCTCACTCTCTCACTCTACCTTTATCACTCCTCACTTTCACACCCTCTCTCTATCACTCCTCAGATCTTCCTCACTCTGTCACTCTACCTGTATCACTCATCACTTTCACACCCTCTCTCTCTATCTCTCCTCATATCTCCATCATAAATAAGATGCATTTTGGAGGAGAGACGAGCAAAGGAGAGTGGAGTAACTTAAGTCCTCTGTTCTTCCTTCAGAAACGAATCTTACTTACGAGGAAAACTATCGTAAGCTGTATGTGAATCTCGTGAGGAAATAATCTTAAGATACATGTGAATCTAAGAAAATATCCTTTAAATTACATTATGAATCTTAAGAGGAAAATGATCTTAAGTTATGAATCCCGAGTGGAAAATGATCGAAGGTTACATGTGATTCACGAGGAAAATTTTCTTAAGTCACAAGTAAATCTCACGAGGAATTTATCTTAAGTTATATGTGAATCTCGAGGAAAATCATCGTAAGCTCCATGTGAATCTCTTAAGAGGAAAATGATCTTAAGTTATATATGAATCTCGAGAGGAAAAATGATCGTAGGTAACATGTGATTCTCGAGGAAAATTATCTTACGTCACATGTAAATCTCACGAATTTATCTTAAGTAAAATCTGAATCTCGAGGAAAATCATTGTAAGTTCCAAGTGACTCTCTGCCCTAACCCTCTCTCAGCCTTGTCCTGGGAGTAATTAACCATGACGAGATTAATTACACCGGCCCGTCCTGTTAATGACTGTAATGCAGCTTGTGATGACGACAGAAGGCTTGGATTTGTTAACTCTCTCTCTCTCTCTCTCTCTCTCTCTCTCTCTCTCTCTTTGTACCCACTAGCGCCAGTCAATTTTCTTAAGACAGATGGAGACGTCTTGGAGCTTAGGAAGAGGTTAATCTCAATAAACTCTTTAAATAATATCCTTTCTACAAAACTCTCTCACTCTGTCTGTCTGTCTCTCTCTCTCTCTCTCTCTCTCCCTCTCAAAGTTAACACCGAATTGCTTTATATTTTCAAAGTCCAGTGAAACAATGAACGGATAATAAATTGCAGTATTAATGTTGCTTTGTATTCCCTCGGTTAAACAGAGAGAAAAAAAATAAAAATCGATAAAAAAATGGAAAAAAATCTATCTATCTATATACCTAGCCTGCTTCCCCCAAGGAAAGGGAGGTAGCCGAGACAGGACGACACACTCCCCATTTACTCATCCATTCAAACACATTCATTTGCATCTTAGCCCCAAAGGGGAGAACGGACAGATCCTCACCGCACCACACCGCACAAGGGTCAACTGTCCAATGCAATCAGTGACATCCGCAGCAGGGCCCGACAGCAGAACTGGTTTACCCCTGCCACATCATAACAGACCCATCCCCTTACCCGCACCTGACCTGAAATAGCTGATCAGACCAAATGCGGGAGAATATCCCCTGAGGGCTGCGTCATCACTTATTCATTCACAATTTCTCTCCATTTATTTCTGTCAGGCACAGCCACTCTTCCTTGCTCAACAGACATCCCTCTCGCATCCAGCGCTCTCTTCACACTGTCCATCCATCCTATTCGTGGGCTTCCTCTCAGCCTTACACCTCTCACATCAGATCTACTTATCTTTTTCACCAATCGCTCATTATCCATTCTCTCCATATGCCCAAACCATCGCAACACCCTCTGCTCAACTCTACCAGCCATCTCCCGAACAACTCCAGTTCTCCTTCGCACTTCATTCTGCACCCGATCCATACGCGTCACTCCACACATACTCCTCAGACACCTCATCTCCATTACATTCAAACTTTTCCTCTCTGCTACACCCATATTCCATGTTTCAGCCCCATATAATGCAGTCGGTACCACAACACCCTCATACAGCCTTCTCTTTACATCCATTCTAAGCGAACGACATCTAAACACTTTTTTCATTCCTCCCAGCACCTTCCCTACTTCATTTATTCTAAACTTCACTTCTGCATCTATTCTTCCATCCACAGCAACATGTGACCCTAGATATTTAAAACACTCTACCTCCTCAAGCAACTCGCCATTCAAAACTATATTCATCCCCCTACCATCTATCAACCTCGTACACTTCATCACTTTACTCTTATTCTCATTTACTTTCAATTTCCTCCTTTCACACACCCTTCCAAACTCCTCTACCAACAGTCTCAATCTCTCCTCTGAATCAGCCACCAGTGCAGTATCATCTGCAAACAGCAGCTGCTTCAGATTCCACTCTCCACCATCAACATTCACCAGACTCAGACCTCCACCTAAAACTCTTGCATTCACCTCCCTTACAACACCATCCATGTACATATTAAACAACCAAGGCGACATCACACATCCCTGTCGCAGCCCCACTCTCACGGGAAACCAATCACTCACAGCATTTCCCACTCTTACACACGCTCTACTATTTACATAAAAACTTTTCACCCCTTTTAGTAACCTACCATCAAGTCCATACAATCTTAAAACAGTCCACAAAGTTTCCCTATCAATTCTATCATACGCTTTCTCTAAATCCATAAATGCCCAAAACACATCCTTGCCTTTCGGTAAATACTTTTCACACACTTGTCTCACCGCAAACGCCTGATCCACGCATCCCCTCCCTCTCCTAAAGCCACACTGCTCATCACCAATCACTCCCTCTGTACCCTCTCTAACTCTCATAATTAACACTCTACCATACACCTTACCTACAACACTCAACAGACTTATACCCCTAAAGCTAGTACATTCATACTTATCACCCTTGCCTTTATACAACGGGACTACACAAGCACTTGCCCAGTCAACTGGACTTATTATCTTGCACACTCTTATTGTAGTATAATCGTGGAAGTTTTTATCCTACATTAATAATAATAACAGTAGTAATAATAATAATAATAATAATAATTATGATAAGTAAAAATAATGATAATAATATAGGTGGAACATTTATAAAGGAGTAAATAAAGTTCAAAGTTACCCTATAAAACAGACTCTAAATTTGCCTCTCCAATCTCTTCATCAGGAGGGGTTATGCACAGGATGAATAAAGTCTAATGAATTAAAAAGTGATGTGAAAATTCTGGACGGCAGGTTAGTGAACAATGCAAATTCTTTAAATCTCACACTGCATATACAAATCTCTCTCTCTCTCTCTCTCTCTCTCTCTCTGTTTTGGGCTGAGCTGTGACGGGATAGGTACTTATGAGTCATAGATGAATGCTTTACCTCTCTCTCTCTCTCGCTCTCTCTCTTTACTATTAGCCATTTGTCACTATCTTTACTGCTCTGTTTTTCACATAATTTCACGCAAACTCAGAAGCATAAATCAGTGTACGAATTAAAGGAAGAGAATTATTATTATTATTATTTTTTTTTTTGTTCCATGCAGAAGGAGGTGGAAATATAGAGATTTTAAATTTCAAGAATATTTTGATCAAGAATTATATATATTGGCAGAAAATTGGGAGATATTATCACATGAAATGGATATTATATAAAACGTACACACACACACACACACACACACACACACACACACACACACACACACACACAGTTTTTGCATATTCAAACACATTTCTGTTCGAGAGAGAGAGAGAGAGAGAGAGAGAGAGAGAGAGAGAGAGAGAGAGAGAGCGCCTTTTATTCTATTTTTGCTACATGGGTAACAGGGAAACTCATCTCTCTCTCTATTTTCATTTGACTTGCAAACAATGTATATTACTCGGCCCTACTGTTCATAGTGCAGCTGGAAAGTCGAGAATATAATAACAAAAAAGAATCCTGTATTTACACTGGCCCAGAATAAATCAATAAAGAGATGTTAGTTTAATAAAAATAGGGAACTTCCTTATTTTTACGTTTTCTGTTCAATATAGCGAATAGGTGGGTATACTATAGAGGAATTCCTTTTAGCATACACAATACAGAAAGAGGTATACACGAGAGCTCCTTTTGCAAACACGTAGATTTGTATATAAACAGGCACTAAAGCTCTGCCGTATTGTAATGAATTCTTAAACATAATATTTACTTAGAAATACTGAAACTCTCTATGTTTGTATGTGACGGAATATACCCCTTTAAGTTTGGTTCAGTATGTAGAGGTTTCTTCTATGTATACGTGCTAGATACTTAATCCACTTTGTATTGTTTTGATGATTTCTGTATAGCCCACATATTTTCGTGCATACATAAGTGTGCAATAGGAAATAATAAAGTATGGAAATTAAATTCACTTTTACGTAACATTATTGAAAGGTATGATTATGACACACACACACACACACACATTTTTGTTGTTGTTGTTATTATTGTTATTATTATTATTATCATCATTCTGTTTGTTGCCGTTGTTGCTGTTTTATTATTATTATTAATCATTATTATTTTTTTTTTCTTCCTAGGCTATTGCTAGTACTACCAATACTTCTGTTACTACTACTGCTACTACTACTATTACTATTATCATCATCATCATAATTTTATTGTTTGTAAGCTGTCACGGGTTTTTTAAAATAAAAGCAAAATTATTAAGTGATAATGTTCAATAATACTGAAGAGCAGGGACAATGAATTGTCTTGCTAAATCAAGCAATGATTACTTTACGCTGGCTTGCTTCGCACGATTCTGTAAGAACGAGAATTTATAAACTTTCTCAACAGTACACAGCAGAGACTAATTCCTCACAATGAAATTGCTGTTTATTAGTACTGTTAGCCTCTGGAGAAAGTGACTTCACCCCTGACAATAAATAACTAATACTATTAATGATATCAGGTTCTTGCTGATGCTTAACTCCTAGAAGGCACAACGGATTTTAAGCTTAATACAACAAGACTGGCCTAAGTACCAGTAATGAATGGCAAAACGTTTATGCAAGCTCGGAGCTATAAGGGAAATAAGCTTAATTGTGGAGAAATGAAACATGCGTTTACATTATATTAAGCTCAAGAAAAAGAACTGTTAAATTTATTGATTACAAAGAAATAAATTTAACGTTACATTTCAAATGAATTCAAACAAAGAGATCGCACTCACTCACTCACTCAAAAGCTAAATTCTTACGCCTAAAAAAAAACATGTGGTGCAGCCGGCCAGCATGTGAGGAAACAGCACACTTTACTAAACTCTTAAACCTAGGAAAATACGAAAAGGAAATACTGGTCAATGAATGTGGTGTATCACCAGGAAGGGTGGGAGCCTGGAGAACTGTAGTCTAGTGGAGTCTGGGTGCTAGCTGACCTCTCACTCTCTCACTGCTGGAGCACAGAACCTCACTCCGTCACGACAGACACTTGACTGAATTCAAATACGATGTATGGGTAGGATGCACAGTGGAAAAAGGCGTGGCTAACGGTTGAGGCAAGCAGGGGTGAACAATAAAGAAACAATAGTATCGCTCAGTAGAGCACTTAATGACGTGCATTAGATCGGTCACTTTTGAAACAGTGACGAATGTTTTGAAAAGTATACCACCGAAATGGAGAGAGACACGGTTGACTGAACGATGCACAGTGAGTTTTCCACTAATAGTTCGTGGTTTCTCACAAAAGGAAAATGTCGCGAATTTGATTCGTGACATAAGCATCACACAGACCATCATCAAACTACCAAAATTTTTCTCTTTTTCCACAACACAGCTAAATCTTTATGGCCTAACAAATGACGTAATACCTTCTGCATGCCCATGAAAACTTCAATAAACACATCCTGTCAGTGGACAGTAGCGAGAGCCCCTTGTTCTGTTTGGCCTGCAGCTACGGAATTGCACAGAACTGACGCACTGAATTTACACACCGTTTTTTGTCCGCGCCTAGCTCTTAAATTTTATCATCACTGTACGCTGGAAACTGCAAATACGTGATGGTGGAAAGAGGAGATACGGTATGCTTATGTTACCCTGTACTGGCTGTGTTATCTCGTGGCAAAAGTGGAATTGAAGCTGACTCCGATCCAATGTTTATTTTCCACATCCGTGCGTATAAATCTGTATTTGTATATACATATCGATCTCTCTATCAACAATATTCCTATCTATCTATCTGTATCAAGAGCTCTGACTATATCTACAGAATTCCTACCTGTCTATCTATCTATCTATTTGTCAACTCATCAATATTTCTATCTCTTTATATTCTATCAATATCACTGAATATTTATCTATATCTACTTATCACTCTCTATCTATCTATCTATCTATCCACTTTGTCCACCATCGGTTTGACTGCAAATGTCTGATGCACACAACCTCTATCACTCCTCAACTCCACACTCGCCACCAACAAGGCTTTCTGAATACTTCCTTATCTACTCTTTTATTTCTTCAATACTCATCACACCTGTCCGATGATTACTTATTTGTCAACAGTTCAATCATCTTTTTTTTTTTTTTTTAGACAAAACCCTTTTTTTTTTTTTTTTTTTTTTTTTTTGCTCGTTTCACTGGTAGACTTCCACTCACCGAAGTTTTATGATATTCTTCCCTCAGATATTTCATTCCACTCCTCTCCACGACATATCGTCTCTGCATATACCTCATCAACAGCTGCTTTCTTCCCATCCTTCAATCCCTTCACCGCACTCATCACTGTTGTCCTCGTCTCACTCACTGGCACCACATTCCCTCTTTGTACACCATAAAAATCAGTCATGGTTACCGTCACTCTCTTCCCATAAATCACACCCACGTATCCCTCAAAGCCCCCCCCCCCTTTTTTTTTTTACTCTATATTTGTCCTCCGACTGTTAACCCTCTCCCACTGTTATCCTTTCCATTTGCACACTTTTTGCCACACTCATTCCTATACATTTTTTTGCACTCTTAAAAAAAAAAAAAAAAAAAGTTTCTCATCAAGTTACCACAGTCATTTATAATAAATTATGAAAACATCATTTACATTATCATCTTTCTCTTTAATAATCTTTCTATATTATCCTTCCTCTTTTTATAACTTTTCTTGTTCCTGCCCCCCAAACTTCTCTTTTCTCTTACTGTCGTTTTAACCTCTACATCCTACCAACGTTTCCTCTCTTACTGAAGTATACCTTTCTAGCAGCACACACAAATTTAGAATTCTTAACCATACTCTTTGTATGCAATCCACAAAATTTCCTAGATAATCTGCTTCCAATTCACTGGTAAGGACAACCCGGTAATTTGGGAAAACGCTAACTCAAAGAAACATCATCATGCTCAATAAACATAATGAATTAACAGGAGAGGTACGATGCTGTCCAGAATTAAACCAAACGCAGACATCAAGTAGTAAGTTTCCATCAGATGTGGGTTAGTCTACATAACGAACTGACTCTCGAGAATATATTTTGTTTGGATCTGTATCAAAGGCACGACGAAGTGGTTGGCTGAGTGATGAAAGAAATAACTGGGGCATCCATGGGTAATTTGCTTCCCACAATTATTGTTTGCTTTCCACAGTAGTTATTCTCTTTATCTTCACCACTCGACAGTCCTCTTCCCTCGCTCTTCATCTCCCATGAGTCAGTGAGGCAGCAGGAGTTCGATTTTTGGCCAGAGCGCGGTAACTGATGCAAAGTTGCTTGGGCATGCTGGATATTGTTTCGTTTTTTCCCAGATTAGAAACTTCCCTTAGCCCCAAATGAAAGCAAGTTTACTGAACGAGATGAAAAGAATGCTAGGTGCCCCGTGTTTCGATTAAAATAAAATCCAACTTTTGAATCAAGGGAGGCTCTCCTTCAGAAATTAATCTCCTCTCACACCATCCCGTTTCACTCTTCACTCACCCACACTCTCACTCTCGTTTTACCCGCACTTTCTTTTTCTTCTCACACACAAACCTTTGGAGCTAACGTCACCGCTTCCGTGCAGTGAACACTTTCTTTACCACTCAGAAGACATGGCAGTGATGTGTAAATGAAACCAGGGAGTTTACAAGAGAAGCAATACAAATGAGACCCTTCAACCTCTTCCACTGAGCGTCCTTTGCTGTAGAAAGTCTAGCAGTACCAGCAATTAAAAAAAAAAATGTATATATCATCACTGTAATGAAGAGGTTAACGAAGATTGTTTTTATTCCCCTTATGAAAAAGATCCCCTCTGAGTTGAATGAAATCGTCTGCTGTAAGAGTGAAACAGAAACCTAGACTTTGCGAAGGGTTTAAGAACTAGTCTTTCATTATACTGACACAGATATACACAGAAGTCTTTTTAGAAATTTTATGTTTTCTTACCTTAAAAACTCGAGTGGCAGCCAGGTATGACCGAGAAAGACAATGCCACAGCATCATATGGGCCTCGATTCACCTATATTAGTCACTTTCTCATTCATCACTCGATAAAGCTTCATCTCCCTGAAATACGGCCTATGACCAAGGGAACGGAGGACAAGTACAAGGACGATTCTAACACAAAGCGTTGTCTAGTAACAGGGAGCGATTACAGAAAGCTGTTTTAGGACTAACTAGGGTAGTATTACGGAACTCTCTGCAGGGCAAATGGTGGTAGTAATTGTGCTTTCTGTGACTCCCTAGATTTCACAGAGCCTCTTGGTGTGGAACTGAGCTGCACAGACAATTATATTCAACTTAAGGGTGACCTCTTTTACTGAAAGGGTTAAATAAATGACAGAGCCATTCTTGCTATAACAGAGAAGCTAACTCGCCTTTGTGCCTAGCGAAGACCCACCTACTGAGAGCGGCCAAACACTTCTCGGAAACTGCCGGCGAAACACAAACAACTTGTTAAGAAAGGCAGCCAGAACTTGGAAGGAAGCTGGAGAAAGTGTCCTCGGAAGTGGAGCGGCAAAAAGTACAGGGGAAAATGTGCCTACTTTTTTAATGCTTTACTTTAACACTATTTACTGACTGACAAATGGAAATGTCATACCTCATAGGAAATGCAGTGTAATGGTTAAAGAAAATGAAATCAGTTTACTTCATAACCAGTCACTTACTATACTCTTTTTACTCAAACTTGGCCCAGATTTTCATCCTTTTGCAGCTTAGTTCACGTAGCTTAGTGGTAAAAAAAGATAACGGTATGGCTCTACACCCGTTACACAGCACTTCTTCGTGACTGGCACCAAACTCTAATACTAATCTCCTGTTAGAACTCAGTATTCAAGATAGAGATGGCAATTTTAAGCCAAGTTAGAGTGAAAAGGGTATACTCCTAAAGGTGTCTTAGCCCGCGACAAGGCTATCATATTGCAGAAAATTTAGGAGTAGGTGATCAGTCCAAGCCCCGTTAAATGGTAAAAAAAAAATAATAATAATAATAATAATAATAATATTCCAGTTACCTTTTGGCGATGCGTCTACTGTAAGTGTGTCACCCAGAAATGCGTCTATTATTATTATTATTATTATTATTATTATTATTATTATTATTATCCTGACCTCCTTTCACTCCCTAGGGCAGGGTGAGGAGTAGCAACATTCCAGATGGCTAAAGTTTGCCCAATTCAAAGGGCCACGCTTTCATTATTATTAGTAGTAGTAGTAGTAGTAGTAGTAGTAATAGTAGTACTATTATTCTTATTATTGTTGTTGTTGTTGTTGTTCTTCTTCTTCTTATCATTATTATAATCATTATTATCTTTAAATGTTGGGGGGAGATGATGGTTTACATAACAATGAGGTATCCACATTTCTCACACCAGCGGCTATTAACTTCACGCGCATAAACCTACTCATTAAAAGGGGGACGGCGCTAGGTGCCTCTGCCTCACGCTAAACACATCACAATAAGAACTTTCGTGTCCAGTCCATGGGCGCTATAACCCTGCCTAGTAGTCTGCGTATTTCATGTAGTCTTATGCCTGAATTACTTTGTCATCCATCTATAATATTTATTTATTTATCTTGTCTGTTTCTGACCCTGACACCTTTCACTCCCTTTTTATGGCACACCAATAGAGTGAGTTACTGTGCACCACCTCATGTCACCAACTTGGGTACTATTTCTCTACCACCTTTCTTGATAATTGGACTCTCATGTGGTCTTTCTGGCAGTAGTCATGTTGTTTTGTGGCGTACTGATGGACCCAAGGAAGATTATTGAACCTGAGAGCATGTATATCCAATTAAGACGTGTGTGTGTGTGTGTGTGTGTGTGTGTGTGTGTGTGTGTGTGTGTGTGTGTGTGTGTGTGTGTGTGTGTGTGTGTGTGTGTGTGTGCGTGCATGCCTGCGCGGGAGTTGACGCTCAAAATGGACGGTGATCATTCCGGACGGGGTGATGGGATGACGTGTTTGGACTGCGCTTGTTTCGTATCTGCTGTACGGATGCGCGCTTTGCCATCGTCACTGGTATCCACATTTAGCAGAAGCTGGCCTGTTTTCTCACTCCTGGCGTGTTTTAAGGACTGATATTGGAGCCTGTGTGAATGAGAATATCGCGAAAAACAGAACACTCCCTTAAATACTGCGTAGCTATAAAGAAGCATGATAAAAGTTTTTCTTGAAACATAGTACTGGCGATGTGATATTATGCAACGCTTGTGTTTCAAAGGCTAATGAAATACTCTTTGTGCTGAATAGCCTCTACTGTTTTCCAAAGGTGCTATATTGGCGTCCTCATGAAGAAGAAAAATATGTGAGGTTGGCGTCCACTTATTATATACTGTAATGCAGCGTTTCACAAATATTCCTCTTAGTCGGACAATGATAAGTAATTCCCTTCTTAGTTTGACTGATAACATCCATGGCATGTTACAGAGATGGGTACATAATGCCAAAGTATTATCTGGTGCATGTCTCAAATGCTTTGACTTTGCCACGATACACTCACCAAAATTTGTGAAGTTACTGGTTTCTCTGACCGTACGCAAGACTGAGTGATAGAGTTCTTGAATCAGGGAGTTACACAGACGAAAGGATATAGACAACATATAAAAAGAAGTCGTTGGTTAATGAGTTATTATGTTTATTTTTGGGAATTCATGGACTTGTCCCTTGGGTATGTTATTAAACGAATCTGTACGCCTTTCGGTAGAATAACTCATCGTAGTGACTGGGAAATCAGAATAAAGAAATGAGACTAACACCCACGATAATAGATGAACATAGCCTATATATTTACCAATTTTGTCAAGAATCGTTGCCCTCCTGTCTGTACACTCAAGGACAAATATTCGCCAAATATATCACATCTGCTTCTTGCTCTCCTCTGCAAGCTCGGAGAACCTCAGTATGCTTACCCGTATACAGATCATTTTTCTCATACGATGGCTGAGGAAGTTAAGTGACGAACAAACCCCAAGAGTGCAATAAATAGAGTCGAAATGCAGGCGAATTTTTGTACGTGAAAGCACTGGAAGAGATACAACAAATGACCTCTCCTTTTGCATCTACTTTTTTGCTTCTGCTTTATGTCGAAACACCTTGCAATAAACTTTAGCTTGAAGTAAACTACGTCATCTGTTGTGGGTGTTACTTTCAGGCATCCGTTTCAAATTCCCCAGCTGCAAGGAGGCACAGATCTAACGTCAGACGGAGGAAAAAGGGAAATCCCTGACAGGAAAAAGGGATGGAGTGAAACGGGATGGAGGAGAGGGAGAGGGAGATAAGCCCCACCCGGTAAAAAACACAGCCGTTCTATCGCGACGTCCGAGAAGCGAGGAGACCCAAGGGAAGAGCGGACATGATTGCCTATTTGGGTATCAGTTTGGAGTAGGCTGGCAGAAGGACGGGTCGTAACTGTAACTACTGTGTGATTTCTGTCTCGTTGCAGTAGTGAAGGCGGGGGCGTAAGGGAAATGGAGGTCTAAATATATTAAACAGAGCTCTCAACATGCTAAATGGAGCTCTTAACATGTTAAACAGAGCTCTGAACATGCTAAATGGATCTCTAAATATGCTACATGGAGCTCTAAATATGCTAAATGGAGCTCTAAACATGCTAAATGGATCTCTAAACATGTCAAATGGAGCTCTAATTATGTAAAAAACGCAGATTGTTAATACAGACTCATTACAATATATCAATACAAAAGCATGGGCAATGTTTATTTAACCGAATCGAGGTATTATTTAAGTAGGATGGTAGAAGAAACTCAACATCGTACTCCTTTACATAAAAACATACGATCAGACTGGCATTGCACAAAAGTCGTTTCATTATAAATCCAAGACTCTGAGTATGTGACTACGAATATTATGGTAAAGCAATGATCAATCAATCCAACCTTCTTTACCGGTATAAAATCACTTACTATACTGTTTTTACTTTAACTTGGTCCAGATTTTCGTCATTGTGTAGCTTATTACCCGTAGCTCAGTGGCAGATAAGGACAATACTACGGTTCTTCATCCTCTCCACAGCACTTACTCATGAATAGTACCATATTTTTGTGCTACTCCTATGTTACAACTCGGCATTCAAGGCAGTGTGAGAGCAATTTTAGGATAAGTTAGAGTAAAAAAAGTACAATGATTATCAATTATTGCACCTACTCACAACCGCTAATATATTCATACATTTATATACACTGAAATTTGCTAAACAATTATTTATCAACCTAGGAATAAAACTCTTGTCTAGATGCCCTTTATGCAAGGATCTAACAATTTAATGTTACAGCTAAGAGTAAGAGACACGTACAATTTAACTATACTAGTGCTATAATCACTGTCACCTCCAAAAGTAACTAATGCTATAACTATTTTACCATGAAACACCCATCCCTCTGTCTTACTTGCTAATTACCAGACGCATTTTATTCACAGTGTCACCTCAGTGCCACTACCACCACCGCCACCACCACTACCACCGCCACCACCACTACCACAGCCGTATCCTACACACTGGCGTCCAAGGCCCGCATTTCTTCGGGTAAGGAAACTCTCCAACACCTTTTCTTTAGGGATTTATTTGCTTATTACACTTCACTGTCCTCTCCTGTGTTTTATAAAGGGATGATCAGCTATGAGTTCTATCCTATTCGCTGTTGATGCTTCAGCCTAAAAAAAAAAAATAAAATAAAATAAAAAAAGGGACAAACTCTGAGGGCCTAATATTGAAAAATGGATGTCTGACTCTTAGCAGGCATGCAGATGATTTTTTTTTTTTTTTTTCAACTTGTCTATCACCTCTGAGAGACTGTGGATTCTACCCGTCCAATGACAGGAAAAAATCTGAGTTGCGATGATAATAACGTTTATTTGATGTTACGGTGTTGCACGCAGTATCTCGGCAGTATTTCTCTCAAGACACTCAGAAGATATATTATTTAACTGTAGAAATGCTGCACTTCATAAGCTTTACACAATGAAACTTAATGCAAAGTCTTTATTAGCAGAGAGATATAAATATTAACTGATAAAATGAAATGGCAAAACGAAAGTTAATACATTACACGGAGTCACACGTCACCCAGAACCGTCACACGTCGGTTGACATTACCCTATCAAATGTTTCATACGCCGTATATTATGAATCACTGGAGGTCTAAACTATTCCCTAGACTGACCCCAGCCAGGATCAGTTAATCTTTAGACGACGAGAGGCTACACAAGTTGAAAGAAATCGCTCACGTTTCATCTACTTCACTCACTTCCCGCACTGCTGCTTTCATTCAGTTCACGCACTTTTCTCAAATCCGCCTTCATTCAATTCACTCACTTCCCTCACTTCAGCTTCACTCATTTTGCTTAGTTTGTCATTTTAATCTTTCTTCAATTCACCCCTTTCCCTCGTACCCTCCTCACTAAAATTTCTCTTCCCAAACCACCTCTACGTCCTCCCCACTTCCTTGCTTCTATATCTCCTGCCATGGTTTTCCTACGGTACAGTCTCTTCTCTCCTCCACTCGACGGTTTCCCTTATACACTCCCACACTCTTTCCTTCTTCCTCTTCCACACCCTCTCCTCCTACTTCTAACAGGTCGCCTCCCAGAGTCTCAACCCTTTCTTCTCCGGATTTTGCCTTCCACACGCTGTCCTCTCTCATCTTGTCCATATTATATCATATCCTCTTCCAGTCCCATCCCCCTTCAGTCTCCCTGCTATACTCTCTTTCTACCACAGATTTCTTCCTACATCCTCTGTAATGCCCACGCCTTAATGTATAGCTAGTTGTTTGTAGATGTATGTGCCTTACTGTATAGCTGGTTGTATGATGTAGTGGTTGGAATGCATAGAGCAGCAGTCTGTTGTGGTCAAATCTGAGCATTTGCCAGTTCAGCAAAGCGTGACTAAAGACTGGCTCTCGTTGCTGCCCCTCCTCTCTCAGGCAGTAACAGACAGAACCTGATACAACACACACGTCCATATCATCAAGCTCAGTAAATCAAGAAACCTCCGTCGACTGAGTGTTAATTCGACATCTTCACTTGCTCCATCCATCTTCTCCTGTTATTGAATGGATTTGCGGAGCTTAATGATCCAGGTGTTTGTGTCGTATCAGGTTTTGTCTACTAATGCCTGAGAGAGGGGCAGCAACGAGGCCTGATCACGAGCTGGTCACGTTTAATTGAACTGGTAAATACACTGATCTAGCCACAACAGACTTCCTAACAGATACGCTCTTAATTCCTACAACTACAACATACAACCAGCTATACAGTAAGGCATATACCCGTACAGTAATATACAACTAGATGAACATTAAGGTATATACATTACACCTCCACTCTTCCTACTCCTCCTCCACCTTCACTCTCCCCCCCACAGTTTCCTCCCCCTCTCCCTCTCCTCTTCATGCAGTTTCCCTCCCACACCCTCTCCACTTTCCAGCTGTTCCTCACATTTTTCTTCACACACTCTTTTTTCATTTTTCTTCCTACGATATTCATACCACATCCTCTCCCTTTCTTCTCCCAGCAGTTACCTATCCACACCCTTTCCGAAGATCATTTCCCTCACCCCTACCACAACCTCTCCTCCCTTTCTTCCATCTCTCAGCGTCTCTCCTCCCCTAGTTCCATCCCCCCCTCCCTACTCTCTTTATTTCTCCTCCCCACAGTTTCCTTCCCACATCCTCGTCTCTTTTTCCTCCTCTCCACAAATTCCCTCCTACTCTCTCTTCTTTCCCACATCTTTTCTTCTCCTCCCCACCCATAATTTCTCTCCCACATCCTCTCTCTTCCCTTCTTCTCACAGTTTCTCTCCCAAACCCTCTCTCTTCCCCGTTCCTCACAGTTTCTCCCACACCCTCTCTCCCTTCTCCTCCTCCCACACCCACAGACCACACCACGAGCCTCATCATCGCCCTCCAGCTTGCTCAATTCCACTCCCTCCATTTATCACCACTCGCTCTTCAGGCCCATCACTCAAAGCCTCGCTCGCCTATCCTTTTCCTTTTTTTCCGCTTCCCTCTTTCACTTATTTTCGTCCTTTTTGGGCCTTCATCATCGTCAGTATAATCCTCTTTCTCTTCATGCCAACACCTACTGCTATGGATTTCTGTCTGTCCAGGTTGTAGCACAGAAGTAAAGGGGTTAAAGTTACCTGAGAGTGGTACAGGTGTGTGTGTATATAGTCATTAAGAGTTAACGGGTATGCAGTGAGAGTCTAGGACCTGTATTCTTGTTGTTTAAGGAAGCTCCCTAGCACCTCTTCGTTGGCGATTTATCCTTGGGTATGGCTAGTTGATATTCTTCTGCACTTCATCTATACAGAATAGAGATGTTAGAATGATTTATGTAGCTCGGAGAAGGACAGTAAGGTGTAATAAGGAGAACAAGTCGCTTAGGAAATGGTGTTAGGGTGCATACTTAACCGATGAGAACGCGGGTCTAGGTGTCTGCTCATTTACACGTCAGGTTTCACACGACTCATTTTCTCTTAAATAAAATCGTCTGGTGTAAGCTGGGTTTGATTATCAGAGTTGTCCCGACGATGAGAGGGCTTAAGGTACCAGCATTTACACTCATTTTCTTATGCCTCTTTCAGCTGAATAAGGCTCGTATTCTCTTCGGTTAGGGAAGCTCCCTAACACCTCTTTCTTAGCGATTTATTTTTGAATGTGTACGTTATTTGGACATGTGTACGTTATTTATGTAGACTACGACGATACTTGAATGATTTATGTAGCATAGTAGTAAGGTGTAATAAACAAAACAAATCACTTAGGAAAAGATGTTAGGGAGCCTCCTCAACCGAAGAGAATAAGGGCTTAAATGCCTGGCGTTATATGGCTACTATGAGATGCGGGAGAAGAAGCGACGTTGACGGGATTAAATACAATTGACATCGAAAGTCCTGAAGCCTCTCCTGTACTCTGGACTTTGAAAATCAGCGTTGGTGAATCCGTAGCAACTGACACTGATGCCTTTATTCAGCCACAGATCAGGGTCACCAGTGTTAATTTATGCAGAATCAACCATTTACAACGCTGGGTGGTAACCATATAACCAAACCATACGTGCTACCTACGTGTCAAGTGGGTTGGTGGAGGGTTAGTGCCCCTCCCTGTAAAACAAATAACCCAGAGTCAAATGGCCACCCCGTGCATGATTATGGCGTCTGGCAATAGATACATAGATAGACCACACTGATTTTCAAAGTGCATGGAGACCAAAGCAAGAGATGAGACAGGACTTCTGATGTCGACTGTACCAAGCAAACAGTTGGAAATATCAACTCTCAAACTTTTGCAAATGGGAAGATCTGGTACCAAAAATAACTGCACATGATAAGCCTCTATTTCACTCTTGAATTAAAAAAAAAAAGAATGAGCGAAATACATGGATGCCAAACTCCTATTCTATTTGACACCCATTCTCGCCTTGAAACTGAGCTTTGTCTTCTATGCAATCTCTTCCCAGTTTTGTTTTGTTCCTTTTACTATGCTCCCATGTTGACAACATCCATGTCTTCTTCCCTCGAATATTTCAATCTCTTATGCCTCCTGTTCTTTCGCCCAGGGACGTCCTCCTCGCTTGCCAAACGACAATTAAATCCCGAGCAACATCACCAACACAAATCAAAACTTGCCTGAGGACGACAAGCCGGAGAACGAAGCTAATTACTTGACGTGTTGACTCAGTGCATCCTTTAATGAACGGGCAAATAGAGAAATCTTGTTGAGGCGATGCGTCTCGTGATTACAGTGAGAACGCGACCATATTTCATTTGTGATATGCAAACTAGAGCCAGACCCGCTCCGTGCCCGTCTCTCTTGGCCATGAAGGAGGGATAGACCAGGGGGACGGTGGAGATGACAGGATTTGGAATAAGAAGGTGCGGAACGATGAGGCATGAAACCGGGCTACGGAAAAATGAAGTGTGGGGTGGAAGGGAGAGGCGAGATGAGAGCAGGAATGAAATGAGCTGAAGATATGTAGTAGGAAAAAAGTAAGGTAGGAAGGGATGACGTGAGAAGGAAGGGAGGACCACAGATGAAGGAAATGCGGGATGACAAGGAGAAATGGAATTAGAAGAAGGTGCAGGTTTCAGGGTGGATGCTGGAATGGAATGGGAGCGATGAAAGAAAGAGGAGGAGAGGAGGGGAGAAATGATGAAAAGAGGAGGAGGAAGGGGAGCAGAGATGATTACTGAAAGAGGAAAAAGATAATGAAGAAAAGAGGAGAGAGGGAAGAGAAGATGAGGTGAGAGGGAAATGTGATATTGATATGGCAGTGATGGATATGAAAGGAGGAAATGTCTTACAGTGGGGAGAGGGAGGAACTATGTAAATGATGGAGAGATGGGATGACATATTTGGAACTAGGATGGGAAAGGATGGAGTGAATTGTCCCTGGAATGAGATAAAAATGGAGGGGTAGAACGTGAGTCAAATCGCGAGATAAGGGAAGCACGTTAATGAAGAGGAGACTGAATGATTAGAGAATGCTTGGCAAGGAAGGTGGTGAAGCGTAATGGGAGATGGAATGATGTGAATACGAGAAACATGAGAAGAATATTATTATGAAAGAGCAAAACTAGGGTTGGAGCGAAAGAGGAGATATGAAGATATATGACAGAAGAGAGCGATGTAGGGACGAAAGGAAAGAAGTGAGATGAACGGGAGATGAAAGTGAGATAGGATGGGACTGAGAAAACCAGAGAGGGTGAGAGAGTTGCTTGAACGATGGAAATCTTTATCTATCTATCTGTATGTATGTATGTATGTATATAGATAGATAAATAGACAGGTAGACGGATAAATAGATAGATACTGAAATACGGGTAATGTGAAATACAGAAGAGATGATAGAGGCTTGATGAAATTCATCTTGTAATCTTAAACTCTCTCTTCCTTCCACATCGTCCTCAACCTACGTCGTTTTCCTTCTAAATGACGTTTTCATTCCACGCCAAGCCATTTTCCTGCATATACGTCTCAATTCAACCTAGTCCTTCCACTTATTCCCAGCCTGCTTCTCTCTCTCTTCCATCACTTTAAGGAAATGCATTATTCTTGATGATGGCAAGATCTGAAATTGAGATCTTTTGACTTCATACTCAAGGATGATTGGTTATATTAAACTCATAGCATTTCACAGGCAAATAAAACGATTGCAGATGTGAAAGTTTGTTCCGGTCATTATCAGAGTTTTGACTGTCATTATCATCATCAGTACCGTATTCATCATCATCATCGTCAGTTCTTCTCCTCCTTCTCCTCCTCCTCTTCCACTTTCTCCTCCTCTTCCTCTTCCTCCTCCTCCTTCATCATCATCATCATCATGTCTCATCCTGTCAGCACAAGATTGGAAAAACACATTCCTTCAAACGTTCTACATATCTGATTTCTGAGTTGTCAGCCAGTCGTCTTTTCATCTTTATCCATATTTACCTCACTGTAATTTTTCATTTGTGAAATAATATCCTCCTTGAAAATAACAACACAAAAATATATAAAGTACTTTCCAAAGTTACACAATTAGTGGAGTAAAAACAAAGACGAAGGTACTAGACATGGGAGCTTCCAAGGCCCTTAGCTTACCCCTGATGTGGTGTGGCGTGGTGTGGTGTGGTGTGGTGTGGTGTGGTGTTATGTGGAAGAGTGATTTTGTGTTGTATGGTGTGCTGTTTAGTTTAGTGTGGTGAGATGTGGTGTGATGTGGCTTCGTTTGAGTAGCTGAAGTCTATGGCGTCAAGCACTTCGCGTTCAACAATCGTTAGTGAGAGACAGATGGACAGAGCCGGTCCTAGAGATGCTCCTTCATTTAAAAAAGACAGAGTAAAGCATCCAAACACCGTGAATATAATTTTTAGTTTCTTTTTTGCTGCTTCCAGACGATGTTGTTCAGCTTAGTAATTTTTTTAGAGTGGAGGTATTATTAACTATTTCCACTAAGTTCTTCCACATAAGCGGTCTTTCCTAAATTTAACACCGTAATATTCATTTAAGGGTATTAAAAATCAACAGGAAAACACGTCCTTGTTATAAAGTAGTTCGTGGTACTTTCCCAACTGATTGGCTGGATAAGAGTCTATCTATTCATCTATTGCCAGACGCCTCAATCCCGTAAGGGGTGGACACATAAAAAAAATTGCCTCCATGTCGCCCTGTCCCCCGCCGTTTCACTGCCCTGCTCCCAGTTCACACACCCCTCTCTCATATACCTCTCCACTCCATCCCTTCATCTCATCCTTGGCCTCCCCCTCCCTCTCCCCCCCTCCACCTCACTCACATACACTCTCCTCGTCAGTCTCTCACTCTCCAATGAAATGGATATTTATACATTGCTGTTTGTATTCATTACTGTACTAAAAGATATTTCTAACCCTTCTCACTAGGGAAAATAGTGCAAGTTATTTGTGGCTTTTGCAAAAATTCTTAATGGTTAGATGGCGATGTAAGTTTGCACACTGATCGTACCATTTATTCATGTTAAAGCTATGATGTAATGTGACAAAGAAAAAACAACGGAAATCTGCACTGTAATGTAAGAAGGTATCCGTTACATTGATCATTTCTGGAGCAATGTACAAAAGCTGGGTGAAGGTATGTCCAACTTCAATAATCCGATTTTCCACTTCTCATTTCCCTACACAAAGGTATTTCATGCACTAGTCTTGAAAAAAAATATTCAAGCTGTTCTGTAAGCCAAGCCATGACGTTTACTCTCACTTTCTGAGGGAATCTTCATTTGGCAGTCCCTCCATACTCTCTCTCTCTCTCTCTCTCTCTCTCTCTCACACACACACACACACACACACAGGTACCTTCTATCCCTCGTTGGAGAAAAAAATATATGCTCTTGAATATAGACGGTGATTCGCATATTGACAATCGCTGGGTCAATGATTAATCCGTAGACGAGGATGATGATTTCCACCAATCACTGCATCATCACTTTCACAGCAAGCTTCATCCTGTTTCTATTTCTCGATTTTGCATTTATGGTGGGCAGGAACTTGAAACAGGTCCAGGAGAGGATCATTTGAGTACGAAAGCAAAAGGAATATTGTACACAGGTACCTATGCACTCATCATATAAGTTTTGGAAATTCTCAACATAAAACTTTCACAGATACTTCAAGATATGCAATCCTTACCTCCAAGAAACAATACTTATGCATATTTCGTACGATGTGTAGCAAAGATTACGATTTTCACAACTACCTGTATTCTGGTAGAGGAAAAAAAAAAAACATGATATTCGTCCCTGTCTTGCTGAAGGAAAAAAAAAATATTCTGTTATGTGAGGCAGGCAGGCGTGTGAGGATGCTGACGGTCGTGCTGGCAGCCTCAGACAACCTCACCGGAGCATTACATATTGTGATCGGCAGCCAGGCGGGATCTATGAAGCCGTAAGCTGTCCCTCCACCCAGCCGGCCTCACATAGTGCCATTCCCCCTTGTCCCTCCTCCCACCCAACTCGCCCATTCCACACCCCTGTCTTACATTCTATCATCTCTCACGCTTCTCCTACACCTCTGTCTCACATTGTCATCTCTCGCGCCTCTCACCCTCTCCTGTCTCACATTCTATCATCTCTTACTCCTCTCTTACACTCCCTTCTCACATTCTATCATCTCTCACGCTTCTCCTGCACCTCAGTCTCACACTGTCATCTCTCGCGCCTCTCACCCCCTCCTGTTTCACATTCTATCACCTCTCACGCCCCTCTTACATTCCTGGCTCACAGTCCATCATCTCTCACGCTTCTCCCACACTCCTTTCTAACATTCTGTCGTATCCCGTGCCCATTACACAATCCTATCTCACATTCTATCATCACTCTTGTTGCCTCCCCTAGCTCCTTCCACCCAGTCAGCCCATTCCACTCTTCTGTCCCACATTCTATTGTCTCTCACGTCCCTTCTACCCCCCTGTCTCACATTCCATAGTTCCTCATGTCTTTTCACAATCCTGCTTCATATTTTATCATGCCTCACACTCCTCCAACTTCCTTCTGGCCTCACAGTCTATCGCCTTTCTTTCCGGTAGCTCTGTCGCAAATTCTGTCATCCCTAACTTACTCACACTTCAATCTCACATGCTATCATATCTCATGCCCCTCTCGCACTCCTGTATCATAGCCCATCTCTCCTCCCCTTTCCCTCCTGCCCTCCCTCTTGCCTCATGTTATATAATTCACCTCACTATCTCTCCCCCCAGTCTGAAAACCTATCACCTCCCACACTTCCTTTTCACATCCCATCGCGCTCGCCGATACCTCTCCCACTCTCTCGCTCTTTCCCTTTTTTCTACCTCACCTCACCCCTTATCACTCCTCCTCACACCACTGCCTCCCTCCCAACCTAATATTCTGTCACCTTCCTTCACACTTCCCTTCCCCTCACCCTTTCACCTCCACTTCCTGCACTTTCAATCCACCCCCTTTACCTCGCCTCAAATCACAATAATCCTTTACCTGTCTGGCCTCGTTCTACTATTTCTCCTACATTTCCCTTCCCACTTCCTATCCTATCACCCATCACAACCTCCCCCTTCCATACTGTAGCTCCATCTCCACACTTCCACCTCATATTCTCTCAATCTTCCCGCCATCCTCCCATCTCTCATTCTCTCATCTCTCAGCTACCTCTTCGTCCCACATCCCTAACACCCCCCCCCACCCTTCTTCGCTCAATCCAACTCACACAATAGCACCCCCTACAAGCCTCTCCCATCCTCTCGCTCCATCTCCACACTCCTTCCACATATTCTATCCCCCTCTTTCTGCCACACATCCTATCGTCTCTTTCTGCCTCAACATCCTATCCCTCCCCCCCTGTCTCACCCTCTCATACTCTCACTCCATCTCCGCCACACATGCCTTCACCCCTCTCCCACCCTCCCATACCCTCACTTCTTCTCCCACCCTCCCATACTCTCACTCCATCTCCGCCACACATGCCATCACCCCTCTCCCACCCTCCCATACTCTCACTCCATCTCCGCCACACATGCTATCAGCCGTGACGCCCCATGTCAGGCGCAAGCAGCACCTTTCACAGGCTTGACGAGGTGGCCGACGACGTAGCTACCACAGTGAACAACGAACACCACCACCACCACACCACACCACGCCACCACCACGCCACACGATACCACACGACACCACACCACACGACACCACACCACACGATACCACACCACACGACACCACACGATACCACACCATGCCAAACGATACCACATGACACCACACCACACCATGCCACACGATACCACACCACACTCTGCCTCGCCACACCATACTCTGCTCACCACACCACACTTTGCTCACCACACCATGCTTTGCTCACCACACCTGTTACAAGTCATAAACCACATCATATCACACCAGCAGCAGCACCAAACCACATCACCACGTCACACCACACATCACACACACAATACCACACCACCAACCCTATCACACCACATCACACTGCAGTACACCAGGCCACACCAACACACCACCAAGAGCCACATTACTCCACAGCACACCACACCACATCATACCATACCACACCACACCACACCATACTGAAGAAAATGTGAAAAAGACCTCCTACTATGGTGTTGGATATTGAGCATTTAGAATTCTTAGCTTACTTAGGTAACAAAAGACCATTAGACACAACAAAAAATCCTCGCTTCCTGGAATTCTGTACTCACTGACCTCAGGCATCCACATCGCACCCTGCTTCAGCCCTGTCTGTTGTTTTATGATGATGATGATGATGATGATAACTATTTCGATGGTGATGATGATGATGATGGTGATGATAACTATTTCGATGGTGATGATGATGATGATGATGATGATTACCGGTGGTGATGATGACAAGGAAGACAACAACAATTACTATGACATTCTGAGAGATAATGACGCTGATTATGATCGTGGTAACGATTAAATTAGGATACCTGATACCAAAGAGCAAAATACACCCAGATAAACCCTTGTATATCGGTGAACCCCCTGGTATATCGGCGAACCCCCTTGTATACGAGTACCGGTGACCCCCTTATCTATCGATGAACCCCCTTGTATATCGGTGAACCCCCTTGTATATCAGTGAACCCCCTTGGTATATCGGTGAACCTTCTTGTCTATCGATGAACCCCCTGGTATATCGGTGAACCCCCTGGTATATCGGTGAACCCCCTTGTATATCAGTGAACCCCCTGGTATATCGGTGAACCCCCTTGTATATCAGTGAACCCCCTTGTATATCGGTGAACCCTCTTGTATATCAGTGAACCCCCTTGTATATCGGTGAACCCCCTTGTATATCAGTGAACCCCCTTGTATATCGGTGACCCGCCTTGTCTATCAGTGATCCTCGTTGTGTATCAGTGAACCCCCTTGTATATTGGTGAACCCCGTTGTATATCGGTGAACCCCCTTTGTATATCAGTGAACCCCCTGGTATATCGGTGAACCCCCTTGGTATACAGGTGAACCCCTATGAATATCGGTGAACCCCCTGGTATATCAGTGAACCCCAAGTATATCAGTGAACCCCCTTGTATATCAGTGAACCCCAAGTATATCGGTGAACCCATTTGTGTATCGGTGAACTGCCTTGTCTATCGGTGAACCCCCTTGGTATATCGGTGAACCCATTTGTGGATCGGTGAACCCCCTCGGTGAACCCCTCAGAACCGCGCCTCCCTGCCCTTGCCAACAGTGTCTGGTGGTGCTGGCTGCTGATATGATATTGGGCTTTGGACCCTGGGCGATTTACGCTGATGGTGCAGAGCAAACGGCAGGGATATCTAGTGATGGGAGGGTAAACAGCATCTCTCACGCATGTGCGAAACAGTCATTACCGACCCTGAACACGCAGCCTCGACTTTCTCGCCAAATAGGTTCCTCCTGATGCTCCCACGAAATTGCCGTACACTGTTTGGTGATATCGAAAAGGCGCACGTATTTGTAACGACTGCAACATCTATAATTACTGGGGTATAAACGTCTCGGTTCTGTCAATTCTGGTTCAAACTATCTGAAGCTGGGTTCTGTTTAGCCCAAAAAGTTAGAGAGAAAAAAAAAATCAAATTCTAACTTGAGTCTCTCCCACCCAACATTTCCACTTGTCGCAGTAAAGCATATATCAAAAAATGTTATTCATGTTGTTTCACTGTGTCAAGACGATGTCAAATTAGTTCCCTCTGTTTATCTATCTACATGTCTATCTAATTATACATATATCCATACACGTTGCCATATACTGTACAGAGTCACTCAAGAATAAAAAATTTTGTGTGAATTCAAAATCGCCATTCTTTTTGGCATGGAAACAAATTCATAGAAAACATCAGATAAGTCACATTTCTCTCTCTCTCTCTCTCTTTCTCTCTCTCTCTCTCTCTCTCTCGTGTGTGTGTGTGTGTGTGTGTGTGTGTGTGTGTGTTGAAGCACAATAATTAACACTGTACAATGATAAACTAATTTATATATTACGATTTTACAGTATATTAATTACAGTCCTGGGAAAAGATATACACTGAGGAAAGAAGAATGAACTGAAATTTTCCTTTATATAAAAATAAAACACTAGTTGTACTTTTCCGAGTTAATTCAATATTTTCTACTACACCTATCTTTGCGACAAGGCATGAAAATTTGGCTGATGTCATTACGATAGTGAAATTAACCTGCGAATTTATAACTACCTTAGCAGTTTCAATAGTCAATAATTGTGTAGGATTAGGAGGGGTACTGAAGTGCTGACAGAGTTTGAAGACTGTGCAAGATTTAACACTGATTTTTACAGCTCTGCACACATTTATCATTCATTCATTTTCCCTAATTCACTGAGAAAATACGAGTACACTACTACTTTGCATCTTTTCCATAGCACTTCTTCATGACTGACGCCATAGTGATCAATCAATCCAGCTCACTATTCAATAGGAGAGAGGGTAAGTTGATGACAAATTAAAGTGAAGAATGTGTGTGTGTTTTTTTTATGCAGGATAAGAAAATTTAGCTGTACCAAGCCTCGCAGTCGCACAGTTGAAAATTTACTCTGCCAATCCTTTCTCTACTCTGGACGCCAATACGGGGAGGTGCATATATAGCTTAATAATCCTCATATTTTGCGGCCACGTCTCGGTCAACGTTTCCAGAGTCAATCCTGCCTCTTGTTTCTAGTATCGGTAACATTATCCTTGCTTTATTTGTCTGCATTATTAAAGTCTACTTTATAGTGACAACTGATTATATAGATGATCAATAGTTTCTTTAAGCAACCAAAATAATCTCGCTCTTTACAAAGCCAGATTGTCCCGTTCCCATAACACAAAAGATTAGAAAGCACCAAAATAGACCACCCTACATCCAGACGAAAGAAAACGTGGCATTTAACTGGTCATTCATGGTTAGATTATTAATTACCTTTCTAATTAGGACAAGCCATATATTTGACCTACCCTTTGAAAATGGTATATATTAGTGAATGTATTTGACTAAGGCTCCCTAGCACCTCTACCTTAGCGATTTACTTTCGGATATGAGGGTTTAATATCCTTTTGCATGTTATTTATGAAAAGTATGGCATTACTGGAAGGATTTATATAACACGCAGTAAGACAGAAAGGTGTAATATGCAAAATAAATACCCTAGGAAAAGGTGTTTCGGATGAGCCAAAGAGTGAATAATATGGATCTGACTGTGAGCTGTTCTGTGATATGAGCAGCGGGAAAATGACGTCACCCACGTATTCTCCGCGCGGCCTAACATACTGCTAAAACGGAATGCATCGGACGGCTGAAAACTCCCCCCCCTTCTCTCTCTCTCTCTCTCTCTTCTCTCTCTCTCTCTCTCTCTCTCTCAATCAGTCAATCAATGAATCAAGCAATCTAAAAACGGATTGCATGGGAAGGCTGAAAACTCTCTCTCTCTCTCTCTCTTTATCAATCTAAAAAACGGATTGCATGAGAAAGCTGACAACTCTCTCTCTCTCTCCTATTTCCACCCTCTACCCTACCCCCTCTCTCCTCTGATAAAGCCTCTAGTCTGATTCAGTTCCCAACCTAATCAACTGTGGACAGGATCGCAGACGAAAATGAATCACTAACTATACTCCTTTTATTTTAAACTGGCCCTGGTTTTTGACCTTTTGGAGCTTATTTCGCGCAAGTCAGTGGAGGAAAAAAACAATACTGTGGCTCAACATCCTTCTCATAGCACTTCTTCGTTACTAGCATTACATTATCCATTTTTAACTCTTTATTTTCTACTTATGGGACGGGTTATTTTCTTCTGGATATCACTGGAATATTTTTAAGTACTCAGGCGTGGCTTCCCGTCTTCTATCCCTATCAATATGACAAGTTTATTATTACGGTATTTTTTTTTTTTATTTTTTTTTTACGATGGCTGGATAATTTTCATCGGTTTTGAGTAGTCAATTCGTGAGAAATAAAAATAATATCCTTTAACCCCTTAAATAAAATAGCGTTAATTTTTACTTCATTATTGTTATTGTAAGGTTTGATAATTGTTTTTAGCATGAGAGAGAGAGAGAGAGAGAGAGAGAGAGAGAGAGAGAGAGAGAGAGAGAGGGAACTGCAACAAGACAGGACTTTCATACGATACATTAAATCGTCCAAGGAAGCCTAAATTTAAAAAAAAAAATCCAAGAGACGCAGCAGCTGACACACGCATACTTACAATATCGTAAAATGTATATCTTGCCTCATGCATCTAAAGGATGAAGATAATCCAGGTCGATATTATACGTAGTGGCTTCTTAATCTAT
The DNA here is from genome assembly GCF_032717465.1 of Coenobita brevimanus. NCBI lineage: Eukaryota > Metazoa > Arthropoda > Malacostraca > Decapoda > Coenobitidae > Coenobita > Coenobita brevimanus. The sequence goes on along the minus strand of NC_137018.1, from coordinate 6,186,938 downwards.
ACTTCCTCACCTTAAAAACTACAGCAGCGAAGACACCTGAGATGAATATTCTCCTTACCTTACACATGAGGAAAATGGACGTACAGAGTCATCAGAAACTGAAGTAAGAATTAAAGGTATATATAACGTGACCTGGAGAGAGAATGATGAATGGCTACGTGTGGAATATCATAAAAAAAACATGTGGTGGAAAAAATGGATAAATCGAGACAAACTCAAAGGGTACTGGATCGTATTGTTGAGCATCACTACCTGTCATAAAGAAAATAAAATCATGCACAAACGAATACACATCAATACCTGGAAAAAGGAAAAAAGAAAGAACGTTCTGTTGAGAGGAAGAGAGAAAAAAAAAATACGTACTATCTTTCTGAGGTAAAGAAAATGACACGTATGAGAACACAGCATAAACAAGAGACAGTATCAGTGTAAGATAAATAAAAAGGAAAACGGAAAAAACATACTTGCAGTGAAGGGCTCACATGGTGTTGGTAATTAAGCGTGAGAAGAGGAAGGGGGTGTTCAAGGTCAGGGCAAGGTCTCATGAAGTCACGTAGGTCAAGTCATGCTCGGCCATCCCTGAATAAAAAATAAAAAAAAATAATAATAAGGCCACTAAATACACGTACTTCAAGGCACATATAAACATCACTAAACACAAACCCTTGAAAACACAAGTAACATTAATGATTATTCAACAACAACAACAACAAAAACTGTGGCACTGTTCGATGTTCAATGACAACGTTAACACAAAGAGGGATTGTAGATCAACAAGAGAATGTGACTGCTTGTTGAAATTTAAGTGATTATAAATGTGTGACATGAAAATCGAACGAAACGCTGTAAACTAAAAACACTAAAAAAGCTTTTAAACACACACACACACACACACACACACACACACACACACACAAAGCACTCAATATGTAGATACCGAATGTAAACAAGAGAAAGGCTGAAGGAGAGGAAAGAGCCAATGTCTTCATCTGACACACAGTGATGTGGGTAGGGAAAAAGAGTTAATGGCCAGTCACAGAATCATCAGTCATTAAAATAACAAGAAGAATCCTTTACTGATAACTTGGAAGGACAAAAAATGGTAAGCTTGACTGGAAAACGTTTTTACTCCAAAGGCCTCAACAATATGGCATGCGGTATCGTGTGAGTACGTGTATATGTGCGAATTCTGCATACTTAAGCAGAATGGACAAAAGTTTCAAATTCTACTGTATAAAAACCAAAAAAGTATTAATAAAAGAGGAGGAGGGGATGACTAATTCAAGATCAGTCTATGCAAGATGGTTGATAGAAATGTCTGAAAACGTTATATGGAGAGACAGGAAGGTTGGATTTTGAAAGATCACCAATGCAGGTTAACATCTGCGTTCGTGAGCTTGACAGAAAGGGCTGAAAGAGTTTGTTACTGAGCTTGTTATGTTCATCTTAAAGGGAAAGACAACCGGAGTTATTTCATGAAAATGTTACATACAGTGATAATCAAAGTAGTTTTGATTTAAGGACAAAGTTAATGAAAAGAAACGCGACAAGTCAGTCATTAAGCAAATTTATTTAATACTGTGTATCCATTATCATCTTCATCAGTGTTAGTATCTGTATCCTATTTCGCACTACCCACACACATTAAAATATTCCTTTCAGCTCAAAATGGCACCTTGCCGTGGCCAAATCCTTCAAAATACTTTAATGTATCTACGCGTATCACATTATTTTTTTTCGGTTCGGACAACTTATCATGACTCAGTGGCAAGAGATACTTCATTGAATTATCTGCATAAGATGACTTAAGCTTAGTATATAATAGCTTACAACATATGCACTATTACTGCCCCCCACCAATATAGCTGATATCCATATCGGAAGCCAAAATATTTGCTATAAGACGCTGTCCTTCTAAAGAGGTGAATGAAGAATTATTCTGATATATTCACTGAGGAGGTCTGACATGAGATAAATAATATTGTTAAGAATATTTACTAAAAGATGGTACTGTTTTGGAGGGTGTTATGGAGATTGATTCGATTGAATTCCCCAAAACTAAACAGAATTACGACAGGCAGACCGAAAAAAATTTGGAACGAGATCATTGTCATCTTTGGGATAAGAGACTGAATACAGAAGCTGCTAGAGATCGAGCAGCATGGACAGTCGCCATTAGGTGATCAAGGCCGACACTTGCATGCATCTTGGAATTTTTATAAATGAACAATCGATGACTGAAGTATGGATGGATTTCTTAAAAGACGTTATCACCAAAAGGGGTTAATGGAGGGTGACTGTAATCCCTTCACTACAAGAGGTTTTTCCCTAAGCTGAATAAAATCGTCGGGAGGCGGTAAGAAAAATCTGAAAATAGGTCATCGAATCAGGATGCTTAGAAGTACACGGCTCAACGCTCTGACACACATTCTCGTTGGCAGAGTCACAATAACACCTCCTTACCAGTCAATATCTGTATCAGGGACGTTCATATTCCCCTGCAAGGGTGTCTGTGTTAAGTATATCAGCAATTAAAAGCTATAAATACTGTACCTTAAGAGAGAAACACCAAAGTGCAGTTTTCAAAATAAACCAGGAATGAAGAGGTCCAAGGACGTCCACTAAAACAGAGACTATGGGGGCCTTATGACACTTATGACATCCACAGACTAAAGAAAACACGTGTACAAGCTCATATGACACGCCTAGCTCACTACCACATGGATATTAGGTGAGATGACACGATTATCAGCCGAGAAATCATAAGTACAGTCTATCACATTACAGCTACAAAGGGGGGAAACGCTGCTACGATAATATGTCCACTTTAACTTGACCTAAAGTTGCCGACTCTCCGTTCTGAATGTTGAGCGCTGGTGAGGGATTAACACAAGAATATGGTACTAGTCGCAATGTGGAATAATTGTATTGTTTCTTCTGGAATTTCTCTACGGGAGATAAGTTGCAAGACGGCGAAGATATAAGCCATGTTAAGATGGACGAACTATTGGTGACATGTCTCGGATGATTTCACTTTTCCGCGATGGGTTTGCGAGGCCATAGGAAGGCTCTCCTCTCCCTGACTCCACACGACTTCTGGTACTCTTGTTATTGCGCGTCCTCTGTCTGGCTGAACTGGAGACATACAAGGGCGATGGTCCACAAGAACTGCATTTGCTGGGAGGGGAAGGAAAAAGATCAGCGAAACACATTCGTCACTGTTAGGAAAAAGTTAGTATATGAAGGTGTTGGCACTCTCTTACTCTCACACTTTCACTCCCACACTATCTAATTTAATTTTTCTTCAGCCATCGTTCTCGGTCATTCACGTATGTAGCTGGTCAAGTCTTTCTCACTCACTGACTTTAACCTACAGTGTTTCCACGTATATCAAAAGAAATGAAACAATTATTATTTTTCTTTAACATTCTGCTTGGAAATGACAAGTTTTTACAGCCTCTAAGGTTTCAGACTTGGGTTCTGTTTTTTCTTAAAAAAGAAAAAAAAAAGCAAGCGAACTCAATGTCGCTCAGTTTTACACACACACACCATGTTTCACACTGTTAGAGTAAAAACCCAATCCCTCTCGCCCTTCTCTTACACTCTCACTCACCTTACACTTCTCTTTTTAATCTTACTAGTTCAATCTTTCACTTCCACCCTTTGGTATTCATTTTCATTCAAGTATGCTCACTCTTCCAGTCACTCGCTCTCATTCTCTCCTTCAGACTCACTCTCTCACCCACACACCCACACACCCACCAACCCAAACCCACACCCATACCCACATCCACGCACACATACCCCCACGCACAATCCCCCCACACACACAACCCCCCCACACACACAACCCTCCCATACACACAACCCTCCCACACACAATCCCTGACTAGGCTCTTTTCTTGACGGATTCTACAGTTAAATAGAAGAAAATCTGTGAACACTCAAAGAGAAAATATTAGCACAACACAAGTAAACCATTTCAAAATATACTCACATAAAACACTTGATTCCAGCTGAGTTGAAAAAAATGAAGATAGCTGAAGATGACAGGATGGGAAGCCAGGTCATCACGTAGGGAAGAGATCTGCAAGATTAAGACATATTGCAGTCACTGTACATTGCAAGAGTTACCATGTACAGCTGGCCACATATGAGCCCTGGGCAGTGTCTGCGTGAATTGGAGGTGTAGCTGCAATTTCCGACGTTCATGCACCACAGTTGCCTGGTAATTAATTTCAGCTAATATTTGACACTTCTGTTCATTCATGTCTGTGCCACCCAAAAACATGTGATTATGTCAAGCAAATGCACCAAATGTTAAACCTCTGCTACACACTGATGCTCTCCCAGGTTCATATGCTGCCAACTGTACATTCAGCTCCAAAACCTCGCTTCACTCTGCTTTCATCCTCTCAATAGATTCTTCAATATGACGTAAAGGAAAAAGGTGCATATTATCGCCCACCGATGACTGGTAATATGCACCCTACTACATCACAGTCCATCATCCGTATATCCAGGAATAAATGAGAGACCGGAAAGGCGGAGTACTCAGGTAGTTGGCTGTACTATGTTGTATACGTTTTATTACCCTATCATATATATTTGTTTTGCATACTTATACATTTTAAAGATTTGTGTCTGACCAGTAATAGTACCGAATTTCTCTTCCAAGACATCCAGATTATAATCCTCATCTCGTATCATCACTGCAACATTTACAAAGAATGTGCAAGCACTTCCTTTTACATGTTGGAATCTGTTTGTCTTTTCACAGATAATATCATCCTCTTCCAAATTATGCATCTTATATTTCTCCTCTCCTATCATCATTGTACTATTCATAGTTATGTGCGATACAACTCTCTCTCTCTCTCTCTCTCTCTCTCTCTCTGTTTTTGTGCTTCAAATCCACCTGTCTCTAAAGTCACCTTGCTTTTACCTCTCTCACCATACTGATCACATACACATATTGGAAAGACACTTGTACCGTACACTTATTACATTCTAGTTTCCATTACCTTAACTTTACCTAGGCTATATGTTCGTTCCTTTGCTACTTATTCCACGTAGGTCAGAAGGAAAAAAAGTGCTATGCCTCTACATGCTTTCCATTTCACTTCTTCGTGACTAGTATCATATTCCGATGTTATTCTGTCGTACAACTCGGCATTCAAGATCAAGAGATGGAATTCTGCGTCGTCAGAGTTAAGAGAATACCGCTTCCATATTTACCAGTAAAGGGGGGGGGGTAATGAAAGTGGCTATGCATAAGACAGGCCTTTGTTATATTAAAATTTGTCACGTACCGTCAAGGAAAACACGTCGGTCCCGTCACCTCGCTGGAGAAGCAGCAGCTCAGTCTCTTTCGCCTGCAAACCAAAAGATCAAGGTAACTCTATGTCAGTAAGGAAGACAATAAATAAGGGAATAAAATAAACGTTATGGCTGATGATGTTTTTGTGCCCATGTGGATGAGCAAAAGAATATTCAAAAGCTAACCCATTATGCCACTCTGTCCTCAAAATTTTTTTTCTGAAACTTACAACATTATCTTATCAACATATCATGGTAGCGAAATAATCCTGCACGGTGAAACAGGACTTGCAGATGTTTTTTCCGGTATACTAAAAAAGAAAAAACTGAGCAAATACAAAAATAAAAAGGGAGCAAATAACTACCTCCCCCCCCAAAAAAAAAACTGGGCAAATAAAAAAAAACTTAGGAAATACCCCCTAAAATGAGCAAATACAAAAAAAAAAAAAAAATCAAATAAAAAAACTGAGCAAATACCCCCCCAAACTGAGCAAATAAACAAAAAACTGAACAAATACATGAAAACTGGGCAAATACAAAAAAAAAAAAAAACTAACCAAATACCCCCAAAAATGAGCAAATACAAAAAATGAGCAAATAAAAAAAAACTGAGCAAACACCAGAAAAATGAGCAAATCCAACAACAAAAAATGTGCAAATACTTAAAAAAAAACTGCGTAAATACAAAATTAACTGAGCAAATACCAAAGAGAAAAAAAAAATGCGTAAATACCATGAAAAAAACTGAGCAAATACAAAAAAAAAAAAAAAACTGAGAAAATAAAAAAAATTAGCAAATCCCCCCAAAACAGAAAAAATGGAGTTCCCCCGAGCTAAGCCCTGTATTGGACTATATAGCCCCGCTAGGGTTACAGGAGCGAGCTACCACTCCCGGCACGGCAGCCCGGGCGAGGCTCGAACTCGCAATCCCCCGATTACGAGTCCGGCGCGCTACCACTGTGCTACCGCCCCCCCCCCTCAAAAAAAACAAAAAAAACAAACAGAGCAAATTCCAAAAAGCTGAGTAAATGAAAAAAATGACCAATCCCCCCCCAAAAGTGAGCAAAGTCCAAAGAAAAGGCAAATAAAATGAGCACATACCCCCACAAGAAAAGAGCAAATTCCCCCCCCCAAAAAAAAAGAGCAAATGCCAAAAAACTGGACAAATAAAAAAATAAAAAAATGAGCGATTACCTTCCTCATGCAGTTGTGGGCAATTCCGACGGTCATGCAGAAGCTAATGAACGCCAACGCCAAACTGGCCCCGAAGTAAACCATGGCGAGAGGATGGAAGGACAGGCGTTTTATTATGGCGAGCCAGTACATATAGCCAGCCACATAAACAACAGAAAAAACTATCCTCGTGAATGTACTCACCACGGACCACTGGAACGTCACCTGGTTCTCATCGCATATTCCTCTGTACGGAATAAAGTGCTGTCATCATATTGATATCTATCTATCTATTTACCTATATATCTGTCTGTCTGTCTGTCTATCAGTCTATTTTTTGTCTATCTGTCTATTCATCTATCTATCTGTCTGTCTGTCTATCTATTACAGTTAAAACCCCAAACCTGACCTTCTTTATACTTGACCTAACCAGTGTACTAAGTAACCAGTATTACCTACAGAGACCTAATTTCATCTAGGGATGCTTAAAAAAAAAGAAATGTAAAGACAAAAATGTTTAAATATAGTTATAGCTTAACATTATAATCAAAACTATTTTCAACGGCAACTCTGCATGACGACATTGGATCTAGCAAACCACCACAGTGAATACAGGTAAAAATATCTCAGGAGACGACAAGTAGTAAAGAAATTTATCTCTCTTTCTTTTAGCACTTTCTGCACATGACCAATTTGAATAACATCAAACTCCTCAAGTCTTTTGTACTGGGGGCCTTCTAGCTTAGATCTCCTGATCATCTCATGGAATAAGATATTATAGTCATAATCTTTGTAATATACCACCCCGAAAGGACTGTTGTTGCTTCCTTTCCTTTGTACTCCTTTGTAATAACTACGGTAGCTGATTTTCTTAGGTAATAAATTCAGCGAACCACAATGAAACATGAATCGGCTATTGTTGCTATTAATGACGGCTACACTGGTTGTCACGTACCGTCACACGCCATGACACACATCACACCATAGCGGAATAATGTTGGTACCGTATGTGCGAAAGCACACAATTTAGATTCGATGTAGTGCTACCTATAGGTGACTCCACACTGAGTGAGAAGTCGAATGGTATCCTTTAAACCAGGTAATCATTCACTACATTGGGTGGTAAGCATATAACCATTTAGCGCCTGGTGGTTTAGTGGGATACGATAATCCAACCAGACTGAGCCTGTAATGTTTTATACATATGAGAGAAGGCTGAATTTTAATGCTCGCATAATGAAACTCACGGGCGAGTAAGGCTGGTCACCCTAGTCTTTATTATCGGAACTGAGTAGTCTACCGATGGACTACAGTACTCCTGATGTGACAAAAAAAAAGGATTGAATAAGGATGGATACTTCAGTAATTTGTAGCTGCTGTCTTATCAGGCAGTGGATATGTTAGTCTCCAGGAGTGCCTCACACACTCCCATATCATCCAGTTTTATTTTTTCCACTGAGATGTCTGTCAGGTAAACTACAGGAACATCTAGTTCACTAAAATAAATGAGTTTCTGAATCTAGTTTTGACAGAAATGTTTGGGGAAAAATTATTTAATAATGCCCCAATCCTGCATTTCGGGGGTTCCCCAGACTCTTTGCATACAAAAGATTATGGCTAGGTAATACTAACTGTATTGTATAACATATAAGGCAACAAGGAACAAGGAAGATGACAGAGGTTTAGGAATAGGCGATGAGAAATAAAAACTTAATATGAGTAAAAAGAATACATGAGAGTTTATCAGTTCCAGCAATAACGTACAGAAGTGATGCGTAGACGATTACTGAAGGACATAAATCAAAAGTGGGGACTATAAAAGCAAGTTACGTCAGAGGAGCCTTTGATCTGAAATATAGGGAAAGACTGAAAATGAAGAAATAAAGACAGAAAATGGCGACATAGAGGCTGATGTGGGAGAAATAAAAAGAAACATCGTGATTTGGTTCAACAATGTGGAGAGAAAGGGGAATGAGTGGCTGACTAGAGAGAATATAACAATATGACAGCGATGTGGTTGGGAGGAGAGGAAGACCAAGAACGAAGTGGAGAGATACAGCAATGTGTGAGAATAAAGTTGTGTCGATGGTGTATGTAGCTGGGAGAGAGAGGTCCTTAATAAGTAGAAGTCTTTGCGTTGAAGCCACCCCTCACTGAATGCGGTAACAGAGAGAAAGATAAGTACATTCCCTTATGGTGACTGGATTATTGAAAACCATCCAACACTGTCCTGGGGATTTAAATCTTGAGCAAAACCATTATGACCATCTCGTCCTCACGTCAGAAGACAACCAGACACTTATTGCAAAATAGGAATTACTCTCATTAATCTTCATAAGTCGGTTAAAATGAGTTGATGATGATGACGAGGGCGATAACAATGATGAAACTTACCTGATAACCATTAACAGTTTCTTGATACTCCTGAGGGCTTCAACATCCTGTGTGCCCAAAACTTCCTTTAGCCTCTTGTTAGCTTCAATAATCTTCCCATTGAGATGGGCCTGTGTGATCCAGGACAGGTACACCCAGAAGTCGGACAGGATATTCGTGTGAAGGTAGTGCAACTGCGCGAGGGGAATGGAAGTGTTTGTTATTAGACGCAATTTTACTGATATGATTTTTTTTATTAATATGACGGGCGTCTGCAACGTTACGAGGATATATATACCAATCTGATATGCATTTATACTGACGGGCATTTTCACTGAGATGTCTATCTATCTATCTACCTATTGCCAGACGCCTCAATCTCGTTTGGGGTGGCCACAAACAAATCGCCTCCACGTCGCCCTGTCCCCCACCATTTCACTGCCCTGCTCCCAACTCACACCCCCCTCTCTCTTATACCTCTCCACCCCATCCCTCCATCTCATCCTCGGCCTCCCCCTCCCTCTTCCCCCCTCCACCTCACTCACATACACTCTCTTCGTCAGTCTCTCACCCTCCTTCCTCTCCACATGGCCAAACCACCTCAGTGTGTTCCTCATAACGCTTCCTATCACATCCACATCCACACCACAACGCTCCTGTGACTCCACAGGCTCCTCTTAAATAACTAATTTCCACTGCTCTCACTCTTGACTTGTGTCTTTCCAACAACGTCCAAGCTTCACTTCCATACGTTAGAGTTGGTATCACAATACTGTCATGTAGTAACTTTTTCACTTCCATGCTTACTTCCCTGTTTCTTATCACTGCTTTCAAAGACCCAGCAACCTTTCTTCCCTGCCGTACCCTTTCAAACACTTCAACCTCCAAACCTCCATCCTTACTCAGCACACTACCCAAGTACTTAAACGTACTCACATTTTCCAATTCCTCACCATCCAACCTCGCTGTACATTCACTGACTTCACCTCTCTCAAAGACCATCACTTTACTCTTCCCTACATTCGCCTTTAGATTCTGTTTCTTACACGCTCTCCCAAACTCATCCACCAAGCCTTGCAGCTCCCCTTCGTCTTCTCTCAACAACACAGTATCATCTGCAAACAACAGTACTGGGAGTTTCCAAACACTTTCCTCTCTCACCAGGGCCACTCCAACATCCACTACCCTACCTTGTACCTCTTTTATTACCCCATCCATGTACAGATTGAACAACCATGGAGACATGACACATCCCTGTTTCAACCCAACCTTCAAGGAGAAAAATTCACTTAGTTCACCATCCACATGCACTGCAGCCTTAGCACCATCATACATACTCTTCACATCATTCAAGAACTTCCCATCTACTCCATATATTCTTAATACTTTCCACAATCCTTGTCTATCCACCCTGTCATATGCTTTCTCCAAACCCACGAAAGCCGCATACAACTTCTTTCCCTTCTCTAGAAACTTTTCCACTAAAGATCTAAGAACGAATATCTGATCTACACAACCTCTTCCCTTCCTAAAGCCTCCCTGTTCTTCTCCAACTAATTTCTCTGTTCTTTCTCTAACTCTGTCAATAAGTATCCTACCATACACTTTTCCTATTATACTAAGAAGACAAATGCCCCTACCACACCCTTCTTTTTCCCCTTTTCCTTTGTACAAGGGAATAATTATACCTGACTTCCAATCCTCCGGGACTCTACCTCCCTCCCAGGCCAATCTACACATCTTCAACATCCATTCTACTACTATCTCTCCCCCATGCTTCAGCATTGCACCACACACTCCATCAATTCCTGGGGTTTTCCCCACTTTAACACTCTTCATTGCTTCCACAACTTCTATCCTACTGATTTCTTCCTGTCTTCTCACCTCCCTCCTTCTCCCAGCCATTCCCCAGCCACTTATACTCGCATTACTTCCATCCTCTATGTTCAACAATTCCTTAAAGTGTTCTCTCCATCTGCTCACTTTTTCTCCCTTCTCCACTAGTAATCTACCATTTTTATCTTTCACTCCCCTGCTAACCTCACTTCCACCCTGTCTTACTCTCTTCACCTCTTTCCAAAACATTTTCTTACAGTCCCTCCACTTTACACTCAAATTCCTTCCAAATTCCTCATCCACTCTCTTCTTACTCTCTCTTACTAATCTTTTCACCTCTCTCTTTCTTTCTACATATAACTCTCTCTTCCGCCTCTCAACTTCTTCCACGTCCCTATTACTCATCAATTCATTGTATGCTTTCTTCTTTTGTGCCAAAGCCTGTCTCACCTATTCAGTCCACCACGCTGTTCCTTGCACCCCCCTCCGTCTTCTCTTCCTTCCACACACCACATTACATGCTGCACATATTTCTTCTGTAAATATCCTGCACACACCTTCCACGTCCCCCATTTGCTCCAATTCATATTTGCCCAATCCTTCCTCCACTTCTCTCTTATACTCTGTCTTTTTCTCATCCTCCTGTAACCTTTCCACTCTCCTTGCAACTACTCCTTCCTCTCGTCTTTCCCTTCTTCTATTCCTCCATCTTACTTGGATCCTAATTCTGGCCACCACCAAGTAGTGGTCAGAAAGTCCAGTCCCCCAGCCTCTATAAGCTCTTGCATCCATTACACATCTTCGCATCCTTTCATCCACACACACATAATCAATCATTGCCTTCCTTTCATTCAGTTCACCACCCACCCTTCTCATCACTCGCCATGTATACTTGTGGATCATTTTATGCCTGAAGAGGGTATTGGCTATCACCAACCCCCTCCTAGCACAAATGTCCACTAACGCACTGCCATTCTCATCTATCTCAGCAGGCACATCCCACTCACCAACTATTCCATCCACCTTCACATTCCCTACTTTACCATTCATACCACCGATCAAAAACATTCTCTCATTCCTTCCAAACTTTTCCATGCATACTTCCACATTTGTCCAGAACTCTTCTCTCACTCTGCTAGCATGATCTTGCGTTGGGGCATACACACACACAATCGCCCACATTTGTATTCCAACTTTCAACTTTACTCACACAATCCTTGACCCAACTGATCCATACTGTCTTATGCTCTTCTTCCATCTTTTACTCACAACTATACATACTCCTTCCTTTGCCCTCTCATTCTCACCTACTCCTGCACATATACCCCATCCCCCATTTTCTCACACTTTCTCCTCTCCATTTTGTTTCATTATTCCACATACATCCACTTTCGCACCCTCAAGCATATGGACAATCTCTCTCTCTTTCATCTCATCATTCGCTCCTCTTACATTCCATGTAGCCATTACCAAGTACTTTGTCCGGTCCTGGGTCGCCATCGTTAGGTCAGTCCTTGTCCGAGGCTTCTTGTTTGTTTTTTTAGTTAGTTGTTTTCCGAGGAGGGGCACTAACCCTCCGCCAACCCTTTTAGTCGCCTTTTACGACAAGCAGGGATACTGGGGGAGTATTCTTTAAAAAAAACCCTACCCCCAGGGGGGTAGAAATGTGCTCTGTAATAATTATGATGTGCTTTTTTTTCACTGATATGAAAATAATGTACGTTTCTTATTCCTTACAGAATAGTAAAGAAAAATCATATCTATATTATTAAGCAGTTCGCTTCTACGTGCTTTGCGGGGATAATCAATGACCAATTCACTAAAGGTACAGAGGATTTTACACCTTCCTCCTTGACTGTATTAGGTTTCTCTGTCCGGACCTGTCACATGTATACCTGTTGTCCTTGATTATTCTTGCTACTAAAAGATCTCAATCTGGTTAGGAAACAGTTTCGCTGTGAAGAGGCTGGAACAATCCCCATTTCCCCTCATCAGTTGGAAAACGATGATAAAAAAAAGTTCCTTCCAAAAACAAAATTACTTACGATACGAAAGATTTCTCTAACAAAATGTGTTGGAAAAAATGCATTAACTTTTCCACTTGGATGAAATTTAACAAGATATCTACTACCGAGCGGGCTACTATGAATGAAAAATACACTTACTATAAAGCAGAATGTCTCAAGGAGTTCCCCACTCGCAATAAAGAAGCCGATGACGAAACTCAAGACAACCCACAAGGAGATGACTGAGGCGGCTCCCAATGAGGTGAATATGGTATGTGAGGAGGAGGTAGGAAGGCGCTGGTCCAGATACGAGAGGGAGTTAAAATGTCGTTCCAGTCTTCCGTGTAAGAAGAATACCATCACCCAACCAACCACGTAGCACACTAAGCACGCGATGGGAGAGAGAGGCGTAGGATAAGTCGGAGTTCAAGGAAAAGGGAAAATAAGGTGGTTTTACACTTCTTTGAGATTCTGGTCATCCGTGCAGTCATATTTTTATCCTGGTGAAATATTTTGTTTTGATCACACTCTCATTCTCTCTCTCCCTCCCTCCCCCCCCTCTCTCTCTCTCTTACACCCCTCCCCCCACACACACACGTCACACACTCAGGAGCATAGAAAACACTCAGATTTCACTACTAACTCAAACAAACTTATTCATGAAGAATCAAAATAACTTACCAAAAGAGGTGAAGGACAAGCAAATAAAAGCCAGTTTCAGGATCTGCTGACCTAGCGTTTCATATTCTGGCAAAAGAGAAAAAAATTACCTTATTCATTCATGTATTACTATTATTATTATTATTATTATTATTATTATTATTATCCAAACCATGCACTTCTTCTCACCCTTTTTAATGTGACAGCGTTCGCACTGACTCTATCGGATACTTTTATATGAAGCTATAGAATGTGGTAGGAGAAACGTTCCTACCTGGTTACCCTCACCTCGGATTAATTAAACACCTGTCCTGTAACTGTAGGCAAGATACTCACGTGGCGTCATGTCTTTGAATCCTGTGAAGGAAAATAACATCCAAGCGCAAGACACGACGGTCCGGATGTTGCATATCTTGAAGACGTAGTAGGGGGTGGGAGGGAGTGGGTCTGTGGAGGGAAGATGGTAGAAGGAGAGAGAGAGAGAGAGAGAGAGAGAGAGAGAGAGAGAGAGAGAGAGAGAGAAAATGAATGTATAAATAATCTTAATCATTTGACTATCCAATGACATATTTTAAGTCCGTTACTTCTATCATCATGCGTTAAAATTCTGCTTTTCGAAATGGGGGGGGGAGGGTTATATATAGACTTCACTATCTCTCACTAGTGTTGTCTCCTATGCTGACTAAAATCGTCTGGCAGCATCAAGATTAAAGAGGGATTTACGACCACGCTTAAGGGGTAAACTTGGGTATATTCCTGTAATGAAAAGCTGGGGAATGAAGGAAGGCGGTGTGGAGAAGGGGAAGGATATGAAGCGATAATGCTACCATCTTATTAAGCCTCCTACTGTTTCTGTGTCGTGGTGGATGGACGCCTTCCTGCGGTGGCACTGATTGCACCAGGTGTCTCCTTTGCCTATACACACATTCCCCATCTTCCCTGTCCCCCAAAAGGAGGATGGTGGAATGCAGTAGAAAGGTGACTTCACTTTGTAGTCCACTGGGATCACGGCCCGATGAGTCTCGGGTTGCAACTATAAATGATGCTAAAGCTGTGGAAATGCAACCTTGAGGCTAGGTCCCTTCGGCTGGGGGAGGAGGAGAGGAAGAAAGGGAAACGAAGTGCTATAATTACCTGCCACTCTGAGAAGGCTAAGTGCTATAATTACCTGCCAGTTAGAGGAAGGTTAAAAACTGCTAATATTACCCACCTGATACGCCACCTAACTGCGAGACTTCCTGCTTGAGGTGAGTATCCTCTTGGCTGGGGAGTGGGGAAGAAGACCTGACGAAGGGAAAGGCGCCAAATGCAGTGCCAAACAACAGAAGGGGCCGCGCCACTGACAAGAAGCTTCGTGTGGTGGGTGGTGGCGGGGTGGTAGCAGTGTCGGGACGGTACCACGGCAGTAGGGCAGTGATCAGTCTCATGTTGGCACTCTTACCATCAACTCTGTGTGAGAAGGAAAGCAAATTGAAAGAGGGTTCTTTGAGAGCACAGGGACATCGCCTGAACTTTGACCTTAATCCGTGACCTTGAATCTGCACCAAAATCGAATCGTTTCTTCCCATCCCCACACAATATATTTATTTCAAATTACTTATAAACTCAACTTAAAAATTCTGAAATATATACTGAGGGAAAATCTTAATATAAAATTTTACTCAAGGGGCAAATAGTCACGGGGCAAACAGTCGTTCTTCATTAACCCCTTTGGCTGAGAGTCACCTATTTTGCATTTTATTTCGCCTTGCGTCACACGATTGTACAACGAAACCGTCACCTGGGGAACCAAAAGTGCTAAAAAACTGTCACAACGTTTGGCCAATAATACAGAGCTTAATTTATCCCAGTTCACGAAGGACAATTTGATTCACTTCACGGAATTCACCGGATCTGCTGCTGATGCACTAACCCCTTCAATTCGATTATGCATTTTTCTTTTAGATTATTCGGCTGTTTCCAAACGTGTTTATTTAGCTCAGAGGGACTTTATGAACGAGTGAAGGGGGTTAGATTTGACCTTTATTAACCCCGTCACTACTCGACATCCTTCCTAAAGTTGAATGAAGTTGCCTGTTGTTTGTTTTCTATAATGAAAAATACATCAATTTTAGGGGGTTAACAGCCGATGGAAATGCTGGGAGTCTTTGGGGTAATACTAGTGGGAATATCCAATATACCCTCTTTAACCTGGCCTATAACTGCCACATCTCCATCTTGAATGCTGAGTTGTCATTATAAATTAACACTAAACTCTGTTGCTAGTCATGACGAAGTGCTCTGGAAAGGGTGTAGAGCCGTGGGCTAGTCATTGTCTGCCACTGAGCTGCGTGGAATAAGCTGCAAAATGACGAAAATCTGGATCAAGTTAAGATGAAATGGGTATAGCCAGACTCCAAGATCACTTCACACTCCCTACCTTATCGGAAGTACAGGTGCCCCGTTGCTCCTCTTACCTACACACTACTATTGAGTGAGCAGGTATCGAGCAGTAGGCCAAGGTGGTGAGAGAGGGGGCCATCTTCATAACTCCTGTCAACTTAAATTGTGTATAAGATTGCTTGTAAATAAACTAATCTTCACTCATCACTCCACCTTACACCTCACAGGCAAACCAGAGCCGGTATCAAAGTAACAGACTAAAACACGAGTCCGTATCTAAATAACAGACCACGAAAAGTAAAACGAGGTGTGATAATAGGTGACTGTTTTGGAGACTTATATAACTTAACACCGTATTAGAAGCCTTTATAAATGCCGCCCAGTGAGCACGGTATTGATCCCTAAACACATCTTAGCCTGATGATGAAAGGTCAACTTCATTAAGGAGTTAAAGGTATTTTCTCCAGCCAGAGGTAAAAGTCCGTCGACAATTTCACCTCCTATACTCCTCATTTTCCTCAACTGGCTGATATTCCCGATCTGACTGAGGCTTATATTCCTCTGCCCATGGTCTTTGATACGATGCGTCAGAGAGGGAAACGCCGGACATGCCTAAGTGTGTAGCAGACGGTGTGGAATAACGGGCCAACTTTTGTCCCTAACTGTACCCCAGCCCCCTCACACATACCCAGAGGCGAATCGATGGGATCATACTTTACGGAATGAAGGGCGTGTTATTGTTAGCGTTCGTTACGGCGCCAGCACCACGTAAGGGAACAATTATCCGAGGACGTTTATGGCTCGAAATAATGTGTGTGTGTGTGTGTGTGTGTGTGTGTGTGTGTGTGTGTGTGTGTGTGTGTGTGTGTTACAGTATCTCTCCCTCAGCGTTACGATTATTCTCGTCTACGTACTTTACATCACTTAGACATTCACATAGGTTGCATCAATATCTACTATCGACACAGGGGATGGAAAATAATTTAAACTTGATTTCACGAACAGCGACTTGTATATAGGAATGAAGACTAATACATTTTCATCCTCACAAATATTTTAAAATTGACTGCCACAAGTTTTAACAGTACTTTCGTTAGCCCTACTACTCTGAAAGCTCTACCCGATGCTGGCTAAAATAATATGGCAGGAGAGAGAGAGAGAGAGAGAGAGAGAGAGAGAGAGAGAGAGAGAATCATAATGAAGACTCAAATGTAGAATGTTTCCAACCCCTCCAAGGTCAGAAATGTACCCAAAGCTGACTGAATTCGTCTGAGGGTTACTACACTAACAAGCATAGAAAAACTCTAAACCTCCACTCTACAGTCAAAGGACCCCCGGGGCCGCCCCACTGTTTGGAGGGAGGACTTGGGGGTCCTTTCCTTCCAAAAAACCTGGTGTGAGTGAAAGTCTGCCACTGTGTAAAAGTTTGTGTTCCTAGATAAATGAAATAAATGAAAAATAAATAGTTAAATAAATAAGATTATGGTTGTGCATACCGTCATTGCCCGGGACCCCTGGAAGCCTTTGGTAGTCTAATCCTTCCTCAAACCTGGTCCGGGTGGAGGTCTAGCAATGTGCAAATTTTGTTCTTAGAATAAAAATGACACTGCTCTCAGGGTCATCCCCTTTTGTGGGTTGGGGGAGTCACACCCCGTCTAACACCTGATCTGGGTTGAGGTTCGCCGCTGTGCAAAATATAGCGTTCCCAGGTAAGAATGGCCGTGTTTAGTTAGCATCATCGTACGTTCTTACCCGTTACCAAGGCGAACTGTGTCAATGTTAAAAGTTTACAGTTAACATAAGAGATTGGAGGAAAATGCATAATAAATCGTTGTGGAAAAGATGCTACGAACCATCCACTGTCAATAAGAATACGATTTACATTCTGACGCGAATTGTCCGAGCGTGTAGTTCTAAGAAAAAATTAAAAGAACACGTAAGTTTCATTGAGTCACGCTCTGGACCTTCATTTTCTCAGTGCCAGACAGGATGCCGGCGACATTTAGAAATGGAGTGCCAGGATATGGACTAAAGGAACACGGTGTTTTTAGTTTTTATTCTAACTTTTATCCCAAACTAGACGATAGGACAATTTAGGTCAAAATATATCACATGCCAACCTCAGCGAGACAGTGCCCTCAATAACAACAGCAAAACTAAAAAAAAAAAATAAAAAAAAAAAAAATCAGCTTATGTGAACCACGCAGTAATGCCTGACATAATCCAGTTTAAATGACGACCCTGCTTTTCGTTGAAGTGTTTCCCGATACGTGATTGGGGATGTTTGGATGACGGAGTTCTGTCAACGTCATCGGTCTGTTTCTTAATGTCACTTTTAAAGGAATTAGATTTGTCAAAATTTCTCCCGAATCCTTCCCAACAACTGAACTTTTGTCCATCAGATGAGACCTGACCACTGCCAAAGCACCTTTCTCGCATAAGAAGGCGCTCAGAACATTGGAAAATTGCTATAGCGCACTGGAGTTATCTGGATCTCCACAGTTAAGACATAAAGGGCCCAGCTGGGGGAAGAGGAGGAACAGGGTCCATCAGCAGGGAGACGGACATCAAAGTTGCCAGTTCGGGTATGGAGAGGCACCACAAGGCCCCGTCATACTGGGGTCGGAATCGGACACTTTTTGAGGGAAACTGTCTGGTCATGTAGGTCGGGGAGGAAGTTGAAAGAACAGCATGTAATTTCGTCTGGCCACCTTTTGAACAGCCAGCAACAAAAGTCCTGCGCAGCTGACAATCGTAGTTAAACCCTGAGGCATTTGAGGGTCGAGCACTGCTTCTATTATCCTCTACTCCATTCCTCAAACCTCACATGCTTCAGGAACAAAGGGTAATTTTAAGCTGTGCAGGACTTTTGTGAGGAGGAGGACGAGGAGGAGGAGGAGGAGGAGGAGGAGGAGGAGGAGGAGGAGGAGGAGGAGGAGGAGGAGGAGGAGGAGACAGAGGAGGAAGAGGAGGAGCAGGAGGAGGAGGAGGTGGGTCAGCAAGGTCGTGACGAATGGGTCCATTAGCGAGCCGTGTTGTTTTCTCACCGGGGATAAATCTCACCCTTGATTTCTCCAGCGCTTCATTTTATACCCTCGATTTTGCGGACTCTGATTTCCAGTGCAGTTTATTAAGACAAGAGGAGCTGCCTTCCTGGGATTTATGTCCGGCCAGACGGGGGGGTTGCTGGAGATTTTGGTGTGTGTGTGTGTGTGTGTGTGTGTGTGTGTGTGTGTGTGTGTGTGTGTGTGTGTGTGTGTGTGTGTGTGTGTGTGTGTGTGTGTGTGTGTGTGTGTGTGTGTGTGTGTGTGTGTGTGTGTGTGTGTGTGTGTGTGTGTGTGTGTGTGTGTGTGTGTGTGTGTGTGTGTGTGTGTGTGTGTGTGTGTGTGTGTGTGTGTGTGTGTGTGTGTGTGTGTGTGTGTGTGTGTGTGTGTGTGTGTGTGTGTGTGTGTGTGTGTGTGTGTGTGTGTGTGTGTGTGTGTGTGTGTGTGTGTGTGTGTGTGTGTGTGTGTGTGTGTGTGTGTGTGTGTGTGTGTGTGTGTGTGTGTGTGTGTGTGTGTGTGTGTGTGTGTGTGTGTGTGTGTGTGTGTGTGTGTGTGTGTGTGTGTGTGTGTGTGTGTGTGTGTGTGTGTGTGTGTGTGTGTGTGTGTGTGTGTGTGTGTGTGTGTGTGTGTGTGTGTGTGTGTGTGTGTGTGTGTGTGTGTGTGTGTGTGTGTGTGTGTGTGTGTGTGTGTGTGTGTGTGTGTGTGTGTGTGTGTGTGTGTGTGTGTGTGTGTGTGTGTGTGTGTGTGTGTGTGTGTGTAGGAGTAATTATGTGATTCGGTATTATACTGTGTTATATAAAATACATTTGAAGGAGGAACCAGGATTCCAGGGGTTTGAATGATATGTAAATATGTGCTTTCATACTTCATCTGTCTTTACTTTTCTGGACCCTGCCTCACCCCTACCCTTAGGGGGGAAAAAGATCAGTATGATGATGGTAAAATTTGATGGTCTGGAGAGGGACCAATATGGAGTGACGTATATCTCTTACACTTAAAACTGTTAACTTTGGTAAGGATTGTGTGAGTAGGCACGGAACTTTATTGTTTGTTTCTGTGGGGAAGTTAAAGGAGTAATTTTTCCTGTCTTTAATACAAAGCAAGAGGATTACCTTCACAGAAAATATTGTCTGCTTGATGGAAGTTACTGAAGCTTTACTGTGATTGGTGGAAATATCTACCTATCTATATGTCTATCTATCTATCTCTCTGTCCGTCTGTCTATCTGTCTGTCTGTCTGTCTGTCTATCTATCTATCTGTCTGTCTGTCTATTTGTCGAAGGCCTGAACATGGAGTAATATACAATGAAACTAATACGACGAAAATTGCCTTGGTGGAAAGTATGTCCAGTCTTATGACAATTGATAATAATTTTAACTTTTTGGTTGGCTATGAAATTCAGCATTAATTTTTTTTTTACCACATCACCATTAATAAAAAATATGGTTTGGATATGGTGACAAATATGGTGTTACGTTTGAAATAATTATGCCCACGTATAGGAATGACAATTTCAAGGGCACGACTTTGGGTTAGGTATCGGCTGGAATTTTTAGGTTTGACTTGAAAAAAAAATAAGGGTATTACAGGTGTTGGTTTGACTACATCACCATCACCATCATCATCATCATCATCCATCTCTCTCTCTCTCTCTCTCTCTCTGTCCTAGCACCTTTCCCATAGCGATTTAAAGGGTAGTCCGTAAATAGCGCCTTCTTGTCTTGTGTACTGCGGAGACGGTTCACTCTACCGGTGTGAGGAGGGCAGATATTTTAGCTGCTTCGTGAAATTCCTATACCCTTTTCACTCTAACTTGGCCTAAAATTGCCACCTCTTCACCTTGAATGCTGAGTTGTAGCAACAGATTACTAGAACATGATGCTAGCGAAGAAGTGCCCTGGAATGGATGTAGAGCTGCAGTACTGTCTTTTTCTGTCGATGACCTACGTGAAATACGCTGCAAAAAGACGAAAATCTGGGCCAAGTTAGAGTAAAAAGAGTATAATTTATCAAGTAATTAATATACGTAATAAACAGAAACTATAAAGATGATAAAAGTTATGGGAAGAAGATAACGAAGATGGGATGATGCTAGAAATGTTATCTAATCCGTACCCCCAGCACACAAGAACTGGGATGCATTATGTATGGTTAGTCGTGTATTATGCATATTACACCTTGATATTCTCCTCTGTGTTGAAATATTACACTTAGCGTCGATATGCTCTTACTTTGCTTCAGTATCGTGGATGATGATAAAAAGGAGTAATATGTATAATGAGTCGCTTAGTTAGAGGTGTTAAGGTCCCTCCTCTGTGACCCAGAATGACCCAGAGGAAGGCAGGTCGAGGTCAGGGTCAGATTCACAAGGGAATTTACGATCTATTCTCTCTCGTAATTCAGATTTTGATTTAAAGGAAGAATAAGAGTCATGGTAAGTTTCTGCATTCTTCTTTCCTTGCCCTTCCTATAATAATAATAATAATAATAATAATAATAATTTGTCCACATGGAGGGAACTTCCTATCGCCAATGCTAATCATATATATACAGAAATACCCGGTGTGAAAATCAATAAAGCAATAAGGAGCAACATGAACGAAAGTAAAGAGAATAATTTTAAGTGTCTCATGGCAAGAAGATACAGTACAAAGACATTTAAAGGCATAATTGAGTCCTTTAAGTCTCTCCAATGCCTGCAAGTGAGTACCATGATAAGTGTTTCAAGCATCAGCACTGCGGGGAAGTCTTAACAATCAATTAATCAGTCAGTCAGTCAATCAATCACCTAATCAACCAATCAGTCAGTCAGTCAATCAATCACCTAATCAATCAATCAATCAGTCAGTCAATCGATCAATCACCTAATCAACCAATCAGTCAGTCAGTCAATCAATCACCCAATCAACTTATCAATCAATCAGTCAGTCAGTCAATCACCCAATCAACCAATCAATCAGTCAGTCAGCCAATCAATCAATCAGCCAATCAACCAATCAATCAATCAGACAACAAATCAATGTACCTAAGTTGATATATTTGGGACATTCTCGCCTCCGGACTGCCCTTCACTGTAATGCTGCTGTTTTGAGTTTAGTAAAATTATCTGTTGGATGGAAGAATAAAATATAATAGATATCATGGCAACGAACGGGTTAAAAGTCTAATGAGTCCAGGGTTCGTATCCTCGTCGGTAGGGAGCCCCCTAACACCTCTTCCTGAGTGATTTATTATGCTTATTACACATTATTATCTTTTTCCGCATTACATTAATCCCTTCAATATCGCCATACATTGCGGAAATAACGTACAAAACGCTATTAGCCAGCCGTATACAAAAATAAATCGGTAAGGAAGAGGTGTCAGGGAGCTTCCTTTACCGACGAAAATAGGAGCCATGGTTGAAGCCTCCTTATCACGTACAGCGATATCTCTTTAATCCCGATTCCTATGCTCTCTTATCGTCAGTTTTATCGCTTAGTTTGGAGATAAAATGCCTTTCTTAAGTTTAATAAAATCGTCTTGAAAAAGGGCGATGAAAGACGAATAAAACGTAATTGGTGGGAAGTGGTCAAAGGTCCTAATGACTCCCGGTGAAGCCCTCTTATCAGGTGAACCGATGTCTCCTCACTCCGGGTCTCTCCGCTCTTTTATCGTCGTTCTTATCGCTGAGTTCGGTGATAAAATGCCCTTCCTAAGAATACGCCATCGGTGGGAAGAGGCTAAGGGTCCTAATGATTCCCGGTGAAGCCCTCTTATCAGGTGAACCGATGTCTCTTCATTCCGGGTCTCTCCGCTCTTTTATCGTCGGTCTTATCTCTGGTGCGGTGATATAATGCGCGCCGCTCCTCCTCCTCTTAATCTCATCAGCCTCTCATCTTATTCCCCTCCACGGCGTCTCCATTATGCTAATACTCCCATCTCCATGAACCTCTGCTCTCCTCATATTATTCCATGGCCTTCAGGTTACTGCCTATTGACGACCGAATTCCCGTTTGAACTTCTAAATTAACTCCCTAATGGACGGGGCAATTTTGTAATTCTATTTAGCTTATGCCAGACGATTTTGTTCGGCTGAGTGAGTCATAGGAGCCCGAGTGTGTTACTACTGGTACCATTAACCCTTGCACAGTCGGGGCAAGTCTTAGTACCCTATTCCAGCTAACGCCAGACGATTTTATTCAACGGATAGTGTGTCCTCGAAGCTAAAGGAATAATTTGTCACTAACAATTTTATTCCGATTTGCACGAATCTCCACTTTCCTCCTCTTACTCCATGCCTTTATCTCTACTACATATCGGAATTCTGATCTGAAACGGGAGAAATGATATATATGATTATTATTACTGATGTTATTACTCCATCGTCCCAAATCTTTCATTTTCTCTTTCTTCTCCATTCTAGATGCTATGGCCAAATTTCTTGTCTGAGCTTTTAAATATAAAAAAAAATTAAATGCTTTTTAATATTATTATTCCCCGCTACATATATAACCTCTGCTTTCCTCTTTCTCTTTTACTTCTCCCCACTATATACAATATCTATGACTTAATTTTGGCCTGACCCTCTCATAAATAATTTTTAGTATTCTACATGGTGACCCGGAAAAATGTTACTGACTTCATAGCTCTAAATGGAATGAATTTTTAGTTTTTCCCATATTTTCAGGCGAAATGAGTTCTAGCGTTAAAATTTTTGTGTGCGTAGAATATGGAGCCAAAGTATTAATATACTGTTAAGGACGGGGTGAAGATTATGGGAGCCAATATTTCAACCAAGACAGTGTGACTCGCAGCCAGTGACAGTCCAGGAGGAACCTTCCAGGACGTGTTCCAAGCAGACTAAAAAAAAGTCTTACAGGCAGGTTCTGGAAAGCAGGTGGTGTTAGAAATCCAAATAAAGGTCGCAGTCAATGTTCACGTTCAACCAAAACACGCGCAAATCGACAACTTACAGCACCAACTGAAAGAGTCTCCACGGAAATCAACGACGCATATGTCAAAAGAAAACACACATCAGGATTTCTGTTCGAGGGATATTGCACGAGGATCTGCGTATGTTTCCCTGTAAACTAAAAGTTCAGAGTGATGGTGATAATGGCAGTCCATTTGAAAGGGTAACATGTTTTGAAACCACTTTTTTTTATAAAATTATTTCCACTTTCACCAACTTCCTCCTATTTCATTTCTCCATGCCTTTCTCACTACTATTCAGGACGTGACTATTATTATGACCTCAAATAATTATCAGCTATTTTCTTATTTCCATCCTGTTACTCCGTGTTTCCTGCTACAACTTTTGACAATTGTTGAACACTAACTCTTATGTAATTACTACATTTCGAAAACTTTTTTTTTTTTTCATTTTCAGTATGTATGTCCTTTCAACACTACTACAGTTGGTGACAATTTTTACTTCAGCCAATAACAATTTGTATCATCATCGTCACTGGAACTGTTATTCCATTATTACTGTATATAATTTGGAGCTGGGTTGTTATTCTTTTTGATGATAATGTTTTTGTTATGGTTTTACTGTTGCTGCTGCTGCTCCTGCTGTAGGCTATATCCTTGTCACCCTTCCCATTAGCTAATACCCTCTTCTATAGGAATGGTCGGCCTTTGTTTACTCTCCTTTGTGTTTACTGTTATTTCCTTGTCACTATAAATATGAGGAAGGTAAATACATGGCTGATTAATAGCGTATATTCTCTGCTAATAAGGTCATGTTCATTATATCTGTATTGTAGAAGTATATTAACAGAGAGAATTTTTGTTGATCCTATCGTGGTTGGCAAAATTCTAGCTTTCTCTTCCAGCTGACGCCTGACGATTTTTTTCATCTGTGTGTGTGTGTGTGTGTGTGTGTGTGTGTGTGTGTGTGTGTGTGTGTGTGTAACGGGAACCTGATTTGATACTCTCCTCATTAACCAGTAATAATCGGAACAGTTTCAGCGTATCGCACCTGTAAATACCACTCGATTTTATTCACCTAAACGTCACAGAAGCCTGAGTTAAAAAGTCACCCAGCGATAATTAACCTTTTTTTTTTTATTTTTTTTTTTCAGCAGCTGTACTTTTATTAACAGTATTAAAAATGTTCAAAGGGTTGTTCTTTTCTGCTCAACTTTTTTTTTTTTCAATTAGGGTATTACAGAGGAGAAAAACAGCCGAGTTTTGTTGTGAGAAATAGTTGATATTTTCATTGTTAATGCTGACGTCCATTCCCAGCTACTGTGTGACTTTCTAAGCGTCTTGTATACATTGCCATAATCCCTATGTATTTGACTTCTGTAGAAAAAATACCAAAGTGAAATTGGAGGGACTGGACACTAGCTCGTTCATCAGCGTGGCATAGTCTGGAAAGGTCATAGTTTCCCCACCAAGCCTTCTGAAAAATGTATATGGCGCACCGCTCAACAGTATAGTCTATATTATAATTTTGAAATGTAAGGCTGCATTTAAGTCTGTTGTTAGCAGGTGTAAATCTTTATCAATTATATATTCTATCATCAAGTTTCCTAAATTTATGACTCTTCAGTGTTTGCATTTACAAGCTGGAATTTCTAATCTGCACAGGCAGCTCAGAAAAAAATTGTAATCAAATTAATACTTTTTATTAGTCCATACATGCGTTGTTCTACTATGATCAAAAAGGTTTATTGTATTGTGCGATTTCCCTGTGATGAATAAAATCGCTTATTTCCCGGTTATATTTTCCATCAAATTACTTTTCCAATTTATCGCAAATTTCTCAGAGATGAATAAAAACTGGTTGTGGTTGGCCGGGATAAAATGCGAAATTATTACATCACAGTGAAATGGTTAAATATACTGGTTATCTACTTATCTACCTGTCTCTCTATCTATAATTTATATCTATACCTATCTATCTATCTAGTAAAACCTAAGTCTGAGATTATCATTCAGTTTCACATAGATTACAAGTCTAAATGTATCAGGAAACGACATTGCATGAGGCGGCATCATCCCAGAATTTATTATGTTTTCTTCTTTGATTTTTACCATAAATGAGATGGAAATAACTCAAAATAATATGCTACTTTTTTAAATTTTCAGATAAGCCAATGAGCACCTGACTCCAGTATAAAGTTGCTCCTTTAATCACTTATCACGTGACATTCCCTCAGGCAGGAACAGCACACATATATCAACTTTTTCCAATCAATGGCACGTCAGAATATCACACACTACAACTGATGACGTGCGTTTCTTATACAAGCTGAAAATAAAAAGCCGTCTCTCTTAGTTTTGAAGTCAGTCGTCATCTACCTGCAGCTCTGATAGCCCCTTAAATTTGCCTGGTAATAACATCTTATCAAACAAATTCAACAACAAATATACATGTCGCTTATTTCTTACCAGTTCAGTTTCACTCATCGCCTTATGTACAGATGGATGAATCTTAAACTTCAGCACTGATAATAATAAATATACACACGAACGTCATTAAAACTGCTTCACACACACTCCATCACATCAAAGTCACTCACTGTCAGGCTTGTATCGGTGAAATGCGCGCGTCTTAAATCTCCTGGAAGTGACAATCTGCCAGTCAGCAAATTAATACCGATATCAATTGGCATATCAACGCGCCGGGTTCCCCTTCGCTTCCGCCCATCACTGTACCCCCACCGTTGTCATCGCCCTCATTTCCGCCCCATCACCACCACCTACATCACGCTCGGGAAATTAATTAGGTGGGAGATTCGTGCAGCGTGCGATATTGAACGATTAGGCCTTTCACTGTGGCGGGAGAGGTTAGGTATTATAATTTACAACTAGGCGATTTAATTCAGGGGAAAATGGAACAAAGTGGTGGAATGTGCAGGTAAAACGGGCAGTGGATGAGAAAAAGAAATGAGAAAGTGGATGAATTCGGATAAAAGAAGCAGGTAATGTACGGTGATTATGGAGATGTGATAAAGAGATTATAAACAGAAAGGCAATGCAAATAAATAATCTGGGGAAAAACATAAATGCACGTTACTCTCTATACAGATAGCTGTATTGAAACGAGGTGCGAGAAACAAGAAATAATCGTGGGAAAAATTGGGAAATCACGAACATCGTCCTGACCTATATAATCACTTAAGAATAGGTTAAGAAAAGCAGAGGACTCCCTTCTCTCAAACACAGCCTTTATTTAATTCAATCTGAGAAACACAATATTCCATTCATACAATCCGTCCCACTGCCAGGCTGACAGAGTGGCTTAGGATTGTAGGGGATGAAAATGCTAATAAACAGAGGCAAAGTAAGTTGCATATGGAAAGACAACCCTTGAAAAATTTACGAACGATATTGGCGAGAGGAGAGCTGTGGTAAACAGAAGAGGTTTAGGTGATGCACAAAAAAAGGAAACTGGATGTCCGGGAATGTGTGAATGACAGAATCGATTAATTCTGTAAAATTATTGAAAAACTGGGGAGGCAGCAGATGTGTATGACTTATATGAGCAGGCCCAACTGATAATGTCTAGTGGAGATAGGAAAATGATATATATTTGTGTGACATATGCCAAAAAGCCTGGATGAGCTGAGTGGAAGAAGGCTGTCTTGAACTGTTAGATGTATGGAAAATTAATGATAGAAAGTAAGGTTGATGGCAGAGTTTATGGTGAGTGAAGAGCAGAATGGAGTAAATATTTGTAGACAGCCAAAATTGCACTGAAGATACGAGTAATGCATGTGGGGAGGTGTGCTTTATATATACAGTATACAACATTTTTGCATCTGGAAAAATAATACATGGCCAAAAGAACAGAGAAGTATTGTAGACGGTGTTACATATGCATGGTTAAAAAGTACAGCTGCTGAATGCTGTAAAGGCAATATTGAGGGTATCGAACACCATGTAAAATTGATTGATGTTTGAGTGAGTGATTCAATACAACACTGGAGCTAGACAAGGACGTGTCATGTCCTCTCGGATTTTCAATACGTATTCAAATATATTACACGGACAGCGTTGAGAATGATCTAAAAAAGACGAGTTGCGAAAGCGGAAGCGAAGTTGCTAATGAACGGTGAGGAGTGGAAAATATCATACGTGATATGTACAGGTGATATCGTCTTGTTCGCTAATCAAAAATGGAATCTTTATAGACTACCTCCGAGTTTATGTTTCCGGGCAGCACTGTTTTTAAGTACCGGGTATATGCATATAAGAGTAAGCTTCTCCTCTCGCCCCCCTCTTGTCCAGGTAATATAGTGAGGTATATTGGTGAAAGAAGGTACAACTGGTAGAAGAGTGTTTCTCCTATGACGCAATCACGGAAAAAAGAGAGGCAAATGTGGAAGGGAAGTGGAAAGTAAATCTGCTTAGGAACGTTAAGTGGTTGATAACAGGATAACCTTGACAGGGAACAGAGCCTGAGTACAGTGCCTGCAATGGTCTGCTTAAAGGTGATGATGATGATGATGATGATGATGATGATGATGATGATGATGTTGATGATGATGATGATGACCTGACACGGAATAATAATTAGTCCACAAAAGAAAAGAAAATTCTGTCGCGATGCCTGATTCTAGACGCAGGTAGTTTCAGGACTTCTTGAACTACCTGCCGTTAATTACTCAACTTCTTCTTACAGCCAACTTTCATGTAACTGCGAGCACGTGGAAATGTGGTACAAGGTTTACCATACATGCCTTATAGTGAGATCAAGTTGTCGTCATCATCCCCATCATCCTCATCCTCATCATCACATCATTAATCAGCATCATTATAATCATCATCATATCATCATCATCACTAATCAACACCAGTATTATCCTCCTCCTCCTCCTCTTCCTCCTCCTCCTCCTCCTCCTCATCATCATCATCATCATCATCATCATCACATCATTAATCAGCATCATTATAATGATCATATGATCATCATTATTAATCAAAATCAGTATTATCCTCCTCCCCTCTCCTCCTCCTCCTCCTTATCATCATCATCATCATCATCATCATCATCATCAACATCATCATCATCATCATCACCATCGCCAAAACATTAATCAACATCATTATTATCCTCCTCCTCCTCATCATCATCATGATAATCATCACCATAACATCAATCAACACCATTATTACCCTCCTCCTCCTCCTATTCCTCCTCCTCCTCCTCATCATCATTGTCAGTCATCAGGCATATACAATCATCAGTTGTACAAAACCAACTGCAGAAGCTTTGTTCAGGTAGTTTCTTCAGGCAGCGAATGACAACACTACCCTTGCTAAGAAAATATCCATGTTTGAAGCCAGTGACTCAAAACGGGCTATTTTCCTGATGCAGTTAGTTAATCTCTTAGTCAAGGTCAACAGCGCTTCTATTCTTGTAACTCCAGGCGATTCTAGTCAGTTTGAGGGAGACTTCAGGCTATGAAGAATTTAATGAAGGCTATATGTAAGCCTTCCAGTTCCAACCTGTCATAAGACCAATAAAACCGTTTGTGTGGCGAGGGAAAAGAAAAAATAAGACGCCCTCTGGCTGGGCTGAAGTGGGTACTGGGAGTGTGTAATGACATGGTTTGGACACGCAGACTGCACGGAGAGTGAGAGGTTAACAGAGAGTGAAATGAAGGAAACCCAATATGAAAATGGGAACAGAAAGCCGATAACGAGATGGAATGACTTACTGGAAGAGTACACGAGTGAGGACCTATTACAGAGATGAAAGGGGAGGATGATAAGCCGTAACAGAGGCTCTCAGATGCTTTTTTTTTTTTTTTTTTTTTTTTTTTTTTTTTTTTTGTTCTCCGAGGTGATTGAACTCCGTAATTAGGCGTCTGGTGGTAGGCAGGGTGAACATCCTCTGAGATGCTTGAGCTAATGAAGGGAATTTTGGAATTTTTATCTTACACTTTCTCGCAACTCTTAACTAATACACTCTACAAAGCACAAAAGATATACTGATCTAAGAAGGTGGACGTTAAGGATTTATCAGTACAGACGTAAGATATGAAGTTACTCAAGGAAAACATAGCATCAGCAGTATTTCGAAATGTTTTTGTGACATGCCTCGTAAAGGAAATTTCTCATGTTCGTGCAAGTCTTTTATGTTTTTCTGTACTTTAATAAAACTGTGTATCCAAAGACAGTATGATATTGCAAATGGCGTCATCGTACTGTAGGGATTATGGCAATAATGATCGTCATATATTTGGAGGTGGAGGGTAAGTGGGTAGAGAGACGAGAGTGTACAGGGAGGCAAGAAGAGAGGGAGAAAATAAGGAGGGGAGAGGAGAAGTGAGAGGGTGGACATAGGGAGGGGAGGGGAGAAGTGAGTGAGTGGGAATAAGAAGGGAAGTGGAGAGTGAGGGAGGCGAATAATAAAGAAAGGGGAGAAAGAGAAGGGGTGAATAAAAAAAAGAGGGGGAAGAGAGGAAAGTGAGGAGAGGAGGAGAAAGGAAAGTGGGAGGGGAGGAAAGAGGAAAATGGGAGGGGAGGAAAGAGCAATGTGGAGGAGGGGAGGAGCGAGGAAAGTAAGGAAGAAGAAAGAAAACTGGTGGGAGAGAGAAGTACAAGAAAGGGATAGGAGAAGTGAGAGGGGGAGAATGAGGAGGGGAGAGGAAAATGGGGGGAGGAAAGATGAATAGTGAGAAGGAAGAATAAGGATGGGATAGCAGAGTTAGGAGGAGAAAAGAATAAGAAGAGGAAAGAAGAGCGAAGGGAGAAAGCAAAAGGAGGGCAGAGAAGACTGAGGAAGGGAAAGCAAAGTGAGGGAGAGAAAATATTGATGGGAAAAGGGACTGAGGGAAAGGGGAGCATTAGGAGGGAAGGTGTGAATAATCAAGGGAGGGGAACACGGAAGAGGGGAGAGTGGGGAAGGGAGGAGGGGGGAGCCAAGAGGGGTTGGATTAAAGAAGGACAAGCCAGTGAGCCAAACTAAAACCAGGGAAAAAAGTGAATTAGCTCACTCCTAGTTTGCTCCTGAGGTCACGCCTGCTTCATTACAAGTTGTGCTGCGCCTCTCGACTCACAATGACCTCATTAACTACAAACTCGCACTGGCTAGAAGAGAGAGAGAGAGAGCAAAAACTGAGTATGGTATCGGTCGAGTGTGGGAAACTGGAAATCTGAATAGAAGGACATATTGTAATTTTATCTAAGTATCTGTCTGGCAGTCTATTTCTTTCTTCTCTTTTTGAATTCGCTGTCTGCATCTCTATCTGGTTTTTCTACCTCTTGTTTAGCTGTATCTTTGTCTATCTGTCTGTCTCTCTGTCTCTGTCTGTCTGTTTGTCTCTCTCTCTCTGACACCTTCACGTGGTGGCACTGATATAACCTTCGACTCCTCTGTTCATTTATACAAACGTCCCTCAATCCCCTCCCTATCCGCCAGAAGAGGATGGTGGACTGCAGGAGGGCGACATCCTCAGCCATCAGTCCATCGAGTTCATTTCCAGACGAGGCAGAGATCGCAAAGGGGGAAAAAAAAAATTATCACAATATTTCCTGAATCACGTAACCCACCCACACCGCCACCTTCCCTTTAATATACAACAACACACTGCCTGGTTGAATAATAAATGAATCGCTGTTAAAATCCTCGCCTTTTAATATCACCACAGTTTCCCCAGGCTAAATTTCATATTGCACATTCCACTTTCTCTAAATAGACGAGATAGCTCTGTTGATTTAGAAAAAGACTTCAATCGCGAATGCATCATCATCATCATCATCATCATCATCATCATCATCATCCGGACATTTTTCTCATATAACAATAAACGTAAAGGATCCTCTTCCATTTGTGCAGTTTTCTATGTTCAGTAAAATAAGTATATAAGTCAGATAAATCAGTAGACAAATATTAATATGTAAATAAGTGACACATACAGGTATATACATAATCTCGGTGTTGCTATTTTCTCCTGTAATTTACCTTCACAAATCCTCCCACACCGCTGTTATACAATCCTATCTATCTATCTGTTCTATCTATTGCCAGAAGCCTTAATCCCGTTAGGGGTGGCCACAAACAAATCGCCTTCATGTCGCCCTCTCCCCCGCCATTTCACTGCCCTAAATATGATATAAAACTCTACATGAGAAGCATAATTAAAAAGACCTAGAAATAAATGAAACAAAGCAGAAATAAAACATGCTTCTTTTACCTGTCTTCTCATTTTATTTTGCGTCTATAAAAAAAGGAAATGAAGGTAAAACATGTTGCTAAAATCTCTCACTCTTTTTTTTTTTTTTTTTTTCAATTTGTCATCCATCAATAACAAACATTTCTTTAACATTATGGACCAGATACCTAATGTATTCAAAGTAATTTATACCAGGCATCTGTATTTATCTGAGAGAGAGAGAGAGAGTCAAAGTTTTCATGCTGTCATCATCATCTATCTCATGCCTGCAATATCTCTAGTACATTGTCTTAACGTAAAGCCAGGAAATTTTATTCAGCTGAGAGTGAGTCATGGAACCCTGAGTGTGTTTCTGATTTACTTGGGGAATACTACTACTACCGCTACTTCTCCGACTTCACCTACTACTTCTAACAACAAAAACAACAACAACAACAACAATAATAATAATAATAATAATAATAACAATAATAATAATAAAAATAAAAGTATATCCCAGTTCGCCAGCACTGTCACTGTCACCGCCACAGCTCGGCTCTTTCCCTAGATACTGACAAAATTAACACCTTCAGTCCAGTCATATAGCATTAGTTTTCACCCCATCACCACCAGACGATTTTACTCAGCTGTATCGAACCCCATCAGATCGAAAAGCCTCTCTTGATCCCTGCACTGCGTCAGATCCTCGCTAAGATGAATAAAATCGTCTGGAAGAAACAACAGCTATAAAACTGTTTCCGCGTTCCCACCTTCGACCTGCCAATGTCATCGCCCCGGCCCTACACTTCCTCTAGACAGACAGACAGACAGATAGATGGATAGATAGAGAGGTATAGCATTCATTAACCCCTTCATTGCAAAAGATCCCCGCCAAGATGAATAGAATCGTCTGGAAGAAACAAGAACTACAAAACTGCCTCCTGGTTCCCCTCGTCGACCTGCCAGTGTCATCGCCCCGGCCCGCCTCTTCCTCTAGATATTGAGAAGTTTAATTAAATGTCAAGACAGACGGAGCCGCGGGCCAATCCGATTTTTCAAGGAGGCGTTATTCAGGCGAGACCCTTCCAGACGGCTGTTGCAATATTCCACACTCAGGAATATGGTGCTGACTCTCCTTCTGTGTCTGATTCTCTCCCTCTCTCTCTGTCTTGCTGTCTGCCTCACTGACTATTTTTTTCTGTCTCTGTCCGGTTAACCCCTCCTGTTCTCTCCCCCTCCTCTCTCTCTCTCTCTCTCTCTCTCTCTCTCTCTGTCTGTCTCTCTCTCTCTCTCTCTCTCTCTCCCTCCCTCTCCATCAGTGTGTGTTTATATCTATGTCTCTGTCTCTCTTTCACTGTTATAATTCGATCACTGTGTTTCTCCTCCCTTTACCTGTATCCCTTTCTCATTACGGCGGGCACGCAGCACCCATCTCGCCACACACTCACACAGATTATTTGTAATTTTAACTCTCTTAGTCTAGTTAACCGATATTTCCAGACCTTTCAGTGAACAAACTTTCAGCAATAACGCTGTCCTCCTAAATCTATTTTTCCTCCTGACTATGACCCCCAGTCTTATAAAAGCAATATATCAATGAACCTCGATATGATCTGATCTTAATATTGACTCTCAGTGTTAATTTTTTCTTCTGAAGGGACAAGTAAGCAAATTTTCAGCCTCAGTTCTTTTCTTTTTCTTTTTTCTTCCATCGTTTTGTTTACAGGCATGAAACAAGGAGGGAATCTGTCATCCTAGTGCCCAGTATGTACAAGAATACGAATACATCCAAGCGTTTGGGATTGGGTGGGGGTGGATCATTTCTCCAGCGACAAAGAGGTGCGTCCCTCAGTTCTACAGCTCCAGTGCCCTTGAAAAACATAACACACAGCAAGAATGAGTGCAGTAATACCTCCCGTCTAGGTTACGAGTGTACAAGACAGCCGTCGAGGGTAATGCTGTTAAAATTGGCTGTTTGTCTCTGGATCATTTGGGATATTATACTCTTTTTTTTACACTAACCTGGCCTAAAAATTGCCATCTCTCCATTAATGATTGCTGGGTTTAAGAATACACATGCACTCGAATATGATCCTGGTCATAAAGAAATGCTATGAAAAGGATGTAGAGCTGTAGTATCGTCTTTCTCTGAGCCACGTGAAACAAGCTGCAAAAGGACGAAAATCTGGGCCATGTTAGAGTCAAAAGAGTACAGTTGGGGTAACAGATTATCCTAAATTCACTGAAATATACTAAATAACCTCCCTCTTTTGTTGACTATTTTACTTGACACATTTATTGATACTCCTATTTTTCGTTCCATCTCCTATCTGTGCTTCCTGCCCAATGAATCGCTTGTATATTGGGAAGATGATGATGATGATGATGATGATGATGATAATGAAGGTGATGATAATGATGAAGATACTGATGATGGTGACGGTGATGGCGATAGTGAAGGTGATGATGACGATGATGATGACGATGCTGATCATGGCGACGGTGATGGTGATGGTGAGGGTGGTGATGGCGATGATGCTGATGATGCTGATGGCGATAGTAAAGGTGATGATGATGATGATGCTGACGATGCTGATGGTGACAATAATAATGATGATGATGGTGAAGATGAAGATGATGATGATGATAATAAAGATGATGACGCTGAAGGTGGTGACAGTGATGGTGATGATGATGAAAGACAAACCATTTCACTGTATTTCATCACACACACTGCACACCATAATCCAGCGTTGTGAATCCAGCCCTAGTTAGTCCTTTAAATCAGTCTACGTGACAAATTGTCCACTGCCCACTAAAATATCCTTGCCTAGAATTAAAGTAGGGACCTGCAATGTACATCTGATGGCTGCGTGTCTTATTCTAGGGGAAGATTTGGACTTAGAAGAACCTGATTGACTGTGTTGATGGTCCTCCAGTTGTCGATAGGTATTTATGTAACTCTTGTTCCTCTTATTTCTCTTCCTCTTTCTCTTCATGTTTCTTCTGCTACTTTTTCCTCCTGTTACTTCCTCTTCCTTCCTTCCTCTTCCTCCTGTTACTTCCTCTTCCTTCCTTCCTCTTCCTCCTGTTACTTCCTCTTCCTTCCTTCCTCTTCCTCCTGTTACTTCCTCTTCCTTCCTTCCTCTTCCTCCTGTTACTTCCTCTTCCTTCCTTTCTCTTCCTTCTTCTTCCTCTTCCTTCTTCCTCTTCATCCTATTTCCTCTTCCTCCACTTATTACTTCTTCTTCCTCCTCCTCCTCCTCCTCCTCCTCTTCTTCTTCCTCTTCTTCTTCTTCATCATCATTATCATCATCATCATCATCATCTTCTTCTTCATCATCATTATCATCATCATCATCATCTTCTTCTTCTTCTTCTTCCGCTCCTCCCTCGTCTTCCTCTTCTTCGCCTTCATCATCTTGTTCCATTCCTTCTTCTTCTTCTTCCTCTTCTGTGATTCGTGCCGGGCCCCGCTGGGATATTAGTCCGGGCGTCAAACTGTCCGAAACTCATATCCACTAATCTTATTCTATAGGCCCAGAGCTCCCATCCCTCCTCAGCAACACATGCTACTTTCTTGCCTTGCTCTATTTCTGTGTGTGTGTGTGTGTGTGTGTGTGTGTGTGTGTGTGTGTGTGTGTGTGTGTGTGTGTGTGTGTGTGTGTGTGTGTGTGTGTGTGTGTGTGTGTGTGTGTGTGTGTGTGTGTGTGTGTACAGTTATAGTTACCACACATTAAATTACTGGAGTGATGATGGACTGAACAAATTACGGTGTAAGCTTCAAGATACTGATGTTGCTCGTAAGTAACCATAAATCCGTATTCTACTACTACTGCTACTACAACTACTACTACCACCTTCATGTTGTTTATACTTTTTTTCCTTGTTTGTTTAATTTTATTGATATTTCATAATCCCAAACTTCATTATCTCTCTCTCTCTCTCTCTCTCTCTCTCTCTCTCTATATATATATATATATATATATATATATATATATATATATATATATATATATATATATATCCATATTTAAGAGGTAGATAGATAAATACTCGTAGATAGATTATAAATATGATATAAACAATGTCTCGGTATTTCGGTGCGTTTCCTGGCTGACTGGCTGGTCGCTGGTTTGGGAATGCATGTTACGGCAAAGATTTCGTACTAACAGGAGGATTATTCAACTTTAATTACCTGACGTAGTCCTGGTGTGTGGCTGGTCAAACATAATTACCTCTTCGCTTGGTTCTCTTCATATCAACGTTTTCATACAAGAATAATGTAGTCTTGATGCGTCTTCTCTTATTTCGTTTATCGTATCGTATCGTTTATAAAAGCTCCAACATTCATTCATGCGTCGGCCTAGCCACTAAAGCATGAGAATGTAGAAGTGTCGTATCGTGTGCGTGTGTGTGTATGTCTGTGTGTGTAATTCACCGGGTCGGTCATGATCACTTGATGGTCATGATCATCAGCTTTTACCCTCCCGGAAGGGAGCTGAGAGCTCATATAGTCCGATCTAAGGGCAAGGCTGTAACCTTCACACATGCACACACCCGTCTCCTTGCTCAAGGGGGACAGTAACCACCCACTTCGTCAGTGAAACTTTTTCGCAACCTGAGCGAGGCGTGAACTCCCGTCCACCAGTTGGCAAGCGAGAACGTTACCACTGCACCAGCGAGCGGTGTAATGACTGTGTGTGTGTGTGTGTGTGTGTGTGTGTGTGTGTGTGTGTGTGTGTGTGTGTGTGTGTGTGTGCGTGTGTGTGTGTGTGTGTCAGAGTCTGTATGTGTATGTCAAGCATATGGAAGGACACATTACCAACACCCACTCTAAATATTCGCCGCAGCTTGGGAATCGACCCCTAGACTCATGCCTCAACGTCACGAGGCGAGAGCGTTAACCACCGAGCCACCCAAAGAAATGAGGGATTTAGTAACGCAAGAGTGACACATATGAGCAGATCCAGGGGTGTTGTCCATGCTCTCCGACTACCCCTGGTTTACCACACAAAGTTAGTAGCCAGTCCTGTGCATACTTAGAATACATTTTTTACTGATTCTTTGTTTCTTTCTCCCATACAAGCCATCCTTGCTGACAAATAGTTAACTTAGAGAAAAGAGATGTTGAAGCCTCATTACTTCTGCAAATGATATGGGCCACACCTCAAAAATATTACTGGATTCGCCCGTGAAAGGTGTCATATGTCAACACTTACAGGCTCCTAGACTCCCTCTCACCTAAACAAAATCGTCGATAAGGGAAGAATTAATCGATACACTCAGTCCTTCATGTATGCAACAGGTCAGCTCTAGAACTTTCATCTCTCTGTATTTTCTCCTGCCCACCTCCAGTCTTAAAAGCAATGTGTTTGGGAACCTCGAAATAAACGGTTCTTGAATTTGGCTCTCTGTTACTTCCGCTTCACGCTCACGGCACATCAATCACTTTACTCCCCAACGCATCACATGGATGAGAAGCACATCAAGCCTCTCTCAGCTTAGACATATTAGCCATTAAAGTAAAGGATTATGTGGAAGAGGGAAAATATCAGATGAACTTAGGTCCCCAGCTCTGCAGTTTCTCCCACATACGTGATAAGGGAGGTAAGAGACGTTGTTGTTGTTGTTGTTGTTGTTGTTATTGTTGTTGTTATTATTATTATCATTATTATTATATTATTATTATTATTATTATTATTATTATTACAACAACAACAACTACTACTACTACTACTGCTATAAATACACTACTACTACTAATACTACTACTGCTACTACTACTACCACCACCATCACCAGACCTTCACTTCCGTTCCTTTAAGCTCCCTCTTATAACACACAATAACTACATGGTTATTACTGTTAACCCCTACATACAGAAGCATTACACCGACAACCTTAAGAAGATCCTAAACACAAAAATGATTCCCAGGAGAAGAAGAAGAAGAAGAAGAGAAGAGGAGATGGAAGAGGAAGAGGATGACGAAGACGACGAAGAAGTAACAGTAAAGGGTCGTAGAAAATAAGAATACAATAAAAGTGAATGTGCTACGACCTGCGTGTGGTGACGACTCAGTTAGGAGACAAAGGGTGATCCGGGTAGAGTGGTCAGTGGCCGTGCATGACCTCCCTCCGCCTCACTGACCCCGCCTCCACTCACTGCCCTCACTTCATCTCCCAAAGTGAAGGTTGTTGACTCCCCTTCTGCAAGCACGCACACGCACGCACACACAGACACTGACAGACGTACACACACACACAGACACACACACACACACACACACACACACACACCACCGCCTCAGGAGAACAGAAAAATAAGGAAAAACAAATCTAGGATATTAAGCGAGTTTATAAAAATATGATCACTTTTTCTCAACACATACTTCACAGTCTACAATTCCTTGAAAACTTTATTATTAAAACTGAAGAAACATATTATACTGGCGGTGGCTCAATCGGTGGAGAGGTGGCCTGCAGTCCTAACGGACCCAGGTTCGAATCCCGGCTGGGGCAGGGAACAGATTAAGGATTGGAATTTCATTAAATCAGGCTTTACTGATCTACCAGAAGACCCGCCGACATGTCGTAAAAATACCCCCGCTAATACCAATACACCAGTCCTGTATGAGACAGCCCTAGCATGTATTCAATATGGACGGTGGGTGTTAGCGCCGAGGTGGTGACATGTAGAGGTGTATGGTATGTAGGAGGACTGCTGGGCTTTGACAGCAGGCTGTGAAGCCTAGGCCCAGAGTAAAAAAAAAAAAAAAAAAAAAAAAAAAACTTACTGCCATATACTTAAAGGAATAAGGAGCAATCAAAGAGTGCAACACCCACCATCATCATCATCATCCGGACCTCCTTTCCCACCCAAGGGCAGGGTGAGGAGTAGCAATGTCCAGACAGCAAAAACTTGCCCAATCCAAATAGCCACACTTCCATTCACTCATCATTCAAGCACCCGGAATCCTGGCTCTCACGCCCAAGAATTAGGTGAAGGACTGAAAATTTGACCGCCGTGACCTTGATTCTCGACCGACTGTATTAAAAACTGAATTACTTCCTTTTTGCCTGATCATCAACACATCCATTAGGTAGGTTCAGTTCGGATCAAAATTGTTCGATTTGATGTTTTCCCTCTGACCTTGACCCTACAGTATTACAAGATTCTACATTCTTGGTCTACTCTCGCCCGTTTGGTTCACGCCGTATTAAACAGAACTGATGGGTCAAACTTTTTGTCTTGATACCGTGACATTTGACTGATTGTTAACTATAGCAAAAAAATCATTTAATGTTTTTTCTTACCCTCAACCCTTCAGCCAAGTTTGGGCGGATCAACACTGCTTAAGTTGACCTTGCTGTGTGGCCTTGACCTCTGATCCACTGTTCTAAAAGCAGAATAGGTGAACTGTGAAAACCCTCAGCCTGGTAGGTAATGGACCAAAATTTTGAGTTTTGTTCACACATTAACAAACATAAGGACACAAGCGCAGGCTCCCCTCCCCCGCGCGTGCACACACACACACACACACACACACATCTTCAGGAAAATTAAGTTACGGTACAGATAAAGTAAATCCTCCTCTTCCTCCTCCTCCTCCTTCTCCTCACTGGTAAAGCAGGAAGGCAGACGGAGGGGATGAGGAAGGGGAAGGTGGTGGAGCTTAGAAGAAGGCTGTGGTCACTGTCAGGAAGAAGCTAGGGGACAGGACAGGACTGGGGAGGATTGGTGGGGAAGGTTGCAATGTGGTGGATCCAAAGGAAGGAGGAAAAAGGAAGCGGGGAATGGGGAAGGGAAAGGGGGAAGGATGGAAGCGGGAGGGGGAAGAAGGAAGGGTGGACGGGGGTCCAGGAAAGGTGGACAGGGGAGGGGAAAGGATGGAGGATGGAAGGGGAAGGGAGGAAGAGCGAAATGAAGGAGGAAGGAAGGAGAAGAGAGGGAAGAAGGAAGAAGAAGGGAATTAAGGAAGAAGAGATAAGAGCAGAAAATATGAACTAGGGTCCGTAAATGATGTATAATGACTAGTAATGATTTTAGGCATCAGTATTATGTGAATCAGAGATCTTAATGTAGAACTGCAATGGAAACTTTAATCAGAAATATCTTACTGGACGGCGGTAAAGTAGTAGCCTAAAGGTCCAAGTTACAGTATGTCAGGTTTATTTAAATGATTTCCAATGCCTTAGTAAAGTACACAAAATACGCCTCTTGTGTGTGATAATAATACCGTTTCACTGGGAGATTTACCATTGTATTTTCTCTGGATTTTTATGGGAAACACTCCTTATTTCCATTATAGCAAATCGTCTCCAGTTTCAAAAGATGGGGGAAACTTGCATATCATAAAGACTTTGCAAGCGTTTAAGCAATGCGCAAAAACTCATATTTATTTTGATCCGAATAAAATTATAACCTTAAATTGACCTTACCTTGTGACCCTGAGCTTTTACTTAATATTCTAAAAAAAAAAAAAA
Source organism: Coenobita brevimanus (assembly GCF_032717465.1). Taxonomy (NCBI): domain Eukaryota; kingdom Metazoa; phylum Arthropoda; class Malacostraca; order Decapoda; family Coenobitidae; genus Coenobita; species Coenobita brevimanus. Next base: position 6,146,560 of record NC_137018.1, on the reverse strand, counting down.
AAAACAATTGGTCGGTCCCTTGGCTGTTTCTCAACCGTTTCACCAAGTCTGGATGAAATAGGATGAAAAAAAAAAAAAGTCGGTCCCAATAATCACTTACGTGACAGATTATCATGGTCGGTGGCTTGTCACCATCTAAAAATATCAGTTTCATTTGAAGACAATCTCTACACTTGGGAGAGACCTCAGCCAAGACATATCATAGCTGTAAACTCCTAGGACAGTCCTAACCTCAACTCATCCTTCTCTGTCTTGGAACGAGATGGCAGTGTACGTGTGTGGGAGGGTGAGTGTGGGAGGGTGTGTGGTGTGGGAGGGTGAGTGGTGTGGGAGGGTGTGTGGCGTAGGAGGGTGTGTGGTGTGGGAGGGTGAGTGGCGTGGGAGGGTGCGTGGTGTGGGAGGGTGAGTGGTGTGGCAGTGTGCGTGGTGTGGAAGGGTGCGTGATGTGCGAGGGTGCGTGGTGTGGGAGGGTGAGTGGAGTGGCAGGGAGAATGCACAAGGACAGCTTAGGAACGCATATGCAAGCGGAATCTAATATACAGATGCGGTTACAAGTTGAATTCCAGGTGTGTGTGTGTGTGTGTGTGTGTGTGTGTGTGTGTGTGTGTGTGTGTGTGTGTGTGTGTGTGTGTGTGTGTGTGTGTGTGTGTGTGTGTGTGTGTGTGTGTGTGTGTGTGCGTGCGCGCTTATGTGCGTGCGCGCGTTAGTGTGTATAAGAGTACGTGTTAGGAAAGTCAACGAAAAGGATAAAGACTAAAACGAAGCTGACAACTGGAAAAACAGAAAAAGAAACTAGGTGAAAGAAAAAAAAACAGTATCTCCCTCCCCTCCAAAAAAAATGTTAGTCCATTCTTTTCGTCTTTTATTTCACCTCCTGCGCTTGGAACAACCAAAAATAATATTCTTACAAGTTGTGGTATTTCGCCTTCCTGTACAAATAAATATTTTTAACGACTGCCTCCTGCTGCCCTCAGACTAATGTACAGATATATGCCTCTTGAAACTGATGGCGTAAATTATATAACATCTGCAATATTTAGGCGGATATATCCAGATCACCGTAAAATGGGGTAAATCATCTAGTTTGGGAGGGACAACTTCGATCGGTATGAAAAAAAAAGTTCTATATAAAACAACCCTAATCTTCCTCTCTTATATTTTTTCATATTTTTGTTTTAGGTTACGTTTCTTTCATTTTTTATTTTTTGAGTTTCACTGGTTGGCCCACAATAGTCAAATTTTCCCTATTCTGCCTATGAAACACGAGGGGTTGGATACACACAGACTTACGTTCTTCTCAGCTGGGTAGAATCGTCCATTGGCATACGAAATAGAATGAAAGCAAAATCCTACGTCTGGCGAGGCTGTGATCCAACTTGGTGAACGCGTGTGAGGCCTCTCCATTGTCTGCTTCAGTAAAAATGACGCCTTTTGGTCTCTTTTCCTCGTTTAAAGTCATCGATTATATTGTAATTTGAAGAAAACCCTGCTAGTGAAGGTAATGTTATGGTGGGCGGAATTAGATATGAGAGAGAGAGAGAGAGAGAGAGAGAGAGAGAGAGAGAGAGAGATTAAAGTAGGAAGAGGGTGAGGGTGGAGAGGGTCGGAGGGGACGAGGCCAAAGGATTAACCATTTCTGCCCGAGAACGAAATTTGTTTTAAAATCCTGCTGCTTGAATTCTGTTTTACCCAGACTCAGATTATTTATTTATCTATCTATTGATCTATCTATTTTTTTTTTGGCCATAGGTATTACTTTAGAATTCATAAACACCTTCACTACGATGCTGCTAAGTCATATGATTAAACCTAAAATCGTAAAATGGAGCGCCAACCTTTCATTTTTGGGTCATTTATGGAAGGCCTGTAGTTATTATCCATGGTTAGCCTGCATCCCATATTACAGAATGCAGTCAGCAGCTTATAGGAAGGTTTAAAAAATTTCCATCATCGTCAAGAACTTTAAAAAATCATCGTCAAATTTGGGGTCTGCATCCCACCTGGCGATTTCAGGTCTAAACATACGATCCTTAATTTGAATACAATTATCTGGTGACAGTATGAATAGAATAAGAATGACGTCCTTGGGTTGAAGCGGCGAAATGTGTAGAGTGTAGAGTGTGTGTGTGTGTGTGTGTAAACCAAAGAAAGAAGTGAGAAACAATGAAAGAGAGTAAAGAAGTCTTGCCTTGCGTACAGTCTTTCATAAACGCCAAGTGACACAGCCAAACAGAGAAGAGGTAAAAAAGGAAGTGAGAAACAGGAAAATCAGGGAAGCAGGTTAAGGAAGGCATGAACTGTATACATTGTTTTTATATATATCAAGAAACTCAAGCAGATAAAGAATAATCACATAAGGAAGCGAGAAACAGGAGAGTAAATAAATCATGACTCGTATTCACTGTACGTATTAATAAGTAAAGGTCAATAAAGAAGAACCACATAGGGAACAGAAGTCTGAATTAAGTGAGCATAACTAGCCCACCACCTCTTGTATATAAAGAAACACAGCCAAATTAACAAGAGCCACGAAGGAAGTGAGTTATAGTGGGTAGAGATGGCTTTATTCGTGTCCTACTCTGTAAAGACACGCTTTCAAATATAGCAGGGGCAGACAAGGAAGCATAAGGCAGTGAAGGTGGGTAAAGACCGCATGATTTGTGTTCTCTGTACGTTTCAAGAAAGTAAGGTAATCTTATAAGAGCCACACAAACAAACGAGGCAAAAGGAAGAAGAGCAAAAAGAGAATAACTCGTGTACTAAGCTTTGCGTGTCATGAAATAGCCAAGTAAAACTGACTCAAATAAAGAGTGCAGGAATTTTGACTCCTGATCCCTGTATTAATCAAGATACACAGGTTAATAAAGGAGAACTAGCGAAGGGGCCGAGAAGGCAGGGAGAAATAGACATAACTCGTATTCTAAATAATATATGAAAAACACAGCCATTTATTGAAGAACCAACAAAAGGAGTGAGATGCAGGGAAAGAGGCTGAAGAAAACGTGATTTATTCTCTGCAGGTACCAATAAATACAGGTTAAAAAAGACCTAAATAAGGACGATACAGAGAGCATGACACGTGTTCAGTGGTGCGTATATCAAAAAACACACCCAGGAAAAAAGGAATAAAAACGAGGGAAAAGAAAAACACCCTAGCTAATATACTTAATTTTTATAATATGAAACAGGTTAATAAGGAAGAGCCAAGCAAGGGAAATGAGAAGGGATGGTGACTAAGGAAGACATAAATCCTGTGCTGTGCTGCATATATTATTTAAAAAAAAAAAACACACACACACAGTCACATACACAAACTAACAAAAAGAAAACACCGCACGCAAATCAGACACGAGGAAGTATATCTATCTATCTATCTATCAATCTATATAACTCGTTTACTAAGCTGTATATATCAAGAAAAATAGCCAAATAAAAATCAGACAAAAAACTGAAAAGGAGGGAAGATGGTTAAGAAAGCATGACCCTTGATCTGTTGCACATATCAAGAAAAACAGTCAGATGAAGAAGTGGCAAACACAGAATTGAGAAAAAGGGAAGGAAGGTGAGTAAGGTATCCAGTGTCTTATACCGTCTATATTAAAGCAACACGGTTAAGAAGGTGACCCAACAAGGAGGTGAGAAGTAGTGGAGAAGGGAAACAACGTGTACAATGCTGAATATATGTTGCAAATATCTAGTAAAGAGGGTATGAGTGGAAGTCTACCAAATTTGCACAAAGAAACACTAGCTAACGAAGATGAACCAAGCAAGAAGGTATGAAGCAGGGAAGGAGGGTAGAGTGATGGAAGAAACAGAGAAGGAGGATAAAGTGAAGGCAGAAAGAGGGAAGGAAGGAAGAGTGAGGGAAGAAAGAGGGAAGGAAGGTAGAATGATGGAAGAAACAGAGAAGGAGGATAAAGTGAAGGCAGAAAGAGGGAAGGAAGGAAGAGTGAGGGAAGAAAGAGGGAAGGAAGATAGGGTGAGAGTAGAAGCAGGGAAGGAAGGTAGAATGAGAGCACCAACACATGAAATATACATCGTGCGCCCCATCCAGTGTGAGCCGCCAGTGTCAGGTGTGGGATAAGTGGCGTTACTGAGCCGCACCCTGACACTCCAGCCCTCCTACCTAATACCTCATAGGCTTCTAGGTTCCCTCACCCGCCACCTCACTCTCACTGATTGACTTCCAAGCCGTGTTGTCCGTTGCTGCATTGACGCGAATACATGGATCTTGTTCTCAGACAGACAGACAGACAGACAGACAGACACACACACACACACACACACACACACACACACACACACACACACACACACACACACACACACACAAAGCCAGTGTGCTCTCGTTCGTTCAGGGGTCTGCCTTTGTACCTCCTACCTGTTCCAAGCCACCAACCAAGCACACGATTTCCTTGGCTTGTATTTTACTTTTCATACACTTTATTACTGACTGGGTACGCTCTATCGATAATTCAGGACTGTATTGTAATTATAAGTCTATTTTGTTTACTCTTCAACATAAACTTATTCACCAGTAATTAAAAAAAAGTGTTTATACTTAATATTTTCTGAACTAATTAAGAAAGTATTTTGTCTTACGAGAGAGAACACTCGCTTCATTAGTTTTTTAATCACCGCATCTTAAGACGATAACATATTCGAAAAAAAAGTCCTTAATATAATCCCAAGACACTGTCTAATCCTGATTCCTATATAATGAGCTTGGAATAACGGCGAATAGTGGATGTAGGTAAACTGGCTGAGAAGGAACATCCAGTGCATAACAGAGGTTAGCTTAACACGGTAGGTGTGTTGTTGGTTAGCATAAAAAAGTTATCAATAATGCTCATATTACTGAGATCTGAGAATCGTCTGCGATGTCACAATTAAAAGATGTCACAAAGGGAAGCCTGCATCATTTTAGGGTTTAATGTTATCTTTCAATCTTTAACTTACAAATTATTTACTGAAGCACATTCGTTTTTCATGAAGTCATCTCTGGGGATAGATTATAGCATTTTATAACTGAAGATCATTCGACCCTTTCAGCTCAGTTGATGGGTATGGGCAGTCAGATTAGAGGGCCGATTTAACTTCTAAACAAGGAGACTCGTTCCTGTATCATAACAAAGCCTCATTAAATTTCATGCACCTACAACTTAGCATTCAAGACCTACGAGTCACCGTTCCGTCATGAGAACAGTTTTAATATAGGTGATCAGTTCTTTAATGTCTAGTAGCTTTGTTCCAGTGCCACTTGCCACCGCACTACTTAAGACTGGAAACATCACTCTGGTACATTAATAAGAGAGTTTTTTTGTTTGGCATGTGGATTACCTTATGGAGGAGTAAGAAAACTGAATCCCACTCCATGGACTCAAACCTGTGTGACAGACAATTTCCAGTTCAATATACTTTGCATTCTAGACGGAGAGATGGCAAGGTTGGGTCAAGGTAGAGTAAAACGCAAATAGTTTGCTTAAATGGGAGAAATTCTAGCTATGAAACTTTAGATTAATAATTCCACGTTCATGGACACGTTTTGTTACTTTCAGGCTAACACCAAACTGTATTATCCAACTGAGAGAAATCTGTGCTGTTAGGAAATCAAAAGCTATCTTGAATAACCCTTTAGCTGCTTAAGGAAGAATATAGATCATTGCTTCAAGCTAACAATAGACGCTCTTCTTCAGCCGACAAAGTTCTTGGAAACTGGAAGCAATTCTAAGTTTTCCCTTCCTCTTCTAGGGATAAATTTCAACCTTATTTTGGCCTAACACCTGACGATTTTATTTTAGAGGCGACAAATCCAAGCAGTCTTGATTAACCCTTCACGCGATGGCATCAATATGACCAGTCGGATGAACTGCCCGATTATACAAACATCCCTCATCTCCCTCCCTATCCCCTGAAGGCAGGATGGTGGACTGCAGGAGAGGGGGAAATTAACCCTACAGTCCAGGGGGTTCACTTTTCAGATGAACCTAGGGCCGCAATAACAACAGCAACAACAACAGATGCTACTACTACTACTACTACTACAAACAATCCACTACTCTAATATATCTAGACACACCACGCAATTACGCTGGTCGGAAGGCTAAGTGCATCGCCAGCCACACCCCAGCATCTCTCCTCGTCCTCACACACATCACGATTCAACTCCAGCCCTGAAGATGATCCGACATGGAATTGCGGGGGTGAAAGTTTTCCAATTTGCGCAAGAAAGTGTTTGGTCGGGTGGTGGTGGTGTCCTGGGCGTGTGGGGTGACTTGGGGTGGGGGGTGAGGGCAATAAGGAAGGACGGAATTAAGACACCAGCTGGATTATCTACACTGAAATTCCCTCCAGTCGATCCACAGGGTGTCTCGTTTAATGTGTGCATGACGGGAAGGGTGTATTTAATATTTAGAGAGGGTATCATCATGATCAACCTCTCCCCTCCGAAATTTCCCCGGGAATTCATAAGTTGCTTTCCTGAGACCATGGTTCATATTTTTGAATTTTAAATCACAAAGTGGGATGCACACTCGAAATTTTTGATATAGATTTTTTTTTAAGTATTTGACGATGATAGAACTTGTTTGGCCTTTCAATATAGGTGCTAACTGCATTCCGTAATATGGGATGCAGGCTGACCATATGTTATAACCACAAGCGTTACATAAATGACCTTCGGTAATATGGGTTTGTATTCCACCAGGTGATTTAAGATTCAGGCATACAATCTGTCATAATAAGTGGCCAAATTAGGAGATCAGCTTTTGACGATAATTATGATAAGCACAGATGTTACTCAAATTCACCACTTTCCATTCTAGTTTCACCCTTTGTTTTGGATGGACTGATCTTCGTTTTGCTGCTTGTTATCCGTAAGAATCAATTATGTCTTAACCTGTGCCTGCGCGGGAAAGTTCTAATTCGCGCCCTTTGTGTATGGCGACAATGGTACCAAGCATCACTAAACAAAATCGGTCTGACAGAATCTTCCAAAATATTTTTAACCTGAACCAATTTTGACCATCTAAGTGGCAAATCCTATGTTTTTAAGCAGGACCAATCAAACGAACTGAGGTAAAAATCGTAACTTCAATAAATTAAGCGCTGCGGAAATTTAAGAATACTTTTGGCATCTTTTAAAAATAAATTTTGGTGGGCTTTGAGAAAGTCCACCTTACAAGATCATACTAATTTTCATGAGGATTTCAGAGCGGTACAGTTAATATCACTAGGTTCAATATTTCTACCCCAATTTGCATCCATAGTACTTGCTGCCTTGAGGTGCAAGTTTGACTGGGCATAAGTGTTTTCGCTTCCTCGCACGCTTTTCTCGTTCGAACATTAAACGAGTGCCTGAAATCAGTATTCGTTCATTTTGTGGTCAGAACATATTGTGTTTAAAAGTCTGGAGTTCATGGACAGAGAGAAATAATGGCTGAGGACAATAAATTTTTACGGTTTGGTTTTAATAATATCCTTTAACCACATATTACAATATTGCTGAGTATCCGTATTATCTAATTCACTCATCTAAATCAGCTTGATGGAAATGCTTGTGAGGCCCTGTTTTTAAATATAAGATTACAAAGGGGAAACCAATAGGATTATTTTTGATTTAGTTGAAACTACGATAGATTACTTAATGTGGACTGTATTCTTATGACTTGCTATATGTACAGTTTTAAATTTGATTAGCATGATTTTCGAGTTTTTCTACACCTTTGTCATCTTAGTTTAAAAAATACAACCTCACGAGAATGTGTGAGATGTTTGGATGGAGGTGCTGAGAGATACTAAGAAGAGGGTGGAGTGTGAGAACTGGGGCATATACGAGAGGGTTGTGTGTTGAATCAGAGAAGTTTATTATTTTATTTTTTTATCTCGGGTCACCATATTTAAGAAATTCTGTTCCCTGTCTCCCTCAGTGACTATTTCCTCTTCACATTTAATCTCTGGTTTGCCACTCTTCAACAAGGGTGTATGAAGGACTGGAGAGGGGGATGTTAACGCAACATCCTTAGCGCGGGGCGAGAAAGGGGAACAAGAAAAAAAACAAAAATAAGGACACAAAAAGATTACTATCCTGCAGGGACCCTCTCGAGAATCGTGAAAAGATTTGTCATTAGAATGTACCCCATTGGAGTTGTTTGTTTTTACCTAAAGGAACTGAGACATTCCAGTATCTTAAACAATGTCCCTAAGGATGAAAATTGGTGAGCCTTTGTTGTGAAGTAGGAATGGGTCTCCTTGGTTACTGATCAAATCGAGCTTTCAGTATCATTTGCCTTTACCATCAACTGAGCTGAAAGGGTTAGGGATCATCGTCATATAAAAGAAAAAAGAAAAAAAGACACTACGCGATGGTTATATACAATCGGAAGAGGAGAATGGGTGGAGTGAGTTCCAGCCAACAACAAAAAAACTAATAATAATAATAATAATAAATCCCCTGAATGTACCCTTGTTATATATCTTTTTCTTTATCTCCATGGAAAAAGTGTGACCCACCCATGTCCATTTCTGTCCAAAGTAGTTTCATGGATGGAAAAAGCAAACACTTTATATAACTCCTGACCAATCGAACAGACAATCTAAACTTTGAGGCTCAGAAGAATAAAAGTTATCCACCAAATCTGTTCTTTAGGACAAAAAGTTATGAAAGTTACTAGGGTTAAAATAGTTTTCCCTCTCTACTCCTAACCCCAATGCTCTTCGTTTCCAATTGTTGTACTTCATGTCTAGGATTTTATTTTCTGTCTTGAGAAAACAGAGGTTCTTTTATTTAAAAAAAAAAAAAATGCTTTACTGGCAGATGAATGTGTTAAGAACGACCACCCTGCTCAGCATATGCAATTTAAGCATAATAGTGTTGATTTTGAACTGCTGATCAAGGAGATTTTTTTTCTTTATCTTGATTATGACTGATAGTAATACGGTAATAATAATAATAATAATAATAATAATAATAATAATAATAATAATAATAATACCGTAATAAAAAATATATGAACCAGATTCGGGGATAAGCCATATAATCCTCTTCCCGAGGCCTATGCACGACAATTAAGGCTACACATCGCATTTTTTTGTTTACTATGCAATCGAGGAAGTAATACCGTTGTTGTTCTGACTCCTGGCTCATCTTAACGTAATCCTGGTGATCTGCAGGCTTAAGTTTCTCTCCTCCAGCAGTCCATCAGGCTCCTTCCGGGGGGATAGGGAGGGAGCTGGGGGATGTTTGTATCATCTGGCTGTGTTGCCGCCTGGTTTTACTGGTACTACCATATAAAGGCGTCCCTCACGAGCACCAGCAGTAATGTAATGTTTAAAGCTTGCATGACTTGTCCCTTTCATCCAAAGCTGAAGAAAGTCAAAGTCAGTATCCTTTCGCTCTTGATACCAGGATCAAGTCAGTATCCTTCGCTGTTTGATGCAAGGACACACTGCGTTCAAAGACTGGAGTGGGAAAGTGGGAATCAGAGGCTGTTCCGTATTTGATCAGTTGTGTGCATGAAAAACGGTGAGTACCAGCTAATTCTTGCAACAGAGAGTAAGACAAAAAAAGAGTTGAGATTGTAAACAGACAGGTAATTGGTGGCTATCGAAGTAGGAAAGGAATGCAAACAGATTTTTGAAATGCAGTGACCTGAAGAGCTGATGGAAGCAATGGAAGCAACAGTAGTAAAGGAAGAAAGAGAGGTACGAGTATGTAAGAGGGCGATTGAGAGAGAAAGAGGGGCTGAAGGAAATCAATGAAGAGAAGGGAAGCTGAAGCGACTAAAAGCCATCGACGCGACTCTTAAGAGGTGCTGTGCTCCATAAAGACGCAACGATGACTCTGGTGCAAATTCAGCAGGGGAGGTACTGTAATTATCGAAGACAGATTATGAAAACAGACACCAGGGAAATACAATTATGAAAGATGAGTTTAATGCTGTTGAAGGTAAGGAAATGTCCATGAGGATGATTGCTCTAGGTGAAAACTAATGGAAATCAGTTTCTGAGGCACTGAAAACAGTAATATTTCCTTTGCCCTTGCAAATAGAAAGAAACATTTCAGAAGTCAGGCAGACTAAATTTGATCTTATGATTGTTGTAGTGGTTTGTGATGGCTACTGCGAACTGTAAGAAAATGTTCAGGGTGGAGTCATGAATGTATGAGGGGACAGGTCTGCGACAATTGCAATGTTTACACCGAAATCCGTAGGAAGGATAACTAGCGATCTGAAAGCTGTCAGAAGATCAGCAGTGCAGCGTCCCTGATGGAGTCCATATTGGAGGTCTGACAGAAAATTAGGAGACGAAAGTTCTTCAGATTCTTCCTACTGCGTAGAACCTCAGATTAAGCTTACTATCCACACCTTCGGTAAAACTGTTTAATTATACGTGCTAGAAATGAAATACTTTGTTCTAAAATTATTGTTTAAGATGTGGGGGTGGAAAAAGTGCTGAAACAAAAGATGAACACAGTACAGAAACAGGAGAGCATCCGGTATGCGAGGAGATTCAGAGTTCCATACCCACTACTCCATTCCACACTGTTCTCAAAAACACTTGTAACTGGTGGAATGTAATAATGGGTACAGAACTCTTAATCTCATCTCTTCCAAAATTCTTTCTTATTGCTGTGCTATATTCATATCTTCTTTTTGGGATTTTTTCATCTCTACATTTTAACAATAATTATTCAAGGTTAATATATTTGATTTATAGTTTATTATTTTTTTTGGAAGCTACCTACCAAAGAAACACGAGCTATAATATTAATAAACTTTTAAGCGTATGATAATCGTTGTCGTGATTACTAATAAGGCATACGTAAGCCCTTTCGATCTGGAGTTTGATGAGGGAAAGACAAACACAATCGATATTTTGTGACCCGATTTCGCGACTCCTACGAGGGTTAGCGGGGCTTGGGATATATCTTTGCACTTTAACAGAGAAGGTCTTTTAGTTTGCATGCTTAAAACTGGGCTTCCCAAACCTTTGTAGCGGCCATCCCTATAGCTTACGAACAAGACGTCACCTTGAAATTACGCCATTCCTACACTGTAACTGCCACCCGATTACTGATATAGCGGCTGTTCTGTTCAAAATAGTAAAAACTTCCCGTAGTACGGAATTCAGAGACTTCTCCATTAACCTTTTTAGTACGAAGACGTCTTAAGTACTAGATTTCTGCTGCTGCATGACGACCTGACCATGCCCTGGGTGACCTCTGGTAGTCAAGGGGTTAAGGGAGCCACATGATTATATACAACAATACACCTGTCAGTCGTTTGCATGCACCAAAACTTATGTGGTCCAGGATTGCATAAAGTGGTTAAAAAGAAAGATTTATGATAAGTGGCAAAATGTACTTCTTAAACAACAATGTCTAAAAAACGCAAAAATGAATAATTGTACCCTTATCATATAATATATATTTGTAATTAAAAAAAAAAAGTGATATATGGGCAAACTTACCGCGCACAACAGCATGCCGAAAACCGTGAAATATTCCGCATCTGAAAAAAGAAAGTTATGAGTGTTAATTTTACACCTTGGCTAAAATAAAACAGTCTCATGCAACTCATAGCTTTCTCCGTTTTTATTACTTGTATACTATCAGATATTCCTTTTACACAATAACGTTATCATAGGTATAATTGTTGACATTGATATCACTCCATCGTTCTTGAAAAACATGAAATTTGTGTAACATTCTGCGAAGCTGGTTGCCCCCCGAAGACAGCGTCAATGGGTTTTCAAAAGACATTGTTCACCGTCCCGCTATGTATCGCAATGAAGTGGATTAATATTTATGTCCGCAACTGTACATTTTACTGACAAATACTCGCGCTGCTTCTACCATTTATAAACGCGTTTTGAGTCTACTACCCCTAAATATTTTTCCTCAAGTAAGAGCAATGTACACAATTGTAATGCTGAGGCTCAGAGTACATCAAAAGCAGCGTTGCGTCTACATCTGGCTGTGATACGATCTCTCCACGTCACCTGCAGGGAGTATGAGAGTTCCCCATCCCAATTTCCCTTCAATCCTTCTCCCCTCCTCTCTCCTTCCTTCCCTTTCCCCCTCTCACCTCCTTTCCCTCTCCTCCTCGCTCTCTCCTTCCTCAGCTCTTCAACCCCATACTATGATCCCTCCGTCTCTTCTATTCCCGTATCCTATCCTTGTCCCTTCCTTATCTCATTCAGTCCCACGCCTCCTCCGTCGCAGATCTTGCTCCCCTAAAATCTTAAATATGTCTCTGTCTTAATGGCCCTCGTGCATTTTATACGCATGTCAGTATTAAATAGAAAGATCTCCCCCCCAGCACTCCGACACCCTGCCATAGTCCTCTCCCCTGCTTGCGCTGCTCTACTTATCTCCATCTCAAAGAATTGGATATCAGAGCAATTTTCCTTTCAAAAACAACCACAAGAGGACTATTAGGTCTGTTGCTGTCTTTTTTTTTTTTTTTTGAGAAAATGAATATAAGACAGAAAAACACGTAAAAAACAATCCATAACCCAGATTACAGATGTCTTCCATTCATTAATAAAGTCTGTAACAACTGGACTTCAAAGACTATTAGGTCTGTTGCTGTTCTTTTATTCAATCTAAAATGAATATAGGTTGCTGTCTTCTGTATTCCTTTGTATTCCTTTCAACCCCCATCCCTCGCCAGCACGATTCCCTCTCTCCCTTCCCCATCCTTGCCACAGCATTTCAACCCTCTGCCATGATCCAACCACTCCTCATCAATTTTGTGCCCCCCTCCTTGCTCTTTCCTTCTCCACTGCACCCCACTCCATCCCTAGGTCCATCTCTAGATCCATCCCTCCTTCCTAAACCCCAGCCCCTCACTCCTGCATCCTCCCCTCCTTTCTAGACGAGATGCCTTTAGTGGGAGACGCCAAGACAAACAGCCCACGTGCGAGTCCTCTTAATACATGAGGACTGAAGACGAGACTCTGAGAATAGTATTTGCATGGTGGTGTGCCCTTGAGGTCTGCCGGTGCTTACCCTCCCGTACATCAAAGCCCTGAAGGAGAAGGAGAGGAGGAGGAGCCTGACAGGTCCTTTTGTTCTTGGGCTCTTAGCCCTTTCAATCCTAGGACGAGAGAGAGAGAGAGAGAGAGAGAGAGAGAGAGAGAGAGAGAGAGAGAGAGAGAGAGAGAGAGAGAGAGAGGATATTTAGACTTGTAACCTCCAGATGATTACACCTAGACCTCTTGTAGCAAAGGGGTTAATGAGACAATATCTAACCCATGCAGTGTGAAGAGCCCCTCTAAACCTGAACGAAATCGTCTTAAAATGGCAGGGATATAGTCAAAGTAAACCATCGTACTGAAAAGGTTAATTTACTCCTCCCTCCCGGTCCAAATCAGAGCAACAGTGGAAGGAAAGCGTGGAAAGAATGATATATCTATTCTGATCTTGATATGTTTCTTGCCTTTTATATTTGTTGTAGTGATATACTTGTGTTCTCCCCATCACCTTCCAAAACCAGGCAGATCAAAATTAAAGTGAATGGGAGGTGAGGCTAGAGTGATGTGTGCTTTTGTTCATTTTATGTACTTTTTTCTAGAAGTGCCTTTTTTTCTTCTTCCTCTATTCTACTTTCGAAACCCTGAAGATCGTAGATAATGCTGAAGGGTCTTGAGTTAGAAAGTAATCATCTGTTCTTGGCATGTCCTCTTTTCTTTCCTCTTCCTCTCACCACCATCCAAAATCCCAGCATCAAAAAATCAATGAAGGAGGGAAGAAGGGTCAAAATGATGTGTGGTTTTGTTCCTGATTCGTCCTTTGCTCAGAATACAGATTTTCCGTTTGTCCTATCTTTTGTCCTGGAAACGTCTTTTGTCCTAGTATAGTCCTTTGTCTTAGAAATGTCTTTTGTCCTAGAAATGTCCTTTGTCCCAGTATTGTCCTTTGTTCTGGAGATGTCCTTCGTTGCCGTTCTCTCCACCATCCATCATCCTGGAAATCAAATCCAATGGAGGAAGGAGGCAAGGCAAAGGTGATAGGTGCTTTTGTTCTTCACGAGTCCCTTAGTCTTTCCTGCCTCCACATTCGCCTCTCCCACTCACGAAAGCCACTGAAGAAGAGGGAGAGGGAGCTAGAGTGATATGTCCTTTTGTTCACCCTCTCTCCACCTCCAAACCTCGACCTCCTGACGTGTCTCACAATACCAGGTCGACCCCCTTCCCCTCCCTCCTCCTGCAGCCGTCTCTGTCTCTCCAAGGAATTATGTTTTTAGTTACGACTCCTGGTTCGCATTCATATGCAAATGAAGCTGCAGGTAGATGGCTTGTTTTCTGGCATTTTTTCCCCAAGCAGTTTTTCGTTTCCAGTGCCTTGTTATGCAGTCTTTTTTGCCGGATAGACGGATACTTGGACATGCGAAACGAGTGGGATCTCCTTGGTGGAATAACAGTGCTTTACAGAGGGAAGAATACACTGCTGAATGAATTAATGAAGTCTCCCTCCTAAGCTGGGTAAAAGGATTTGGTAGAAAAGAAAAAAAAAATGCGACTTTGTACTGTAGAGGTTAACGTCTTGTCTTCTGATTATATATGTGTTTTGTATGAGTGAACGCATTTTTATTTCTATTGCGTTTAATTTTAAGCACTGATTTGGCGCTGTAATTATTATTAAGGCAATTTTTAGCTGTTACTGTAGGATATAATGGTTACTGTAAAATCCAATAGTTAAATTCTTAGCAATTTTCCAAGCTGATCATTAATGGAAGTCTTATTCCTAAGAAAACTAAGTGTGGCATACAAAATAGCCACAATATATCGGATCAGGCTGTTTAGATACTATTTATAACCCATTGGAGATGAAGTGGACATATTAATACAACCAATCTATCAAATATTGGTGTTTATGTCTTTATTTATGTCTTTATTATTGTTTGATTCCTTTATTTTCTCCAGGGCACACCTTACTGTTAGCCCTAATCCTTTATCACATTTTCCAGGATCCCTTCCAATCATTTTCATGTTTATATCCAACCAATTCATGACCTTCTTCCTTAAATTCCTCCCCCCCCCCACTTTCTTACCCCCCTATCCTCACCCAGAACCCCCTTCCTCTCCCCGGAACCCCTTCTCTTTCCCGGTTTACTTCCTCTTGCTCTCAAAATGTCCTCTTCCTCCTGAATCCCATTTCCCTGTTCCCTGGCTTCTTCCTGCTCCTCTCTGGCGTAATTTCCCCCTTCCTTGACCTCCTTTCCCTTCCTCCTGAGCTATTTTCCTTCTCTAAGCTCCTGTCCCTGTTTTTGAACTCTGCTTTCTACTCTTTTTCTGTCCTAAATTCACTTTGCTTTAAATTTGTCTCTCCTTAATTTGACCTAAGCTTTTCCATCTCGGGGTTTCTCTCTCTCTCTCTCTCTCTCTCTCTCTCTCGATTTCTGCATTTAGTGATCCAGTTTATCTTTTCCTGAATTATTTCCATTTTCTTCCCCTCTTCCCCTTTTCCTCTCTTCTATTTCCTTTGGTATGATTAACTTCTACTCTTTAGATGTTTTTATGCTTATTTAGACAATTTAGAGTATTTAGCCTCATAATACTCTCTAGTCGAAGTGATCCTTGTAAACTGATAATATGAACTAAGTCAAATAGTTTCTAGACATACATTAACTCTGCTGCTAATATGTTATCAAAATAAAACATGCATTTAAGAAAGCAGAAACTAAGCACAGTATGTGATCTTTACCTAATTTCTAACACGCTTTTCCCTTGAGATTTGTTGTATTTTACTGGCAAGGTCCTGTTACCTCCAGACGATTTTATTCAGTTTTTAGAAGGCCTCTTGAAGTGAAGAGGAAAGTGAAGGCTGTATCTAATCCCTTCAATTTTAAAGCTTCTTCACATGTGAATAGTCATGAGGGAGCAAGATTAAAACGAAAAAAAAAAAAAAAATAGCATCAGATCAAAGAGGTTATACACGTCGACTGGAATGCAATTTAGAGTTTTTCTCAAGCAACAAAACAAAAAAGATCCCCACAGCTGTATTTTTGAAGCTATTTTTTAATGTGTTCTGTGCTGGTATATATTATGTTCTGTAATTCACGTTCACGAGTTCTTAAAAATATACGAAAAATAACAGAAGTACTCGGCGATTTTGAGGACTCTAATATTTTAAACGTTTCTGTAAAAAGGATATATATGTGACTGCATCCGATCTTTAGGTTTTTAGTGTGATAATTTCCACTTCATGATATTCTTACCTGCCCATACGATATTACCTGAATTAGAAGCATTGGAGCGGTATCTAACGTCAAATAATATGACTGATCTTGAGTGTGACACCTCGGTGATAAAGAATTCTTAATGCATTCCTAATCGGTTGTTGTCGTTGTTGTTATTGTTGTAGTTGTCGTAGCTGTTGTCGTAGTTGAAGTTGTTGCTGTTGTTGTTACTCTACCCCGGTCTGTCTGGCCGAGTATACCCATCGA
Source organism: Coenobita brevimanus (assembly GCF_032717465.1). Classification (NCBI taxonomy): domain Eukaryota; kingdom Metazoa; phylum Arthropoda; class Malacostraca; order Decapoda; family Coenobitidae; genus Coenobita; species Coenobita brevimanus. The sequence continues at coordinate 6,130,109 of NC_137018.1, read as the reverse complement.
CCACATGCAAGCAGCCTCCTTCCTGTGGCAGACAGTGCCTCGCCAGGGTCGGAACTGGTTCTTCTAATAGCTGAAGTTGTTGCTGTTGTTGTTACTCTATCCCGGTCTGTCTGGCCGAGTATACCCATCGACCACATGCAAGCAGCCTCCTTCCTGTGGCAGACAGTGCCTCGCCAGGGTCGGAACTGGTCCTTCTAATGGCGAAATGCAAGGAAAATGGAGAAGGCATAGCTTCCAAGAGGATGAGTTGCGTATAAGGGACATGTATGAGTAGTAGTCTCTGCTCTTACTAAACTTCCACATGTAGTCTGGATGGTTTAGTCTGGAAACATGAAAATTTCTCTCTCTCTCTCTCTCTCTCTCTCTCTCTCTCTCTCTCTCTCTCTAATTTATAATATTGTGACGTGGATATATATTCTTGACAGCCTCAGCATGCGGTTCGGGATTAAAGAAAATCAATTAACACTTTTCCCAGAGCGCGATGGCTCCACACGATGACAGAATATCGTTTAATTACCGACGGACACTTTACTTAATTAATATCCCTGATGCGATGTACCGCCTTTGTAGTCACCCAGTACTTCAGTCGTATCAGCCGAAAAAATTAATCAGTACTAACCCACCACACACTGACTGAGGAAACAGGTACTTCGGTGAAAAGATGATGATGATGATGATGATGATGATAATGATGATGACGTTACTGAAATTGCTTTGTTTTTGTTTTTGTTGTTGTTGTTGTTCTTCTCGGCTCATCTGAACGTGAACTCAGTGGACCGCAGGCTAAAGTTGCCCTGTCTGGCAGTCAACGATCCTGCTTACCGGAGGGAGCTGAGGGACGTTTGTATAACCTGGCAATAGATCCATCAAGACGTATTCTAGAAAAAATATGAATACGTCCCTCTGCACCACACAGAAAAAGTTTATTACTTCTAGATGGATGATTGATAGTGTTTTCGTGGGGCTGTTGATGATGGAATATACCTTAGCAACTGAGCAACTGCTGGAGGCAATATATAAGTATCCTTTGACTGGATTGAATTTAAAAAGTGTTATTAATGGTAAAGGCCCTACCTAAAAGCAAGAGGGTCTCAGAGGAAGTGTTTGTTGATACTGTCCACTGGTAGGTTATAAGGGAAATGGCAAAAATTACTTACAAAACATCCATATTTCTCCAGCATTATTGATTTAACGTATACACGAGATGAGATGCTACCAAGGGAGTGACATGGGGCCAAGACCACGTAGCTGGCCTTACACAACACTCCTAGGCGGGGAACTCGACCACTTTTATCAGTTAGTCAAGTCCTGAGACAAGACTCCAACCAGCAAAGTATGGTTTAAGTTAGATCAGGAAGTTGTAATGAGGCCAGCTATGGAAACTAAAACAGACTGACCGTGCTAGTGTCACTATGAATCTCTGGAAGAACACAATGCTAGGCTAGTAATGTACCCAGTGAAAGAACTATTTTGTTATTGAGCTATCTAGTACCTGTTGTTGAGTGTTGTGTGAAATGAAAGTTTAATATTTACTTCACATTATACGCAAGGTTTCCCCAGGCTCAGGTGTACTCGAGGTGGCACCTGTATGTAATCTCTGTAATCTTGTATTCCAGGTGCTGCAGGAGACTTTGTACACCGTCTCTTTATTGATTTAGCTTGCCTAGAACACTTTACCATTCATTTTAATATAAATCCTTTTAACACCAGCATCCATACCCTTGACAAATAACATACAAGAGGATTTTCCGTGTACTGTGCAAGACAAATGGCTAGGGAAGATGTTACGTAATTAGGCCACTTAGAATACGGCATGTAGAGCCAGACCTCCCTGACCGGAAACAGGAGAGTTCCCCATTCCTGAACTGGGAGTCGGGGAGCTCCAGAAGGGATGGCCCAGTCCTTCCTCAGTAACTGGGTTTGGTACTGACGTGACTATCCTGCCAAACGATGCTAGCCGCCCTGCTCTCGAAACTAATTGTGATCACTATGCTCTGTTCTTATTGTGTGGGTATGTGAGATATTAATACACACACACACACACACACACACACACACACACACATTATGGGAGAAATATGGGATTTAAAAATGGACACTATAATGCATTACAAGCTCTTTTCTGTGTAAACTAACTGTCATTCTGTTCTTGTCGCACTGATATAAATGACAAAAGTGAGAGAAATATTTATCAGACAGAAAACTAATTGTCTATACATATAGGTATTCATACGGTTTATGTATATACGTACATAATTGCTTATGTATGCACATGAATATTTACGCGTATGCATGGAATGGAATGTATCGCAGGCATTCTAAGTATGGTAATCATAATCTGCCCTCGCCGTAGGGATAAATCTGATCCTAGAAATAGAGACAGTCGCTTAGAAAACTATTCGTATAAATAAAAAACGGACTGTAATGGATAACAATGTCAAAGTATGGAAACCAGATAGGTAGTAGTTTGTAAAGCATTAAATACTGTTTAATTTTCTTTCTCGTCAAAAGTTTACGAGAAAAATTCTGCATTTTCGCTCAGCCAGTCAAGAAGAAAAAAAAAAAAAAGTTTCCACAGTTATAAAAGGCCAACGATATGCCAATTATACAAAAGTCCCTCAACTCTCTCCCCATCCCCCGAAAGGAGGGTGGTGGGCTGCAGAAAAGGGCAACATCAGCCAGAAATCCAACGGGTTCACGTTCACACAGACCTGGGGAACAACAACAACAACAACAACAACAACAACTACAACTACCAATACTACTACTACAACCAGTGTCCTATTATCAGGAGAAAAGTTAGTGACCTGTTAACTATCCCCTTTTACGTTTTAGGTTTCGTACTAGTAAGGAGAGATTCCAACCCCCTTCATAATTTCAGACTAGCGAGATCACATAAGGTTCTGACACGGTTTGGAGGCGATGTAAAAGAACTTCTGACTGTAACTGTACATTTAGACTAAGCAGAGTGAGATCATTAGCCCACCAGCTGGCAGTACAGTCGCGGTCACAATTCCTTTACACGCCAGATGTTCCCTTACACAATGATCCGTCCTGCCTGACTAATACCAAAGAATCTAACACAATCTCTTAAGGTTTTGAACTTTTGATACAGTTCAGAGATGATTTAAGTGGTCTACTGAACTCACCACTGAATGTGTAAATGTTAGGAATTTTAAAAGACAAAAGACACTTTTCATAGCCGCACACACCCCTAAATAATTTTAAGGCAATTATTTAGGCTACTGATTAAACACTTAAATGGCATCATTCTAGCTCATAGGCTATCCCAGAATCCTTAACTGCCCACTGCTCTACCGTGGCCCTCTGCCACATTTATGGCTATTTCAACACGATACATGTACGCGTCAGTATTGCTGTTTTGTGGAACATCGTCTGCTAATGTGGAAAAACAAGTGAATGACGAACATGGACGTGAACAGGCGGACGTCATTCCACACTAGTGAGGAATTTTCTTCCACACTAATGTTATTTTTTTAAGGAATAAGGGGGATTTTATCATGGATGGGAGGCATTAACATGTACTGTTTTTCAGACCCTTCACTGTTAAACTAATGAATATGTAGCGTTTGTCTACAATACTGTCATTACAAACATGGAAGCATGCGTCGTGGAACAGTCTACCTGCACGCACCCGGTGATATCTTTACTTCTTGCTGAAAAAATTACTTGACAATTATTTACAAGGCACAAACCAACCACTAGCAGTCCACCCTTGCTTTATAATAGTAGAGAACTATCGAAGCAATGTTGATTCGTGTACAGTTGACTTGCTAGAAAACTTGAATGTGGATAAACTTACCTGTCCCTTATTGATTAAACACAATTTGCTGAATCACTAACTATCTTAATCGTCTGACGTCCTTACACTTAAATAATAAGAGGTCTGGCCTCATGACTAACACCCTCCCTACCAGTTGTCATAGTATACCAAATTTAATGCTAGTTGTACGAACACATCCTCTGTCATCTTGGCCACTAAACCAGAACGTGTGGAATAATGACATCACAGACAGTGTGGAATGTACGGAAACCCTGGTACGCGTTCGACTAGATGCATACCAAGCACACACCCCAGATACACCCCAGACGCATACCAAACACACCATAAATACTCTTACACCTTATCCCTCCCCTCTTCAAGAAACCTGAACCACAGCCTTCAAAACGGTGCAGTGAGTTAGTGACAAAGTAAGGGACACACACTAGAGTTGACTGTCCCCTCCTCCCTCAGTGCCTGCAGCAAAAAACACGTGGATGTAAAAGAACCCCAAACTACATGATGCAGTCATTTGACGAACCTTCTGCAGCACGACAGGCAAAGGCATCTTAGAAGAGTGACGGGTAATAAGAAGCAGGTTACACTCCACCTATTCAGAGACAATTTGAGTATCATCATCATCATCATCATCATCATCATCACTATCATCATCATATTTTCCACCTATGTTTGGGGCTGTTTACCATTGAAGCGAGTCATTTTCCAGTATTTTCATTACAGGGTGTTAGAAATGTTCCTCTGTAGTGGGAGACAGAGGGTGTTCATGAGGTAGGACTACTTGGTGTGGCAGTGCAAACAGTGTGTGAAACGATGTAGCATGAAGTATGATCCAGTGTGTGTGTGTGTGTGTGTGTGTGTGTGTGTGTGTGTGTGTGTGTGTGTGTGTGTGTGAAGAGTGGTACTAGTAATGTGAAATGTGGCAATATGAGATGTATGTGAAGTGTGACAGTGTACTTTACTGCACAAATACATTCCAACGCCTTGTAGATCTCCAGTGACTTTGTGCACACTGAAAAAGGAGGAGATACAAACAAGAAAAAACGATGCAAACACCAATCGAGTGGAAACATCTGTGTCCGCAAGCATGGAACAAACACAACGAGAGCCGCAATTAGTCACATGTAATCCGCCTTTATTAATTATGCGCCCGAGAGATTAATGGCTGATTGTCGTGGCCCCTATGCGATGGACTGATGAATTGGCCTAGACCGCTCCACATATCAGTCCTCCATAGCACTTCTCGACTTGGGTGGTTTGGAGAGAAGGTTCGTATTTAGCAAGCATGCCACGGATTTTTTTTTTTTTAATGCAAGGAAGAAGGAACCAAAGGCCAGAAGCCCGGAAACGGTTCCTTCCAAGAAAACAAAACAAAACAATATAAAAGAAAGCCAAATTCAAGATCCATTTTCATTTCGAGATGCCTGGACACATTGCGTTTGAAAGACTGGAGATCATAGGAAGCAGGAAATACAAACAGAGGAAGATAGTTCCAAAGTTGACCTGTTGCATAAATGAAGGACTGCCTCACTGTGTCTAGTTACTGTCGCACTTAGTTACTGCGTTTTTCTGCTTAACCTAGACGATTTTCTATAGCTGTAGGAAATCCTCTACTGGGTTATCATATTGTACAAGTAGTCAATGCACAAACAGACCTAAAAAAGTAAACCAGATTAAGAGGGTATAGGGCTTACTTCTGCTAATATTTGTCTTTATTGTATCTAAATCTGGGCATAAAAGAAAAAGCCCGTTCCCAAACGTCCAATAGTTTTCCTGCATGATATAGATAGCATTACTCATCCTCACACATCACCGCCTGGGCACAATAACCCACCGTCCATACTGAATACAGGAGACGACTATCTTATTCAGGAAAGGGGTAATGATATTGGATGGACTTATGCAAGGGAGGTCAAAACTATTACCGCTTAATCTCTGTTCTCAAACACTTCCCTGCCTCAGACTGCGATCAACTTTGCGCCTTTCCGTCAGTGGCCCAGTAATTTAACATCTGGTCAATATATTTCCTGGTATAAGAGTTAGATATAATTAGGACAGATAGTGGGTGCAATAGTGTCCACTTGCACAACGTCCTTAAAAGATAAAAATAATCTTACATGACTGACGTGGCAGGGCTAAGAATTGTTAAAAAAAAAAAAAAAGCCGTTCTGCGGCAAAAAAAGCGATAGGTCTGCTTCTTCGTATTTACTGTATTTATTTATTTATTTATTCATTTCCTTTGTGGCGAGGAACAACATCCCCCTCACCCCATAACTAAGGCCACAGTCAACGAGTAACTCGACAGACAACATCCCTAACAACACAAATGTATGCTTTGGAGAGGCACTTTAAGCTTGAACTCTTACAGTGGTAGCTTCAACACTAAGGTTTAGGCAACACAGGGTAGAGATGGCCAACCTTGTGTTATTAAGGGTACTAAATGGTCAGGATACGAGACACATAATAACCAATCCAGTGCAATGACATATTTTTTCAAAACTATTCGTGCTACCACCAGACGCTTTAATCCAATTTAAGAGATTTTTCGAACTGAAGGGAGAAAATAACTGAAGCTTTCTTTAATCCTTCCATTAATAGCGGTCTCCAAAAGCTTTAAAAAATCGTCTGACAGTTGTTGGAATTAAACAAAACGTCATCAAGAAGAGAAGTTAACAACACTGGTGCATAATACTGTTTATTTTGTGCATATAATTAATAATTTACTTATGAGTATACGGGTATATATAGTTTTCTTCCATTACACGATTTTTTTCTGGTTGCAAGAAATTTCGTGGTAAAAAAAATTGAAATAGTTCATTGCCCCGTTCAGTGGCATCACCTTTACCTTCAATGCTTATTCTTATTTTTCTCCTTTTTCTTCATATCTTCTTTTTTTCTTCTTCCTTTTTGGTACTGCCAGGCCTCTTCATTCAGTTTATGTAAAATCCGTCAAGGAGTTATTGGCAATACTCATAAACTCATAATTGTGGTTGCAGTGACAGAAATTACAAAGGTTTAACGTAATGGATGAGAGAGTTGAGCTGTGGTTAGTTTTCGCTGGCCTCTCTCGACTGATTAAACTTCTTTTGTTTTTTCCTATTCCTTGAGTCTCAATTCGATTAATATCATTCAAAATAGCGGGAAATAGGGTTGGAATGATGAGGCAGTGATGGGGTTGGTGAAGGTGGTGTGATGATGATGATGATGATGATGAGGAGGAGGAGGAGGAGGAGGAGGAGGATGGTGATCGTGGTGATGATGATGATGATGATGATGATGATGACGATGATGATGATGATGATGATGATGGTGATGACGACGATGATGATGATGATGGTGATGATGATGATGATGATGCTTCCCATACCTCATATCTCTAAATACTTGAAAAACGGTACAGAGAAAGTCTGCATATGAATATCGTCCATTACGTTTCGACTTTATTTTTTTTAACAACTTCGGATTTCCCTCGGCCTAATAAACAAAAATATGAAGTGCTGGATAGATAAAAAAAAAAAAAAAGAAAGAAAGAAAAAGAAAAAGAAAAAAGTGCGTCCAAAACCACTCAATGGGTAAAGGGAAACATGATGGGAGAGCGCAATGTATCTGTGTGTGTGTGTGTGTGTGTGTGTGTGTGTGTGTGTGTGTGTGTGTGTGTGTGTGTGTGTGTGTGTGTGTGTGTGTGTGTGTGTGTGTGTGTGTGTGTGAGAGAGAGAGAGAGAGAGAGAGAGTAGCAACGTAACCCACCGACCAACTCCTCTCCCCAAAGGAATTCTCCGGACTAATTTCCTCTGGGATTCGCGGCGCGTGTGAGAGCCGGCACCTGGTAATCCTCCGGCAGGTGTTAAAAGCGTCCGGTAATTACACGCAGGCACGGGAAGGACTTTGTGATCTTCCCGGTGATGAAAATAATGGAGAATCAAACGGCTGCTAAAACACTGATTGAGGAAGAAGAAATATTAGGAAAACTAGTGTGAGGATGGTGGTGAAAAAAATCGTCGACTAATATTTATGCTTGAAAAACATGGAAATATTAAAGAAACTGAGATTCCTGATGAAAATACTGTCAGTGAATCAAACAGCTGCTAAAACACTGATTATTTGGAAGTAGAATTACGAAGAAAAGCCGGTGTGAGGATTCTGGTGAAAATATCGTCAGTAATTAAGACTAATTATTAAGAAAGTGGGAATAATGAGGAAACTGAGATTACTTTTGAAATTATTGTCGGTGATTCACACAGCAGCTAAAATTCTGAATATTGGGGACGTGGAAATATAAACTACTGTAAGGATGCTGGTGGAAATAAAGTAGGTGAATTTGACAGACACGACTAATACTGATTTTTGAGAAAGTGGAAATATGACGCAAAATGACTTGTAAATTCTGTTGGAAGTACAATCCGTTGATCAAACTAATTCACTGATTATTTTTAGGTGAGATTTGAAAAAAACTGGCATGGACGTTCATATGAAGAACTAGGAGGTGAAGTAAAAATACATAATAAACACTCATTTCAGAAAGACAGTGGAAATATGTAGAAGAAAGGCATGTAAATCATGATAAAAACAGACGCGGAAGGACATTATAACTACGAAGAAAACGGGGATAAAACAAGATTGCCAACATTCCCGAGGGGAGGCAAGTTGATCTCCACATAGGTACAAGACACGGAGGGAAAAAAGAAAGAAATGGAGAGGGTACAGTAGCTCTCCATATCTTCCTGTGAACGGCTAAAGAACGAACGCTGAATATGCGAAAAATATTTAAGCAAACATTCACAAAACGAATGATAACAAAATTTCAAGTAAACAGCCACCAGATCAAAAATTTTTGGATCCGTATAACACGAATATTATGCAAATAACAACAAAATTATTTATTGCAGTGTAAGTGAATATATGACCCAATAAGCAACATTCTATCTATATCTATCTATTAGTCTAAATATTTTTTAGTGAATTTATGAATTAGCCACGAAAACACTGATTACCTGAGAAGTGAAGGTGCGAAATAATCTCGAAGCATTGGTAACTGGGCGGGTGAAATTACAGACAGCACATAGGAAAGGAGATGCGTCTTTGATCTTCCCAAATAATACTTTAAAACTACAACTACGCACTTATTTAATCTTAGAATCTCCATCAGTTACGTTCAGCTTGGGAGAGACCTTCTGAACCTGGGTTAGACATCATCGTCATTAACCTGTTCACTATTAAACAGCCTTCACTTCCTACAGCCTTAATTACTCCCTATCCGACGACGTAATTACTACTTTATTATTCTTACCTCCAGACAATTTTCTTTACCTTAGGACAGACTTATTGAAGGGGGTGATTAGATGCGTCCTTCATTAATCCCTTCAATACCACAATTTCATCCGAAGTTGAAAAAAAAAAAAATCGTGTGAAGGTAAAAAGACTAAGCGGATCAAATGTATCATTAAGTTGAAGGATTTTACACCCTTCACCATCATACCACAATAATTTTCTTCCACAATTAAAACTAATCCTCATTCTAACACTCATCCTAATCCTAACTCATCCTAATCCTGACACTCATCCTAATCCTGACACTCATCCTAATCCTTACACCCATTCTAATCCTTACACCCATCCTAATCCTTACACTCATCCTAATCCTTACACCCATCCTAATCCTAATACTCATCCTAATCCTAACACTCATCCCCAACGTAGGCTTCCATCAGATTCAGAGCTGCCATAAACAAATCATCTCCATCACAATACTCACAGTCTATCACCAAAACAGCATCATCCCATCCACTTTACTGTTCTACCACACTTAACACTTAGAGTCGTATTATTGGTGGGACGGGAGCTTCTTGATTCCTGTTTCTCGGCGATTTAGTCTTCACATCACACCTTAACATCCTCTTGTGTGTTAATAGATGCAAAGTATGTCGATAGCAAAGTGATGAATGTAACAGAAAAGAAATTGGTAACATGTGCTATACACAAAATAAATCGCTAAGGAATAGGTGCTTCGGTAATTAGAGCACGAGGATTGGTGCTAATCTATCACTTTATCACCACTTCTGGCCTCCAAGTTCCTAGTTAACCACAAGAACTATCACCACCAAGACGGAGTTAACACCCTCCCTCCACTACACTCAAGCAATATTATATCTTAACTACTTCACTTCGATTACGCTTTTCCTATCCTTGCTATCTTCATAGGCGTTTATTCAGCTTGAGATTTTTCGATTTGAAGGAGTTATATAAAGTCTTCCTTAACCCATTCAGAATAATTGGCCTTTACTGATTTAAATACAATCATCATTAAACAGTAATAATTAACCAGAAAAACACGTCACTGGATTTAAAAAGTTCAAATTCACAACCCCAATATAAATCCATCACTACCATGGGCCTTTCCAGACAAAGCTGACTATACTCATTTTATCTTAACTTGGCTCCGATTTTCGTCCTTCTGCAGCTTATTTCACGTAGCTCAGTGGCAGAAAAAGACAGTGGTACGTTCAACATCCTTTCCATTGCACTTCTTCGTGACTAGCATCATATATTCTAGGGTCAACCTGCTGTTACCACTCAGCATTCACGGTGGAGAGATGGAAATTTCAGGCCAAGTTAAAGTAAAAATGGTATAGCACAACTCATCACCACAGCAATCTCCCCCCTCACAGTAATTTCTTCCCACTATTATCACAGGCCATTTACCCTAATTCTGATGATTACTTGTCTACACACTAGCCACCTCCACCCCTTACACCTGCAGACTTCACATTTATTTTATTCCAGCTATGTCCTGACGATTCTATTAACTTAGGAGCCTTTGGAACTCTGGGGGGGGGGGGAAGAGGTACAGTCTTCATTTATCCCTTCACTACGATAGGGTTCTTTTTTTTTCTTTTTTTTTTATATTGATATCGTTAGGCAGTAATAAGGCTACAATGAAACAGATGTCCCAGGGATAAAAAAATGCTAATATAGTTATAATGCCCAGACTCGAAAGCTAAAATTCGATAACTCTATGTTGATCAGAAGCTCTGATATTTATTGCATAAAGATAAATAAATATTAAGTCTATACATTTGGATCCATTTAAGAAGACATTGTATTACCTCAAATACATGTCATATGAAATATAAAAGACAGATGATGATGATGATGATGGATTGAAGATTATATGAATTTGGACATACTCCCTTACACAGAAGCAAACAAGAAACAGCACCATAGAGCGCATACCTCCACCAACGCCTATGCAAGATAACTTTAATCACCACAAAATTTAATCAACTCTTTCTTGGCCCATGAACCACATATCCACAAGAATTTAATTGAAATCCATCACAAACATTTTGAAAGATCATGTGGACAAACAAACAAAAGCAATCCTGAACCGGGACTCGAACTCAGATCAGCACCAAAATTTAATAAACTTTTCCTTGGCTCATGACCCACAATTCCATAGAATTTCATTGAATTCCATTACAGTAAGTTTGTGAAATATCTTGTGGACAAACAAACGAACACATAGACAGAAACGATTACACAACCTCCTCCAACTCCGCTGCAGGAGGTAAAAATGATGTCTTGGACCTTCGGATAGGTGTTACACTCTGTACGCAATATCAGTTTGTGATTTTTATTTATTAACAAAAGAACTACGTAAGTTACAGCATCAAACATAAATCCTGATTCACTCCATTGTGCCAGATAAGGAGAGAATGAACAATGACTTTCGAAGCAGTCATGCAGTCTAGGGAACACATCAGCTCTTCCACAAAATTGCCGTCGTTTCATAATTCTTCAACTAAAAGAGCAGAGCGATTTTCATCTCCTCAGCTGTACCAATAGAAAGGAATAATGTACACCCGTTACTACAGGGCTGATGGAAGCAGGAGAATTATCCGCGGACAGAGTCATAAAGAGCGGCTTAGGTAGGAGCTTGGGCTGACAGGTTATATCCCGCCTTATGTATGATGATGAGGGAAAACGTATGGCCGAGGGAGATAGGGGGGTAAAACGCAAGTGTTTTTGTGGGAATTTCTGTTTTGTATGTTTGTGTTCCACTGTTTAGTGTTGTTAATAATTATAATAATAGTGATAATAATAATAATAATAATAATAATAATAATAACAATAATAATAATAAAAACTGATAATAATAATAATAACAATAATAATAATTATTATTATTGTTACTGGTATTATCACAAGCATTATAATCCTGACCGTTTGCCAACAAAAAAATGGAGTGACCGTATTATTATCAATGCTGCAAAGCAAGATGGTATTTTCGGCAACGTGCCCTACTGTATATCGTTGCGCTAGATTCAGTTGTGTGTGTGTGTGTGTGTGTGTGTGTGTGTGTGTGTGTGAGAACTCCTCTTGGGATATTTGATGGATTTGAGTGAAATCTTCAAGATGAATTCGGGTGGCTACGGGGAAGGTTTTCCACCATATACAATTTTGCAACCATGAAAACTCTCAAAAATACTGAAAGGAGGGCTGATATGGCATTGATGTCTGGTACACGTTCAGCAGTGGACTCTCATCCGTGATGCGATATTTCGGGAGCAAGATCACCCTAATGAGTCTTTGGGGGGGTCAGTAGCCTCCCATACATAAAAGCGATTAGGTATTCAGGAAAGGAAGTACATGGATTTTAATGATACTTCACAGGTTATTTCGTCTGGTTTCTCTATAATGTCTTCCACTATATAAACTTTCCTACAACTTTTCTTAGGGGGTCAGCCCCCTCACCAAATAAAAAATTCCCAGAAGTAGTGAAAGGACGACAGGTATGGGTTTGATAATTTAGTTCGAGGTGTACAATGGACTCTCATACGCAATGCGATATTTGGGGGACGTGATCCACCAGTGATTCTTGGGGGAGCCGGCCTCTCCTCCCCCCCCCAAAAAAAAAAAAAAAAATCTATGAAAAACTGGGGAAAGACTGGAATAAAGCTTCCCAGGTGGGTTCGTCCGGTTACTCTGAAGGTCTTCCAGCATGTAAAATTTTTCAGTCATGATTTTTGGAGGGCCAGTCTCCTAATCGATTTCCTTAAATAGAGTGAAAGGAGGGCAGACACGGCTCTGATATCTTACTACATGTTGTACAATGATCTCTCATCCGTAATGCGATATCTGGGGAGCATGACCACCCAGCGATTATTTAGGCTGTCTGTCCCCTTCCTCAAACATAAATGATCAGATAAAAAATGATTGTGAACACAGGGATTCCAAAGAAACAGGCATTCATATCGATCAATTGGGTAAGCAGTTTTCATTTTTTCTCTGAACGCACAGGAAGAAACTGCACATTTTATTATTATATTATTATTTCTTAATTAATGCAAAAGTTGATTTTTCAGTATCAACTCCATCACTGTTTCTTATTGTGCATTATTATAAACAGAGTGGGCAAGACCTAGAAAGAGGGAAACAATGCTACAAGTTAACGAAGCAATCATCAGTTGTTTACCTTGACAGCTGATTACCACAGTGCCGTTAATTAATCAAAAGGAAGAAATAATGAGAGAGAGGGATGTGAGCTGGGAACAGGGCACTGAAATGGTGGAGGACCGGGTGACATAGGGACGAATTGTTTGTGGCCATTCCTTACGGGATTAAGGCGTCTGGCAATAGACAGACAGATAAATAGAAGAAATAATCACGCATACGTTAGTGCTATTTACAGGGTACATACAACATTTTCGGATCGACTTGTAACCCCTTTCCGAGCCAGGTTGAAGCTGTTAACTCTTACCCATAAAAATTTCCACATGGGTGTATAATTCTTCCATTTACCGGAGTACCCAGTGAAGCGAGTCATCCAGTTCATCCAGTTAATAACGTTAACATTAACTCATTAACTGTGGACTGATATAAATGCTACCAATTGAAGTTTTAGTTACTATTTTGTTACCACGAATTAAGTGCGTTAGTTCCTTTACTGCCATCACTCTTTGTTGACCTTTTTACAACAACTCGACGCTTGTATTCAATAAAGGATAGACACATAGCAATAAAGGAGATATTCGAAGGTCTATACAACTCCAATGCCAGAAAAAAAGTTCTAATATAACTTTATCTGGTGTTAGCAAAAATAAAAAATACACCATCGAGCTGAATGGGCTAATACGACCGTGGCAGCAAGAGGAGCAAACGAAAATTTTGACGCCAGATTTTTTGATGTTAGAATTACGTTAGCTAAAGCCGGCGTTAGCTCTGAACAAGGCGGGAATCCAGTTGGCAGCGAAACGAGGGAAGCCGTCAATCACAATTAATATAACGAACAATCTCGTTTATCACGTAATTTTGTTGATGCAACGGCTTGTTTAGGGAACGAAATGGCCGCTACTGAGCACGGCCGTATATTGCCACACCTGCAGTTTTCTGACGTAAGTAGATTTTTTTTCTTTTCTCCCTCCCTCCTCCGCCTCTCTCTCTCTCTCTCTCTCCGTATATTGCCACGGCTGCAGTTTTGACACAATGAATTCTATTTTTCGTCTCTCTCTCTCTCTCTCTCTCTCTCTCTCTCTCTCTTGTTTATCTCCCAGTGAAAATGTCAAGCCATGTCATGTGGGTCATGCACATTTGTCATATCTGCCTTGATTCTATTTTTTTTTTTTTTTGTGCTTGCAGGTAAAGAAGCCATACAAGTTGGATCAAATTACCGTTGGTTCTAATTTAGCTGGTTCTAATTTAGCTTCGTCATGGTGCCGTAGGTGTTCAAGAAATAATATAAGTTTCGTTTAGGTCTTATAAAGAAACATTGGCCTTTTTCGTATCTGAACTCTTCACGACAATGAGTATTAAGGGGGAGGTGTGGCTCAATCGGTAGAGAGGTGGCCTGCCGTTCTAACGGACCCAGATTCATATCCCCGCTGGAGCAGGGAAAGTTTAAGTTTAAGGATTTGAATTTCATTTAATCAGGCTTTACTGATCTACCAGAAGACCCGCCGACATGTCGTAAAAATACCCCCGCTAATACCAGTACACCAGTCCTGTATGAGACAGCCCTAGCATGTACTCAATATGGACGGTGGGTGTTAGCGCCGAAGTGGTGACATGTAGAGGTGTATGGTATGTAGGAGGACTGTTGGGCCTTGATAGCAGGCTGTGAAGCCTATGCCCAGAGTCGGACACATTAAAAAAAAATCCTAAGCTGAATAAAATTGCCTGGTTAGCTATTATATGATTAAAAAGTTGACAATGTACAAAAGAACTTAAAGAATTCAAGAGAATCTCTAAGAGGGGTTTCTGTCAAAGAAAATAATATATATAAATTATTACGCTACCCCACTGTTAAAGGAAATAAATATAATCTTACATTTTATATGGAATCCTTATTAATACATTCTTCTCCTTTACACTATAATACAGATGGATTTAAAAAAAATCATCGTTGAATTATGGAGAAATTATTACTTTTCTTTATTTCTTAATTAAAGAAAACAATCAAATATGTATTTAATTGTTGGCGAATCAAAAAAGTTTAATAATCTCTTTGTTTACCTTCGTTTTGAGTAAGGAAAACTGAGTCTCAGCTACAAGGCCATTAAATCAGACGATATGTGCTGCACAGGAATGCCGTTGTTGAGGTATGACGATGTTAATGAATTTTCTTTTTGCCTACGCTATGAAGAAGAGAAAGAAGGGAAATAATACCACGGTAACTGAGGTCAATTTGGAAAAACTGAGACACTGTAAAATGAAGGAAATAATTTGAAGGGAAAACATCGAAGTTATTACACAAAAACGAATAAACTGATAATCTTTTTTACTGGCTGTGAAAGGGGAAACACTACTGAAGGATGTAGACTACAATAACATATATAATTTCTAACGCGGTGCTGGGGAGGGGCTCCTTCCCGTGGTGGCATCGGTATAACTGGGTGGTGGAGCTGCCCGGTAATACAAAGGTCCCTCAACTCCCTCCCTGTTACCCCGGGAGAAGAATGGTGGGTTTCAGAAAGGGACCATATTCAGCCTGCAGTCCACTGGGTTCACTTTCAGATAAGCCTGAGGTTCAATTACTACAACATTATCGAACGCGGCCAAAAGGGAAATAAAATACTGAAGAGATCCATACCGAAGAAGGAAAAAAGAACCACCATCCATTTTTTCCCCCAGCCTGCACTTAGGAAGGAGAACCAAAATGTACACAAATGAAGAGTCTAATGGCATTCTCTCACCTCCCGGCCACGACAAATAATGTCATTCACTGTAAAAGATCTATATAATAATTGTGATAAAGTAGTAAAGGTCATTGTTGAAGTCGAAATCAAAACTTTCCCTTTTCCCAATACTTCGAAAAATGGATATGAAAATTACTGATGAATGACGAAATAAATCACTCTTCTCTCATTTCGGAACGAGAGAGAGAGAGAGAGAATAATTACATCTAAACTCGTTAGCCAAAACGAGGAAGCACTTTGTCACTGAAGGTGTGAATATGGCTGCGTGAATGAGAAGAGAGCAAAGTAAAATACTTCTCTCTCATCCGCAAAATTCTTCACACAAAAGAATCAAAGAATGGAAAAAGAAATTTACATGCGAAAGTGAAACAGGTAAAGCATGTATTTAACCATGAAACTATTTACATGTTCTGCCTCAAGTTGTTTACTCTTAGCTATTATAATATAATCTTATGGCGTTAACTAAAAAAATAGAAAAAAAAAGGAAAATTAAAAAATGAACAAATTCTGGGCGAGTTAATGGTGATAATATTAACAATTTCAATTTGGTATGACTTCCATTTTTTTTCTAAATCCAAGGAAGAAGGATGTAAAGGCCAGAAGCCCGCAATATTGTTTCCACCAAGAAAAAAACAAAAGATAACAGAGAGCTAGAACAGATTACTAAAGCTGTCCCGACCATGAGAGGCTTAATGAATAAATGATTTTTATCCAAAGAAGATAGAACGAAAGATTAGAAGATTGAACAAATAAAAAGTTCCAACGAAAACTGAGCAGAAAAGAGTCAAATTCAGAATCCATTCATCTCGCACTTTTCCTCCTCACATAATTATGGAAGACTAAAAAAGAATACATCAATTATAAATGTCTTCCTCTCTTACCTAACACCGCGAAAAATGGAAAACATCCGCTCTAAAGGAAGTCCGGACTCTCACATGCACCCACAATACCGGAGCTGAGGGTGTGGACTTTCCGGCAGTGCGTGTCTCGGCCTCATGATGCGCCTCCCTCTGCCTGGGTCTGCCTCTCTCGCACGGCCGAATCCCACACAAACACCACCTCTCCGCCATAACTCGCTTTCCGATTCACTCACCTTTAGGGAAGTTTGTGGCCAAATATTTACCTCAAATAACCCAGATTTCCAATTTCAGAGGTGTTTCCGTACGGGCTGAGAAGGGGAGCTGATATTTCCCCGCCAGAGAGGCTTTATTGTGCCGCTAAGGTTCCCACTCTGGTAACAGTTTAGAGGCACAGGAAGAGGGAGTAACTCATATCCTGTCTTATATCATAATGCTTCGTCGTATCCATCCAGGGTTTTTTGTATCTGATTTATTCATTTTAAGCTGGCGCTCTTTGTAAACTCATAGAAACGACAAATATTTTCATCCGAAGAAGTAACTTGGTATGTTAATTTAAAAGAGAATCCCGAGAAACTTATACACAGGTGAGTGTTATAAAAAGAAAAAAAAGAAGAATTCAAAGAGAAATCTAGGGGTTTACCATCTGATTAGCTTCAGAGTTTAAAAAGTGAAAAAATTTATATTCTGTTACACTGCTCCATCAAAATAAACCTTATCACATAGCATCACTAAAAATCTAATCCCTCTTACAAAAAGCTTTTAAAGTTGATACATGTAATTACGTGAACATAACATGATGAGGTAAAAATCAGTGAGAGTTCCACGCAATGATTAAAAAAAAAAAAGGAGAGAGAGAGAGAGAGAGAGAGAGAATGATGCTTAAGACTGAAAAATGTAGTGGTTAATTTAGGATTTTTACGTTACTAGCAAGAGCCTCTGACTTTTAGTGCGGTATGGGCAATGACATAAAGGTATTTGCGTGCACCCCACCGCTGAAGTACCCGAAATCTGCGGTGAAACGCGAATTAGAGGGAGCTGCCAAGTGTGGCTATGGGTATGGATACTTCATTATACAAAGGTTCATAACTTTAATGTTGTACTGTTTTACGTATGAAAAACCTCAAAATTAAATTAAGTTACTCCTACTTTAAGTTACAAAAAGCTAAATACAGGAAAACGAAACTCAGATCATATGGACAAATACATCCGGCATCGCAAAGGTTCATATATTTTAGTGCTGTACTATTTTACGTATGAAAATCCAAAATGAAATTGAGATAAATTACTCCTACTTTAAGCTACACAAACCAAACGCAAGAATAAAAACTCAAAACACAGGAACAAAAATATTCTGGCTCGCGTGGGTATTGATTTCTGCCATATTTTGACTGTGAAATTAATTGAACACCCTGCACACACGGCACCATAAACAAGCGCCAAATGTTCCCAATGACAGGTAAATCCTACAGTGATTACGGGGTCGGTGGATAACGAGAGTATTAGGCAAATTACCAGGTGGCAGTGTTTGTGTGTGTGCCGCTGCTGCCTGCCTCCCTCTCTCGCTTCTGCCACTGGGATATTAACGCGACACTCTCTGACTCTCACTTCACACCTATTTTGTACCCACTGATTCTGTAGCACACACTGATATTGCACCGACACTGGCACTGCACGTTCGCTGGCATTGCAGCTATGTTTAGAATTTAGGAACATGCCTATTAGTATTCACTGATACTGCAACAACATCGATGCTGCAGTTGAAGCAATAGTGCGACTGCACTGATTTTCCGCTTGCACCTACAATATACACTGCAACTACTCTGCCAGTATACCAATAGTGACATTACACCTTACATATGCAGCCTTATTCTTCGCGTATGTCGGTACTTGTATATTAACCTACACTGGTGTTCTACGTTCACTGATACTGAAGCTACTTACACAGTATAACTAAACTTATTCTTTACACACCTTACGCTCTCCTTCTCTCCAACAAGAGAGGATTTTCATCTCTGTTTGTTTGTTTGTTTGTCTGTATGCTGCATTACTCAAAAACTAAATGATAAATTTGGAATAAATTTGGTGAGTAGATAGCCCATGTCCCAGGGAACAATCGATTAACTTTTGGGACCGATCCGGATCGTATGACAGATTCTGGATCCAGAAAACTTTTTGCGAACCTCTAATCAACGATGAGAAAACCTAACCCATTATGAAAAGTGGTTTAGAAATTACGTTGCCCTTGTCGGAGAGATGTGCACCACTGAGAGCCTATGCTGCTATTATATCAAACTTAATAATGTACACAGTTACATCGACACTCACTGTATTCTATTACTTTTTCCCCTACAGTATTACTGGACACAGGGTTCTACTGCATCCACAGTGGTATTGCAACACTAAAGATACTGCAGTTCCACGACACTGCAGCTCTAGTCACGCTGCAACTCCACCCACTGACACTGCACCTCACGCTGACACTGCAACCACACATAATGTAACCACACATACTGCAACCACACTGATATTGCAGCTACACTATTATATACTGCACCCTCACTAATACTTCACCCCCACTAATGTTGTATCCTCAGTAATACTGCACCTATATTAATACTGCCACCACGCTGACACTGCAACCACCTGATATTGTTACGATACAGCAACCACCTGATATTGTTACGACACTGCTATTGTTTCTACCTTGATAATAACATCTGATAATGCAGCACCACCGACGCTGCAACCACACTAATACTGCAGCTACCTTGGTACTGCAGTTACGGTGATAAACTACACTGGCAATGCAACTACAGTGATTCTGCAACTACAATGACATTACTGAATTACTTACTGTATATAAGATAGGGTTCTTTACCAACATTAACATTGTACTTGTATTTATGTCCTGAATATACAATAACACTCCATCTACATTAATCCCTCACCAACACATATATTTTACCTACATTTACCTATAAAATGGACTGATAATTATTCCACATTACGTTTCCGGCAATATCTCCAGCTCCGTTTATATTGCCTTTTCACACACACACACACACACACACACACACACACACACACACACACACACACACACACACACACACACCTCTACCTGTAACTGTACGTAATTTGCCTCTACATACGTGTTGTTCCGCGGTCACTAGATTCCTGAGTCATATATATTAATGAAAAAAAAAGTGTGTGTGTGTGTGTGTGTGTGTGTGTGTGTGTGTGTGTGTGTGTGTGTGTGTGTGTTTTCTTCTGCCAGTGAGCTACATGAAATAAGCTACAAAAGGGTGAAAATCTGGGCGAAGTTCGGGTGAAAGCGCTATAGTTTAATTCCTCTGTGTTAGTACTCTTATATTATGCATCTTAACCGTGCCTTAACACAAGAAAACGTTCAGTATTAAGAAAAATCTGTCAGAAAATTAGGTGTTCTAGTCTGCCACCTGAGCCGATGAAAATGCAACCCCACAGTGGAACGCTTCTGCAATTTCTCAGCTTTAAGACAACATTTTATATTTCTATTCATCGTGGAAAACATTCAAAGAAGCCCTGTAGACTAATATAACTCCTTTAATACGTGAAAATTAACATCTAGTAGGCAAGATTTCAGAGCTAATGATTACTGATTGGATTGTAGGCTTGTGCTCATCATTATAAAGTCATGATTACATTCCTGACGGTCGAGTTGATTTAGTTTATTAAAGACAGTTTTCTTAGTATACCAGAATTAAGAAATAGCTTCTGATAACGCGTTTAAGAGGACGAAGATTTTATTTTTCCCTTCTACCTCTAAGCAAAATTTCTCACTGCTAAATTAATTATATAAGGCTGTATGGAAGTCTGTTGTTATAGCAACTTTAAGCAAAACAACATATACGGAACTCAGCAGAGCACAGTGTGAAGCTAAACGGCCATTAACATCATTATTATTCCCTGTTATTCCACTGCACTGTGACCTTTTCGCAATGCCACTCTTTTGGTGCTGTGTGTTTGCGGTATAAAGTTACAGGGAACGGACAGGGACGGCTCATGCAGGTTTAGTAAACACACACACACACACACACACACACACACACACACACACACACACACACACGCACGCACACGCACACGCGCACACACACACACACACACACACACACACACACACACACACACACACACACTCCCCCTCCCACACACAGTCAAATTTTCACAGACACGACAAATGGTCAGAGCCAATCCCAATCATCAGTGGAGGTGTAGTTCTCCAGAATAACCTACCCTAATCAATGACAACCATGGGCAATAGACTTTCTTACTCCCTGGTGACCATACATGAACGAATAGTCTCTGTTGCCTTTTGGACATTCAAACCAATACGGAAAAGGCCAATGTTTTTCACCCCAAATTAGATCACAAAACCAAAAGGCGTCTCACATGCACAGAAAATAAAAAGCTTCGTGATCTCATACAAACTAAGTCAGACAAAACACTGTAAACCACACAATGAAAATACTTAAGAAAACGTACTTCAATACATATGATACCAACATAAACTAAGAACGAGAGTAAGGATGCTGTAAAAAAGTGCACGAGTGTGTGTGTGTGTGTGTGTGTGTGTGTGTGTGTGTGTGTGTGTGTGTGTGTGTGTGTGTGTGTGTTTATTTTTGTGATCAGAGGTAATTTGGCATTAATATTAATCACGTATCCTATTTTCATGCAATATGACCTGGTAGCCCTAGTGGTAAAAACAGCATTATGCCTGTGTGTGTGTGTGTGTGTGTGTGTGTGTGTGTGTGTGTGTGTGTGTGTGTGTGTGTGTGTGTGTGTGTGTGTGTGTGTGTGTGTGTGTGTGTGTGTGTGTGTGAGAGAGAGAGAGAGAGAGAGAGAGAGAGAGAGAGAGAGAATCAGAGGTAATTTGGCTTTAAAATTAATCATGTATCATACTTTCCACATGACCAACTCCCGGAAAAAAACAGCATTATGCCTGTGTGTGTGTGTGTGTGTGTGTGTGTGTGTGTGTGTGTGTGTGTGTGAGAGAGAGAGAGAGAGAGAGAGAGAGAGAGAATTAGAGGTAATTTGGCTTTAAAATTAATCATGTATCATACTTTCCATATGACCTACTCCCGGAAAAAAACAGCATTATGCCTATGTGTGTGTGTGTGTGTGTGTGTGAGAGAGAGAGAGAGAGAGAGAGAGAGAATTAGAGGTAATTTGGCTTTAAAATTAATCATGTATCATACTTTCCATATGACGTACTCCCGGAACACCTCTAGCGGGGTAAACAGTATGATGGCACGGTAATTCTGACACACAGCCTGTTTACACCAGCCTCTGTGTGTGTGTGTGTGTGTGTGTGTGTGTGTGTGTGTGTGTGTGTGTGTGTGTGTGTGTGTGTGTGTGTGTGTGTGTGTGTGTGTGTGTGTGTGTGTGTGTGTGTGTGTGTGTGTGTGTGTGTGTGTGTGTGTGTGTGTGTGTGTGTGTGTGTATTAGCTCAAGACAAGTAACATGAAACGAACTAATGCTCAACACTACATAAAGAATCTTGGCAACGTCCCCCCTCCTTCGCCTTACACTACAATTCAGACACAAATAAGCACATAGCCACTACTGACATCCAGACCCTTCAGCCACACAGCATCCTTCAAGAACCACCACCAGACATACACCCCTCAGAAACACCCCTACCCAGAGAGACAAGAGTACACCAGGCCAGACTGCGATGCAGCCACCACCCCTCCCTGCTACAATACACAAAATACAGCACACAAACCATACACTCTGCACACACTTCAACGCAACCCCTCCACACCACATTTATTCACCATATGCACCGAAGTATCACAACATCGACAGTCCTTTTACATAACCTCAACAAAAGACCTCCGGGAGCGACCAGCTCTTACCATTATATTTTGTACAGAGAAAGGTAACATTTTGTTTGTATATACCTACTCCAACATATGAGATAAAAACTGAAATACTGGAGGATAATAAGGTGTGATAAACAAAATAAATCGTCAAAGAACAAGCTCTAGAAAGACCTTTAACACGGCAATAAACAAGCCTCTAGGTTGGAAACACGCCTGGGGGATAACAGCATGGTGTCTCTGTGATGTGGTGTATATACAGCCTGTTTACACTCAGCCTGTTTTCACCCAGCCTCTCTGTTGGCCCGGCCGGCTTAACGCCCTTCAGCCGTGACTAAACCCGCCTGAGAGACTCGCCAAGGTTATCGGGGAGTCGGGGCGGGTGATAAATAACCTGGCAATAACTCATGGTCGGAGTTATGTAATTTTCGTGCTTTTTACGTCAGCGTTACGTAGACTTAATTCCTAACAATTCGGTTGCGTATTTCATCTTTAATCTTGCGATCACCATTCGATTTTACTGATCTTTTGAGACGTATTTCGCACTGAAGACGTTAAAGAAGGCTGTAACTAAGTTCACCATTGAGAATAATCTCTTAGAAACTATACAAAGGTCGTCTGTTGCTAGCAATAACATAAGAAGGTGAAATTTTAGAAACTATGAAAACCAAAGATGTGCAATGACTTAGGCAAAGTAAAACTTCTTCTAACGTATAAAATTCCTTTATAAACTTGTTAGTAACTCCAAGATTCTGACTCAAGTACAAGTAATTTGGCTTTGAAATTTATCAAGTACTCTGTTTAACTTCAATATAATGTGATCTCTTAACACTCTTCTTCATGGGCAGCATTAAAGAGAAACCCCAAGCGCATCCGAATATGAACCCAATGGTCTGCAGGCTGCCTCTGTGCCTCTCCAGCAGTTCATTATCTTCCTTTCGGGGATGAGGAAGGAGTTGAGGATTTATGCATAACCGGGCAGCGAAACCACTTGATTACATCTGGCGTGAAGGCATCCCTCTCGAGCATCAAAACTGTATTTCTGGCATACTTTAAGATAGGAAACTGAGCTCTTAACACAGTCCCATGTGAAATTCTACCATAAATTTACGTTTACTTTCAGATTTTTCATGCTGTATCTTCATTCTGTTTGAGATCATATTGTATACAGTATTTAATAGCTATATGAGACAATCATTTTTTTTTCAGTTCAAACGGGATTTGGGGTGTTTCCTTTTTTTTTTTTTTTTTTTTTCCGAGCAGTATCTCTAAATAAGACAGTTTTTGACACAGGAGCTAAAAGTTAAACACGGCAATGTGGTTTTTGTAAAGGTAATATTTTTGTCTCAACAGATTTCAGTTGTTGTTTCATATGTATGTTCCTTTGAAGTCATGCTCGTCTCACCCATATTCCATGCACTTTTTGCGGGGGGGGATCTGAAAGTCTCACAAAAGTTTGATCGACTACATATTCTTGTATTCTTGCTATGAATTGGGGGACGGTATACAACAAGCATATCAAGAGCTTACTTCTTCTGTCACTTAAGTTGGCGTCAGTTCCTAAGCATACACGTCTCTCCTATCGAAAGCATATCTCTGTTTTCTGTCTGTTTATGTACGCACAGTGTAGTGTATGTTCGCATCCACCTGCCAGTCCTTCTAAAGGCTAACCATCTGTCACCATATTCTGTCTGCCTGTCTGTCTGCCTGTCTCTGTCTGTCTGTCTGTCTCTCTCTCTACCTTTTCTCAAACAGCACACTCGCGCGATTGGCTAAGGAAAGAACGTGGCCCGCACCCAAAGGAGGCCCACGAGAGAACCCAGATCCATTTGAATATGAAAATCCAGGAGGTGGGGAGAAGAGACGTGAGAGCCTTAAGCCGGGAATGATTCAATCTACGTCAGGGAAGTTAAGTAAGGATGGCAGGGGAAAGGGGGAAAAAACGGGGAGGAGGAGGGCAGAAAAGATTCCCTAGCATAACAGGTGGGGATTTATATGGAAAGTGACGTAATCCCACGCTGTTACCGAAACCATTTTTGGCTTATTCACGACGAGCTTTTGTTTTTTTTTTCCTCCTGTTATATTTCCATTATGTTTTTCTAAGTTTCGAGCCTTCCCTTGTCTTTATTTAAACTGGGACAGACTTTTCTACTAAAAATATTAGATATAGACATTAATAAATTCCACACTGCAAGAAATCTCCCTATAACTACATGTAATCGTCTTGAGGTGGTAAAAATTATCAGATACGTTCTTACGTTGAAGGGGGTTGACACCTCCGCAACATGGACGTAGCCTATATTGATTTTTTTATTTCTCCTATTTCCATACAATTATATTCAGCTTATTATTATTATTATTATTATTATTATTAGTAGTAGTAGTAGTAGTAGTAGTAGTAGCAGCAGTCGTGGTCGTAGTTCTAGCAGTCGTAGTAGTTGTAGTAGTAGTAGTAGCAGTAGTAGTAATAGTAGTAGTAGTAGTAGTTTTCCGTCTGGGTACATCTGTGCCACCACGGGAAGGCGTATTCTCTCCAGCGTCATTTAGCTTTGGAGACTGCCATAGGAGTGACGGGATTCGTGAAGGTTATGTCAAAGTCAAAGTCCTTCTATAAAGAAAATTTTCTCTTGAGCTATGGAATATTGTCTGGAAATGCAAAAAAATATATTTACAAAAGATGTCTGGGGGCTGAAAGTGTTAGATTTCTTTCGTGTAAAGTGTGACGTGTTATTAGAATTTAAAAAAGGTATTAGTAGAGTAAAAATCTCTCTCTCTCTTTCTCTCTCTCTCTCTCTCTCTCTCTCTCTTTATATAGGCCTAATCATGTTAGAATTTGTTGCTACCTGCATTTTGTGAGATTATATGGCATATCGTAAAACTTTTGATAGTAATTCCACCGTGCTAACGCCAAAAATATCAATGAAATAGTGTGCATAGAATTTTTTTTTTATTATTGGTTATTTGTAAATTAGAAAGGTTAAAAACTGTGTATTTATTTTTATATTGTTCGATACAGCCAGTGATTATCACCCCATGTGACTCTATAAATAAGTGCTCTCTCTCTCTCTCTCTCTCTCTCTCTCTCTCAGTGCGTTGGATCCGCAGAAAACGACGCTCATAATACTGATCTGATGCCAAATGAATTCATCAGTGCCGGTTGGTACGGATTAGACACTCGGATGTTCAAAGGGCATGAAAGGAAAAGCAGGGAAGGCGACAGGACTTTGGACGCCGACTGTAACTATACGATGAAATAAACTGGCAAGGGGAAGATACTAAGCAGCTTCCTTAACCTACAAAAATAAGGATGTCTGTTACAGCTCGACTCCTCTCCCATCCATCTGCCCAGTTCATCCTCCCTCATAACACCACATTGCATTCTTCCACCTCGTTGTCCCTCTTTACATCAGAACAAAAGTGATAACTCTCTTCTATATGAGTTAGTTACCCTTAGATTAAAAACAAATCTTTAAAAACACGAAAATATTCACTTAAAAAGGTTAACATTTGGTTATTTTGTTGGATACTTTACAAATAAAAATTACGCAAACAGAATGCTTTAGCCTGACTGAGTGTAGCTAAAGGCACGTAGTAAAATGTACGACGATAGGAAGTAAGATTATATTGAAATCCTGGCGACAACTCAGTCATTTGTTAATATAAAATAAGTCAGGGCAATATAACTTCAGTATGCTAATTTTGTGTTGGTGTTTTTTCATGTCTTTTTTTCATCTATTCTGATATCTGTTACTGAATGTGAAAAAATGATAAGGAAAATTTTATGCTACTCATGTGTCCGTATTTTTCATTATTCTCTTTTCCTTCCATTCCAATATACAGCACTCCATTTTCATACTGGCAAGAACATCCAAACTAAGGACCACCATTTCTACTGATCAATTATGTGTATATTTGAGCCAGCGTGTTTATGTTACGGTTCCTCACTCCTATAGGATGTTAAAGTATCAAAAAAGACAATTATGCCTATTGAATTTATTGGGCCTGTTATATGTACCGTCTTTCTCCTCCTCATCCGTACAGTTCTTCGGCCACTCCATCCATAATGTATGTT
The DNA here is from genome assembly GCF_032717465.1 of Coenobita brevimanus. Taxonomy (NCBI): domain Eukaryota; kingdom Metazoa; phylum Arthropoda; class Malacostraca; order Decapoda; family Coenobitidae; genus Coenobita; species Coenobita brevimanus. The sequence goes on along the minus strand of NC_137018.1, from coordinate 6,103,320 downwards.
AGAGGTGAACTAAAATCGGATCCACTCATACCCACTGACTTGGTTTTCTATTGCGTCCGAATAAGGATATACCACAGTCCAAATTTCTACAATATTTTACAACACATAAGTCTGCAGAAATTCATGAACACTCAAAAAACACTCCACACACTCCCAATTCCTTACTTCTCAACACTCCTCATCACAAGAGTTAACTGGTAAAATAAGTTTACAGTATATAATAACGCTGAAACAACCTTCATTCTCCCACGTTCCTCCCTATTTACTTCACTAGTTCACACTGTGTCCAAGCATTCAGTATATTCGATGAGTATTGACCATGATTCTATTTTTAGGACAAATTATTCTCAGTCCTGTTCCATCATTCACATAGCGTATAGCGTCTATGACACATACTTTTAACTATTTAGCTGCCATGGACGCGATTGTATATTTCACTTAAGCGAGGCCAGATGATTTTAGTCAGCTGAGAGGAAATATATGAAGTTCTACATATATAGAGTGAAGCGTCCATTGTAGTTAAAATATTAATGGACCCCGTTTCTAACTCCTTAATTGTGAGGAGTTTCTTAGCAGCACAACATCGTTTGGTGATATCAAAATTAAATACCTTGACGCACCAGTATCAGAGCTGTTCATAGATAAAACTTCATACCGAAAGATCTCGCCTTCACTGAAATGAGTCGTCTAATGGTAGAAACAATTTTATCTATCTATCACTCTATCTATCACTGAAACGTTGAGAACAATCCGCAGTCCACTGTAGCTTTCCACCCCACAAAATTCCCTCTCTCTTTTTTGTTTTTTCCTTTCTGCTGCAGTGATTTCCAAATTCCCTCCCGCTTTTTCCATCCGATTTCGGTGACTCCAAAGTTGCGTCCTCTTTCCAACCTTAAAATTCTCTTCCTATATCCACATTTACGGTTTCTCCCCATTTTTATTCTAGATTTTCCCCATTTCAGTACTGTAGTAATTCCCAGCTCCTCTTTTCCATTTAGCAGCTGTGAGACCCAAATTTTCATCCTCTTTCCATCTTTAATAACCCTTCCTCTTCTTTATCCTACTGTTTTGTTTCCCAGTTTCCCTCCCTCTTTCCATCCTTTTATACTCCCTCCTTTCGTCCGTCGTACTGTTCTTTTTCTCAAGTTACGGCTCCTTCCATCCCTTAATACCTTCCTTTTTTCCTAATTCCACGATACCGATTCCTATATTCTCTCCCTCAGACCCACTCTCTTTTACCCCAATCCTACTGAACCTATTCACAAGTCACTCTCTCTCTCTCTCTCTCTCTCTCTCTCTGGGTGCCGTGATTCCCTCGGTGCAGTTCTTCTCAGGGTCACACCACGACAGAGCCTGACGTTTTCCAATTAGGACTCTCACGTCCCACCCTGGCGGATAAGACAGGCTTTTGTGCAGGTGTCTGGCTCGCCCTCTTGTGGCCAAATTTAGGTCTGCAATCTTCATTTTTTTTTAGCCTTTCACACCCACTCGCCGCATCTCTCTCCTCCATACTCCCTGTTAGGATCTGGTAATTCTGTCGTCCTGTCAGATTGATGTTTATGTAGCAAAGTTTTCGTTTGCACTTAGTACAGTGATCATTATCACCCTCATCATCATCACCAACACCATCATCATCATCGCCATAACCATACCCATCACCATACCCATCACCATCATCATCATCATCATCATCATTATTATGATTACTCACTGAGCCCCGTGTCTCTCTCTACGATATTCTACGATATTCCCTGATATAGTCTAACAATTCTATACTCTTCTGCATACTTCGTGTCCTGTTACCTCAGCACGGGAATTATTTAAATGGAAGAGCAATACCTGCGAATAGAAATTTTAATAACTGGAAGTTAAAATGGGTTCAGCTCGAGTTCATTCTCTGTCAGGCTGAAACTATTGCACCTTCCCCCAAAAAACAGTATTTGAATTCCACTACTGAGTACTGTTTTCTTTTGTACTCCTATGTATTCCTTTGCACTGTTCTTCCATCATCCTAGCTTCTTCCTTGTCGTGTATGCTGCAGTTTTCTTCTTGTTCAATAATTTCTTGCTCCTCGACGAAAAATGTATGTCTATAATGCTTGAAAATTTTATTAGGCATCAGATAGAACGAGTACACAGACCTGATGTAAAAGCATAATCCCAGGTTTCATGGTACGGGGCAAATCTCCTATCAAAGACTAACTCATTCTAAGCAGTTCTGTACTTTTATGTATTTAGATCTATAGAAAATTATAATACTTTCTACGTGTACTGATGAAACGTCGAAATGAAAATAAAGGGACTACACATTCACCTAAAATCTATCATACAGTACTCATACTCAATACTCTCTTAATTAAATTTATGGCTTATTGAATCTCATACCAACACTTGATATTACAGGTGGTGTAGAATATTAAAAAGTTAAATTGGCTGGGTTCTGTATATCTTATTTACCTGTAAAATAATCTTTTGCCGGATAAAAATATGCAGTGGCTAAATTTGTTGATATTCACCTCAACCCTATACTCTTGAATTTAGCGTGTGTGTGTGTGTGTGTGTGTGTGTGTGTGTGTGTGTGTGTGTGTGTGTGTGTGTGTGTGTGTGTGTGTGTGTGTGTGTGTGTGTGTGTGTGTGTGTGTGTGTGTGTGTGTGTGTGTGTGTGTGTGTGCGTGCGTGCGTGCGTGCGTGCGTGCGTGCGTGCGTGCGTGCGTGCGTGCGTGCGTGCGTGCGTGCGTGCGTGCGTGCGTGTGTGTGTGTGTGTGTGTGTGTGTGTTTAAACAATTAATATAACAAAATATAGATGAGAAAGTTGATTGAATATTAAAAATGTTCCAAAAAAATCTGAAACAAATTTCCCCTTTATAGCCTAACATATATTTTTTGTGTTTTGGACAGCCAGCAGTTGTCTTATGTGCCAAGCGCTTTCACATGTCACTACTTCGGCGCTAATACCCACCGACCATATTGAATCCATACTAAGGCTGCCTCATTTAGAGCTGGTGTAAGGAACATGTAGAAAATTGTATTCTGTCATATAAAACAAATACATAAGGCAAGTTATATCTTTAGGAATGTAATCCCCTGACTATACTGAACAAATCATCATCATCACCATTATCATCATCATCATCATTATCATCAATCATCATTAATCCTTCTCCTCCTCCTCCTCCTCCTCCTTCTTCTTCTCCTCCTTCTTCTTCTTCTTCTTCTCCTCCTTCTTCTTCTTCTCCTCCTCCTCATCATCATCATCATCATTAGCATCAATGTTACAATCTTCAACATCGCCATCATCAATCATCAATCCTCCTCCTCCTCCTCATCATCATCATCATCATCATCATCATCATCATAGCAAAGACTGAATAACATGTTACCTCAATTTTTCAATACAATGGCGTCCTTTTTGTATCATCCTTGCCATCTGCGGACAATTTAATTCATCTTAGGGGCGACCTTTGGCTGGGAGAGAATATAAGGTGAGTATTGTTATCCCCGTACGTGCGAGTTTACTTCTGATCTTGTCATAATCGTCTTATATTACACAGAATAAAATCGAAAAATACTAAGAATGTAATGGAGTTGTGTTCCATCATTTTATATTTTCCGTCTGTTTATATTTTATGGTTGTTGCTATCATTTTTTCTTTCAGTTAGGAGAGCATTTTAATAGAGAAAAGGGTAATGAAATACATGTCGACCCCATCCAAATCGAAAGACTCTCCTGAACTGAATAAAATCGTAATCGGTGGCTAGAATATATAAATACAAAAACCACGAAAGAATGCGGGACCATACGGGTACTAGCAAAAGTGAAGCACGAGATGAGGATTTGCCACAGTGATGCACCTTGAACATGAAAATTCCTAAGTAGCTAAAGGGAAAAATAGTAGCTCTGAGGATTCGTAATGAGTGAAGCACCTTGCATGTGAAAATCCTTAGGGTGGGGCGGACTGACGGGGTAGTTGATATATATGTACCTACATCTAAAAGCAAAGAAGTTTTCATCGAAGTGAAGGTGTTAACTTTTTTCATCCAGAACGTTTCCTTTTTAATACATTTTTATTTTCTTTTTTTTAACTGATACTAACTCAAGAAAACTTTTGCTTTGGTGAGAATTTATGAAGTGAAGGTGATAAGAATAGACTGTGAGTGAGTCAAAGGAGCCTAAGAGTGTTAATCATGAAGGTGTAGAGGTGTATCCTGTAATTTCTTTAGGTGTGGGCCTGAAGTGAGCCCCCACCTGCAGCGACTTATTACAGAATTCCTCACCGGAGTTTTAGAAAGTAGGATTTTACTTTTATTCTGGAGAGACGCGTCCAAGTTTCAAGGTAATTTGGAATCAAAGTCGATCTTTCCCCTGTTAAAAGGCGGGACTGGATTCCTGCTCTAATTGCATTCTTGGGAGAAAAAGGAGGCGCGAGTTTCAAGATTAAGTAGTTTTTATCACCGTAGCCTTCGTCTTGGGCCAAGCACCCCTGGCGTGTTGTTGTTAATGAATTTTTTGTAAACAGCTTTCGTGTCTCATATTTTACTCGTGTCAGACGATTTCCTTCGGCCAGACGATTTAATTCATTGATTCTGTGTCGTATTTTACTTCTGCCAGACGACTTCCTTCATACAGATATGGTCTTTGTCTCATATTCTACATCTCCTAGACGACTTCCTTCACCCTGACGATTAAAAATATAGTTTCCCTGTTTCACATTTTCTTCAGTCAGGCGATTAAATTTATAGTACTCGTGCCTCATTTCTTGTTCTGCCAGGCGATTTCTTTCAGCCAGAAGATTGAATTAATAGTTTTCGTGTCTCATAATTTATTTCTGATAGACAATTTCCTTCAGCCATATGTTTACATTTATAGTTTTCGTGTCTCACTTTATTTCTGCTAGACGATTTTCTACAGCCGGAC
>NC_137018.1:5998407-6093407 GCF_032717465.1 Coenobita brevimanus | reverse complement strand
GGATAAAATACTCAAGTTATTCGGGCGATGAGAGGGGTGATGGTGACGGTATTAAGGCACAGGATTCTACGACTTACTCGCTGCTTAAATAAACTTGTTTACTAATACCATTCCAGAGCTGACCGAACCGTGAGACAGTTAGCCACCTCAGTCCCATAACGATTTTCTTCCAATTTATTCTTCCTACGTACAGACGATTTTATTCAGCTTAGGAGAGACCATTTGAACTATATGGATTAAGAGTGTACCCTTCATTGATCCTTTTTATTATATGCTAGAGAGGTGCCTTCATGTGGTGGCACTGAAATAATTGGTCGGCGGGTCAGCTCCGTGCGTGGTTATAGTCCCCCAACTACGTCCCTGTACCCGGAAAGGAGGATGGTGGACTCTTAGGGCAAACCTCAGCCTGCAATCCACCGAGTTCATGTTATAGATGAACCTGAGGCAACAAGAACAATACCCCTTTCACCTTAACTTGGCGCAGATTTCCATCCTCTTGTAGTTTATTTCCCCTAGCATAGTGGCAGAAAAAGACGATGCAACGGCTCTACACACTTCCATAGCATTTCTTCGTGACTAGCATCACATCCAAGTGTTAATTTATTTCCACAACTCAGCACTGAAGATGGAAAGATGGCAGTTTTAGGCCAAGTTAGAGTAAAATGAGTAGCAGTGATAGAAGTTTTGGACCAAGTTAGAGTCAAATGAGTAAGGGTGATGACAGTTTTGGGCCAAGTTAGAGTAAAAAGAGTAGGCTATACCACTGTTATCCTTTTAATACGAGATGACTATCCATATTACATAAATCGCCTGGAGAAAGCAAACATAAAATACAATATACGTCATGGGATTAAGAGGGTAAGAACGAAAGCAGGATCTTGTGTAAAAACGAGGTGACCTAGAGATACATGCCTGACCTCACTGCTTCCTGTTTCATGCCGTTGGAGAGAGATGAAAGATATTGTCTCTCTCTCTCTCTCTCTCTCTCTCTCTCTCTCTCTCTCTGGTTATAACTGAACGAACCGTAGGCAAACCTGGTAATCAAATACTGACTTATCATTCAGAGAGAGAGAGAGAGAGAGAGAGAGAGACTTGGTAATCATATACTGACTTATCATTCTGAGAGAGAGAGAGAGAGAGAGAGAGAGAGAGAGAGAGAGAGAGAGAGAGAGAGAGAGACTTGGTAATCATATACTGACTTATCATTCTGAGAGAGAGAGAGAGAGAGAGAGAGAGAGAGAGAGAGAGAGAGAGAATTTGTTTGAATGCGTGTGTCTTACTGGATATTCTCAAGCAATATGGATGAAAGACAATTTATATTTCATACTATTTTTCTCTTTTACTTTACTTTTTTAATGTAGTTCATCCAAATTCATGTTTCTCACTATCTATCTATTCTACACGCCCCTTAATCATCTATCGACCCATCTATTTTTCAGAAATGAAAAAAAAAACACACAATATTCCCTGTGTGTTATATGGGCGATAAAGAGGAGGAGGGATGGGGCCTGGAAATCATCAGTATAGTATCACATAATTCATTTTAGCAGAGGGAAATTAGTGTTCTCTTCGTTGGATAATCGTTGTTGCTCTCTTTAACTTTACTTTATCCAAACTTAACCTAATCTCAGCTACCTAGATTACCTAAGACACTGTAATCGAAGTCTAACAGTTTAATCTAGCCTAACTTAGCCTGCTCTAACCTCACCAATCTAGACTAACACACTCTAATCTAACCCTAAATCTAGCCTGATCTAACCTTACCTAACCTCACCTCAGCATTTTAGCTTTACTACAACAATCAAATCAAATCAAACCCAGTCTAATATAATCTTAACCTAGCCAAACCCTAGTAGTCTAACCTAACCTAAACTACGCTAATCTATCCCAAAGAATTTAACCAAACCTAACATAACCTACTGTGCTCCAACAAAACTTAACCTAGACTCTTGTAGAAAACGAAAATGCCGAACTCTATTATTTTTCAGGAATTAACAGCCCTCCAGTCTCCTCTGGATCTTGCTTTACTGACCTAAGAATCAGCAACTCCCACTGAACTACCAACATGAAGTTCTAAATTTACAAGAAAGCTAACTTCACCAATCTACCCAAAGGAAGTAACACAATGAAACATGAACTAGAATGCTACTTACATTATCGACCCATCTATAGGAGTATAAATTCACTTCCTAAATGTCTATATCTAAAAGAAATGCACTACTTGAAAATACTAGATACACAATAAAATGGTTTTGGGATACTGAGAACAGAGGGACAATATAATACGTGAAATCTAGTGCAGCTCTCTTGATTACCAGGAAGCCATAGGAATGAGCAACTGCTAATAGGGAGTGTGTGTGGTTGGATCTGCACATGTAAAAAGACCACCAATTTACTCAGGCACAACCTTTTCTGATACCATGGTACAATAATTTCCCATATTCATTGAGGCCAGATTAAAAGGTCTCATGATTTCAGCTGTGCATGGCAATTTCTTGTGAGTAGAAATTCAGGTTCTTTTCACTGAGACTACAGATTCATTTAGCTACAACATTCCTGAAGCCATACTGCAATGATTTTCGATAAAGGTGGGTTTAAAATTCTCTATATCAACTAGATTTGGGACTTCCGAAATTTTTTTATTTATATTTTCTTGTCTCTTCAGTCGTCAGTGTATAAAAGTATAAATTTTCGTCTTTGTCAGTCGCATCATAAGCTTGTTTATCTGTCCATATATAAATGAATCTTCGCTCATTACTGTTTCTTCTTCAGTTACCTCAACTGTTTGTCTAAATGTTTATTACTAAGTAGGTCAGTTATTTCATACAGTGTTCTGTCAATCTGGAAATCAGTCTACATCTATCTCACAATCCACCCAGCTCTTGTTCCATCCTTCCACTCACCCATCCCCCTAATTTCCCTTCAAAGAGGTGTCAGCTTCGAATAGTTATTACACAATTTTCTATCTATCTACCCATCTATCTACGTGTCCATATATGTATCAATTTATCTACCTAAAAGACGTACCATTCATTTCACCTATAACACCTGAGATAAATTTGGTCACGATGCCTCAGTTGGGGTAACGACCTTTCAGTAGTTTGATTCCCGAGAAGTGACTAGAGTCTTTTTTTTTTTCTTTTCTTTTTTCAATAATTTAATGCCACCAATGGGAGTAGGTTGCCATTTAACTTTAAGGGGTCTGGGCTACAGTATACTAACCCCAGGCCGTTCACCTCGACGAGGAAAAATAGGGTTGGATGTTATTATTTACAACACAGATATCCACAACCCCAGCGCAGCCGTAGCAACAGAAAACGACACACAAACTTCACTGATAATTCAACCGTTAAAAGCCCCACCTCCTTCCTCTCTTAATGCATAGTTTCCTCCCAGAGTCGGCAAAACACATAATTCCCAAACTAACCCACGCTTTCCAAGGTTGCCCGTGTATTAAAACATTGACTTTACGATTCAGAAGTCAAATGAGGCGGAGAGGGACATATGGTTGGAAGGGGAAGAGAAAGAACGCTTAAGATTAGCACCTATCGACTGCACGTAGGTCATTTTGGCTGATAATTTACGCTAAGTTCCAGTCTTCCCTTAGATAACGACACACAACCATCGAATTTACCTCCAGGTCTCCAAGTGTAGCGCTGGATGAACTGAAATAGGATAGAAGCAAAACTTTGCCCAACAGTCTGACCAGCCCGGGCAATAGAACTCGCGTTTTCCCAGATGCGAGCTGTACGTGCTAACCAAAACACCACCGGCTCCCCTTGGTGCGTGGGAAAAGCCCTGTGTTTGTATATGGTTGGTGGAGCAGTTGACTCAGCCGCCGTGGATAGCCCAGCCCAGGTGATTAACATGCAAATTAGAGCCAGGACCCCCCAAATTAGATATACTTCCCGACCCATCACTCTCCCAGAAGCGGCAATGAAAGTGGAACGAGTGTGTATAAATCCAATTCTCCCGGATCGATGCCCGGCGAGGATCTGGCTTGACTTTGTTACGTATTTTTCAGAGCTTCATATAAACCATTAAGGGTATTCGGCTCCGGGACGATGGACGTTTATGCTAATGCTGGATACACGGCATTCACTTTGCCACGCTCAATACACCCTCTCAGATCCTATTACCAAGCTGGGGTTTTGAAGCTGCTTGCACTCACCGACTTAATTATGAACTTATTTGTATGTTAACTTTCTCAGGACTCCTATGAATCACTCTTAAACGTATAAAAAAGCCTGAGGTTTCGTGGAAAAATATATACAAACGCTGTCTCGATGATATGAAATTCGATGATGACCACAAAATATTTTCTGGGTTCCATGCCCACTTTTACCTGAATTATAGTGTTTGGGATTAGCTGGAAAAAAATACTACAGTTGTTTTGACCATGAATTTGTTATGGGAAATTTGGGGAAACGGGAAGCAGGAAAACTGTCAGTGCAAAGATTCCGTAAAGGTGCAAAATTACTATCAAGGAAAATTACTCAGATAACATACTTTTAAAAATAGCAGTTTATGAGGTTCCCTTGTATCGTGTTTGACTGCATAATAATGACTCGTAGGAATAAAGAGGACTTTATTACATAGATAGAATTCATACATATTGGATCTCCACTGTGCTAGATAATAAAGCTAACAAGTCTTCACAGATCAGACTTACTTCAGTGCTTGAGTGCTGACGTTTTTTATCATTACGTTTAAAGTTATCGATATCTTAAGTATACAGTCCTTTTTATCATTTTACTTAGTAAGGTATATCTCTGATGAATATAATACTTTAGTGTGAAGCGTGCGAGATAAATAGCCCTACCATCTGACGTCGCAATGAAGAGCTTTACACACAGTCATGGATAAAAGTTGGTCTATTATTCCAGCCTTTATTATGACAGTAAAGGGCATCTCTATCAGTTTCCTCCCTGACGCACCGTAATAAGTAAAACCATCAAGAGCAGAGGAACATATCGAGCCTCTCTCAGCATTAATCTATTCGCTACCAGAGGAAAGTGAAAAAGCAGGAGAATTATGTTAAGGGATGTTGTGTCCTTGGTAATACTATGAATCAGTTTGTTTTGTAATGTTCCTTATCGTTGAATAAAATCGTATGGAAAAACACCGTACTTTGGAATATCTCAGTGGAACGGCTGATTATGTGTGAGAAAATAAAACAGAAAAACCTAATCTGAATTATCCAATTTCGAATATGGCACTGGAAGGACTATGTATATTTAAGAAAGGAGAAGAAAAAAGAAAAAAAAAGAAAAGATAAGAAAAACCTCATCTACAATATCAGCGTCGAATATCGCAGTGGAACGGCGTAGTGTATGGCTGAGAAAAAAATGGAAAGAAAAACCTCATCTACAATATAAAACTATCCTAAATTTCATATACAGTCACGTCTTTCGTAGAATAAAAAAAAGATAGTGACGCTCTCAGGCTTCTATGCTTGATGTTCGCTGAGTAAAATAGCCTCATGTTAGCTGTTATATAATACTAGAGTTCCCCAGACCATGAAAGAGTCAATGGTGGCTGACATGACCCACTCTCAGCTGACTGTAAGCTCCCTAACACCTTTTAATAAGCGATTTATTCTGTTTACAACACCTAACTGTCCTACTGTGTGTTACATAAATTATTCCAATATCGCCATACCCTGCATAAATAACGTGCAAAAAGATCTAAACCACCCAAAAATAAATCGCTGAGGAAGAAAAGCTAGGGAGCTGAGGATACGGGCTCAGGACTGCGATCATTGGAGACTTAATGGTGACAGATTAAAATTTTCAGGCTCTTATGACTCACACCTGAATAAAATCGTCTGGCGTTAGCTGAAATAATATGCTACAGAATCCACGACAAATGGAGGTTTACAAATGGCTAAATAACCCTGATATGCAGCGAACGGAATCAAAAATGGAACAATGAAATCCACACATACAGAGGCGTGGGATACAAAAGGCAATCAAACATTACGTACGAGTCGAGAGAGGTTGGAGAAATCTTTGTCGTGCAGTGGAATTATTGGCTTTAGATATACATGCTGCTGCTGCTGCTGCTGCTGCTGCTGCTGCTGATGATGATGATGATGATGATGATGATGATGATGATTATGATGATGATGATTATGATGATGATGTCGTTGTTGTTGTTGTTGATGATGATGATGATGATGATGATGATGATGATGATGATGATGATGATGATGATGATGATGTCGTTGTTGTTGTTGTTGTTGTTGTTGTTGTTGTTGTTGTTGTTGTTGTTGTTGATGATGATGATGATGATGATGATTATGATTATGATAATGATGTGAGCTACAGCATCTCGGCAAAATCTGGCCATAATTTTGATACCTCTCTGATAAATTAGAATATCATCATCATCATCATCATCAATCATCATCATCATCATCATCACCACACCTATCTAATCATCACCATAGATTTGGTGGGTTGACTTCAGAACCAGAAAACGGATAGCCAAAAATTATAATGGCTTTCTCATTACAAGGCTTGGCGAAAATGACCACCACTTCCATTCTCTCATCATCAAAACCTTTGAAATTCTCCTCACCTCACAAATGAAAGCGTCCACATTGGAGGGACACACAGAAATTCCATAGAAAGGCCTGAATGGAATAATGTCGCTGGGTGAACTGGCATCGTTAGTGTTCAGGGCAGATGGAGATTGGGGAGGGCGATAATACCGTCTTAATTGAACCGGGAGCTAAATTTACTGCTGGTGACATCAACTTGGAGAGAACATTATGATTTTGACTGAACTACAATGTTACTACGCAGGACTCGAAAATTTCACGTTTTACACTGGTGTGGGGAGGGGTGGGGAAACTCTGTCCTCAGCCGAACTGGGAATAAATTTACTACTATCATCAACTGGAAGGGAAGGAAGGGAGGACAGTATCTCTCCCCAGTTGAACCGATAATATTTCTGGTTAACTGATTAGATGAAAACAAATGATGTCACTACGTTGATACGAGAGGAACACATGTACAGTTAGAACTAAAAATCCTGTCTCCTGTCCTGTTTCTCTTTTCATGAACTTGGAGCATCAGACACGTTAAACTGTTGCTGTTGAACTGATGACAACTGATCCACAGCTAAGTAGTTATCTGTGTCGGTGGCTGGGGACACACACTGACCGATTTTTCGACGTTCGTGGAAAAAGAGGCAGGAGAGGAGACAGGACTTTTCATGCAAACTGTACCTTAATGAGGATCTAAGAACAAATTTGTCTTTGCCCCCCCCCCAAAAAAAAAAATCCTTTTTGCTAAACTGAGTACAAATCCACTTTTCCTTTGACCTATGAATAACAGGTCTATGTCTCTACTGAGCTGGAAAGAAAACATGTGCCTCTACTGAACTAAGAGACAAATGTACTTCTGCTGATCTTAGGATAAATGCTAAAATGAGTAACAAATGTTCTTTCCTGATGACCAGAATCATTGAAGGAGCGACATTAAACTATGCTGAAAAGGGCAGTGAGATAGACTTCTGCTGAATGGTGAACAGATGCAAATTTCTCCTGAATCTGGAAAATACAGATGTTCAGCAAATCCAGGGGGAGCAATTCAGTACAAAACAGATGGAACAAAAGGAACTCTGCTATGAAATGAAAAGAAAATAAATATGTCTCTAGTCAATGTAGAACATAAGCACGTTTCTTTTTAACCTGAAAAATGTGGATGTCCAAGAAAATCCAGGACATGGGTTTCAATGCAAAACAGATGGAACAGAAATGGCTTTGCTAAACTACCGTGCACTGAAAAAGAACAGAATGACGTACTCCTCCACGGAACTGATGAGAACAAATGCACCTCTCTACTGAACCTGGAAAATGCAGATGTTCCAGCAATTCCAGGGCGAGGGATTAAATGCAAAACAGGTGCGAGTGTGTTGCAGCTTCCCCTTCTCAATTAAGAAAACTGCCGCTCTTGATGCTAGTGAGGTCATAATGCACTGGAAGGGGGCGCCGTGTGTCTTGGGTCCATATCCCCTAACGCCTCTTCCTTAGCGATTTATTTTTCATTCGGCCAGATAACATAAGTTTGTATGTTATTTGCCTTGGGTGTGGTGGTACGTGAATGATTTAAATAACACAGAAGAGGATAGCAAGGTGTACTAAAGGAATTAAATCGCTTAGGAAAAGGTGTTAAGGCTAAGGAGAAGCTGACTGGGAGCATTTCTTCACCGGGGATCTTAAGCTACGTCGAGAGGTCCTTTGCCTGAAACCAAGACATTTTTATCCCTTCAATCCGACGCCATTGTAATTAAGTTTATTCTTGTTGTCTGTCAATCCATCTATATCTGTCTGACTGTCTATTTATCCATCTATCTGTCTATCTATCTATCTATCTATCCATCTATCCATCCATCCATCTATCTATCTATCTATCTATCTATCTATCCATCCATCCATCTATCCATTCATCTATCTATCTATCTATCTATCCATCCTTCAATCTATCTATCTATCTATCTATCTGCTGTATATATCTCTCGATCTATCAATATCTATCAATCTATCTGTTTATCTATCATCTATCTATCTATCTGTCTATCTATCTGTTTATCTATCACCTATCTATCTATCTATCAACAGACGATTTCATCCTTTATTGGGACATGTATTATGAGTACAGTTAAAGGTTGCAGACAATAGGTAACACTTCCCGACCAAAAACGCTTGTTAGGTACAGAAACTCTCAAGCACTTCCTCTTTACTACCTTCTGCATCTGGAAGGCAAATATACTCTTTTATGTTATTAATAAAATGTATTTATAGGAGAGACACAAGAACACTAGGATAATAATCTGTAATGAGTAAAACAAATCGCTAAAGAAGACGTGTTAGGAAGCCCTCTTAAGGCCATGGTCGAATGCTACGCCAAGACCCGTACTATCGACTATCCCCAACACCTATTCCTAAGCGATTTATTTATTTTCTCCTTGTTGTCCTCTTCTGTGTTACTTTAAAAAGTCTAATTTCACCACAGTCTCCATAAAATAACGTACAAAACGATATTAACCAGCCACATCCAAAAATAAATTGCTAAGGAAAAGGTGTTACGGGAATTCAAGCCCATTTACCATAGACCACAGGTGAAATAATTTAATACATATGTTTTTATCTTTCCTTTTTTCCCCTAACAAACCAAAGACTCTATTTCTAATTTCAAACACTCTTCCCTCAGCACCCTGGAAGCTCCCTCACACCTCTTCTTTAGCGATTTATTTTTTGGATATGGCTGGTTAATATCCTCTTCTACAGTACTTTATTTATGCAATGCCAATACTGAAAGAATTTATCTATTAAAGAAGAGGAGAGTAAGGTGTAATAGACAAATAAATAAATCGCTTCGTAAGATGTGTTAGGGAGCTTCCTCAACCAATGAAAACACAGGCTCTAGACTCTATCAACAGCACCAAACATAGAGAAAATTAAAGCAATGTTACATGTACTGGTGATCACAAAAACAAAAGACTCTACAGCACTATTAAGACTGTACTCTCTCTCTCTCTCTCTAGGACCCAGTATCTCACCGCCATTGACCTTACTAATGGCGGCATACATTAAAGAGCCTAGAGGCCAGAGCCATCCACGGTAGGCTGGCAATAAACCCTTACTTAGAGCCGAACCATACCGGCCTCCTCTCCTAACCCTCGGCCATCTGAGTGGAGCCGCGAAGTCTAGGGGGGAAGACGCCGATTTTGAGGTTCCTGCGCTCTCCCCCCCCCCTCTCTCTCTCTCAGGTTCGTAGTAGTCGAAAATGACGGCTTAGCACACAAAAAAATAAAAACTATCCTCCTTGCCGTAATGATGAATGACAAGAAAATCTATACCTGACGTACAATAACGACGACACAGCTTACGAAAATGACGATCTAGCGTACGAAAAGGCCTATACCTGGACGATGACCGAAACTACGAAAGCTGTAAATACCGACAACGCGGCACAGTATACTAAGAGGGTGACCTAGCACGCGTAAAATATTGATGACCTGATATATATAATTAGTGACCCAGTGTGCGGGCATGACGAAGCAAGAAAAATATATTGCTATTTCTATGTCTTTTTCCCTTTCCCCGCAGAATGAATATTGATGAATGGCCCAACACAAATACCCTTGTTAATAATGCTTAATCCATTCGTTATGAAAACATTTATCTTTGAATATTTAAAAATGTTGAAAGTGTGTCGAGCCCTAGTGACTTCCTTACTGCAAGAACGGGTGCTTATTATTATTATTATTATTATTATTATTATTATTATTATCACCCTGCCCTAATATGGGAAAAGAGGTCGGATTTATCATTATTATTATTATTATTATTATTATTATTACCACTACTACTACTACTACTACTCGAAAACTATACAATAATTATATCAGTAGAGAGATTTCAAACTGGAGGAGTTAGATTCAGCCTTCAATAGGTTTTTCATTGCTTGTTCCTCCCTCTGCTAAATTAAATTCATTTAGTGGCAGCAGTATTAACAACAATTGAGTCACCGTAACGAGAGGATTGACTGGAGGACGGGATCACTTGGAACACATAATTGAACACAGCATAAAGCAAAACTGTTCACATTTTTGTTTCTGTTGATCAGTGAGCGGTGGCAAAGTCGGTGGAGAAGTGGCTTGCAGTCCCAGTGGACCCAGGATCGAATCCCAGGTGGGGCTGTCGATTTTACTGACCTACCATAAGACCCGTCGACAAGTCATAAAAAGACCCCTATTAACACTAATACACCAGTCCTGTATGAGGCAGCCCTAGCATGTATTCAATATGGATGGGGAAGTTGGCACCGAAGTGGTGACATGTGTAGGTGAAGTATGCAGGAGGACTACTGGAAGACAGGTAACAGGCTGTCAAGCCTATGCCCACAGTCGAACACACACAAACAATGCTAATTAACAGGAGTAAAGTAAATCCAGCATAACACTCACGGACTCACGCTTTGCTCTGCAGACACAGCAACATCAGCGTAAATCTGGAAGGAAGGGAAAAGAAATAAACGTTAGAGAGTTTCTGAGGAAGCTGCAGAGAAACAGATTTATGAAGGCTACAGCGAAAATACAAGACACTAAGTTTCCAAGAGTGGTAAAAGATGCCTGGAAGAAAATACCAATAAAAAAGTTGTATATATATATATATAATTTTTGCGTTTTACTAGAAATGCCGAGCACATCATCATCTACCGCCATTAATAGGTGATTCCTTTGCGGCAGATTTTTTTTTTCTTTTTCAACAAGTTCATATGAGAGGAAACCTTCAAATATCAGTATGCATATCCGTAACACAATTTATCACACAAAATAAGCTAACAGATTAAAGACAGAAGATTCTTTGCGTATCACGAAAAGAAAAAAAAATCCCCACAGGCCGAACGATTTGCCGTAAAAAGTCTAACTTGTTCACAATCCTGCTCTGGCCTCCTGATATCTTGAGTGAATCAGGTTTATGTCCCAGGAAAATTTAAGTTGGCTCGTAAACGTTGGCGAGTGACGTCGTGAGCTACCCTGTCCCTCCACACACAGCCACAGATTCCCCACCCAAAGCTTAAATTCCTAAGAGCTTCAATTCTGGTTCCTAAAAGGTTAAATTCTGATGCCGAAAAGTTTAAATTCCGGTTAATGAAGGTTTAAATTTCAGTGTCGAAAGACTCAAATTCTGGTGACCCAAAACTTAAATTCTGGTGCCTAGAAACTTAAATTCTGGTGCCTAAAAGCTTAAGTTCTGGTACGTAAAAGCTTAAATTCTGGTGCCTAAAACTATAATTCTGGTGCCTAAAAGGTAAAATTCTGGTGCCCCAAAACATAAATTCTGGTGCCCCAAAACTTAAATTCTGGTGCCTAAAAACTTAAATTCTGGTGCCTAAAAACTTAAATTCTGGTGCCTAAAAGCTTAAGTTCTGGTACGTAAAAGCCAAAATTTTGGTGTCTAAAAACCATAATCCTGGTGCCTAAAAGGTCAAATTCTGGTACCTAAACCTTAAATTCTGGTGCCTAAAAGCTTAAATTCTGGTGCCTAAAAGCATAAATTTTAGTGCCTAGAAGCTTAAATTCTGGTGCCTAGAAGCTTAATTTCCGGTGCCAGAAATTTATATGCTGGTTCATAAAGGCTTGAATTCTGGTGCCTAAGAGCTTAAATTCTGGTGTCTGAAAGCTTAAATTCTAATGTATAGTTTTTTACGAGAATCTTAAATTCTGATCTAGGTTCAATTTATGGGCATTTTTGTCTGGTAAGCCCACAGCCAGATGAAACCTACTTTTCACTGGGCTAACACTAAGCCCATTTTTCTACGATAGGCTTTGGTGCTGATATATTTTTTTCATTTTTTTTCCCGCGACGATACTCCAATTACCCAAACTCTTACACGCTTCACGATCTGTTGTCTAAATGTCCTGATTATCCACAAGGCTTTAATTCTTGTAACTTGAAGCTTGAATTCTAATTTACTAATGTTCAGATGTTCCAGCCAAAGCTTTAATTTCTGTACCTATAATTTTTACAACAAATATTCTGAATGCTTTGATATCCCAACAAAACTCACATTCTGTTACCTACAAATTCGAATAGTACTTATTATACTCACAAGCACATGTGATGGTAGGAAGTGCAGAATCCTCAACAAAACTAGACACAACCACAGAGTTTTCAACAAAACTCAAACTGTGATGCTAACAAACTCAAATCCGATATTTCGAATGCCAATCTGGTTACAGAAGCGTTTAAATTTAATATACCGTAATTTTAAATCCCAAAAAGAATGCTTTAAGCTCACGGAGTAATTTTTAGTACAAAGAAATAGGATTCATGCAGTGTTGTTTAGTATTAGCAAGAAACAAAAAAATATGAGTAATGGCTTACTGAACTTGGATTTACAGATGTCTTATATTTTCATTATGCTCTATAGAATGCAAGAGACAGCAAAAAGTAAATATATTCTGATTTCCGTGTACATCAGCTTAACAAATCTACACTGTACTTTTAAATTATCTTTTACATTAATTACCTCCCCTGGCTACGGTTAGACGATGCTATCCGTCTGATGATATACTTTTCACCAGTTCTGTTGTCTATCTACTCGGTTATTTGGACACAGACACCCTAGAAATGGGAGGAAACTTTACAAATGCAAATGCGCGCTGGCACGCAAACGCAGGCAAGCACGGACGCGAACGCACACACACACATACACGGACACACGCACGCACAAACGCATGCACGCACAGACAAACAGACACACACACACACACACACACACACACACACACACACACACACACACACACACACACACACACACACACACACAGAAACACCCCATCCACACAAACACAAACAACCCTTCTCCCCACACACAGTCACAAACACCACCCCTGTCTCTCTCCCCCCAAAACACACACACATCTAATCTGAACACACACAACTATTCCCCACCACTACCACCACCACCAGCCCAGTAGCAGCTATCAGGCCAGAGCACATCCGATTGTCTGGTAGTGTGTGTGCGGGTTCACGTTGTCTGTATTTACCGTAGGGCTGGCGGCGGTCTGCTCACTGCTTAATATTTACTTCGACAACAACAAACCTGATTCCATTTTCCCAGGCTGTGGCTTCTGTGGCACCTCGCTGGAATGACAAGCAGTGTTATCGTGATGTACTGCGCTGCTCCCCTAATTGAGAGTGGATTTCGGGGGAGGAGGGGAGAAGGGGAGGTGTGTCTGTGTGGGAAGGGGGGAGGGTAAGGGCAAGAGTGAGAGGGGATATTGGGTTCATGTGTGTGTGTGTGTGTGTGTGTGTGTGTGTGTGTGTGTGTGTGTGTGTATGAGCGCGCGCGCGCTCATATATATAAAAACGTACATTAACAAAATAACTCAGCGGAGTGACAGCGATGAATTAAGAACATTAACTTATATTCATATCTTTCTTTCCAAAAGGCACCTCACTACTCCTTACTACTCTTAGATATGTTAATTATCTCATTAATAGGACACAGGTTCGTAAATATAATAGGTGCGAATATCAATGCCCCCCCATATATGACTAAGCTGGTGAGTTGGAGGTGTTAAGTACCTAAAGCCTTCGAAATTATGGCGCTTGCAGAAAAATGCTCGAAAATAAATTGCACTTTAATTTTTTTACGCTAACGAAATAATAATGTGCTTGCAAAAACTAACTGAAATATTTATCCCAAAAATAATGGCAAATTTTGTATTATAAACGTCCATCACCTTGGATGACCATTGATTAAAAATTTTATTAGTTCATATTTGTACTCACATCTGCTCATAACCAGAGGAGTTAACTCTCTATCTATGTTTCTATCTACCTGCCTATCTACCATTCAATCTATCAATCTATCTATCTACCTATCAATCTGTCGGTCTATATTTTTCCATATGTCATTCAGTTGAGGGTGATTTAAACATTCATATTTTTTCTATACAGCAACTGAGATACGAATCTGGATATCATTTAACACGTTTGTCTCAATATTACACCAATGATAGGTTGATTCAAACTTGTTATGAATCTAAAATTATACTCCATACAGCAAAAATCTGAAGCTTAGGTCTCAGTACGAATCTGAGAGTCTGTTGGGTACATCGTGCGAGGAATAACGAATGGATAATGCCTTGAACAAATCTGGTGCACCTTTTGATTTTAACTGCTTCAAAATGGAGACGATTTTTTTAGATGTGGGAATGTCTCTCAGAGCGGTTCTGTTCATCAGTCTCTTACTAATGATTTTCGAACATTATGGGAAAGAAAGATTGCAAAGAAAATAATGATAAAATAGCAAAAAGAAAAAAAACTAGGAGGGTAACAAAATAAGCGGAAAAAAGTATGAGAGAAACACAACAGGAAAAAAAATAAGAATAACAGGTAAGAAGGAGAAAGATGTGGAGGAAACGAGGAAGACCGTCCGAGAAGAACAAGAAGGTGTAACAAATGAGGGAGGAAAGGAAGCACGAAATTAATAGGGAAGGAAGCAGAAAAATATTAAGGTAATAAAATTCTGGCGTGAAAAAAGTAACTGAATAAAAAGAGGAGAAGAAAAAGGTAACAAGGTAAGAAAGTGGGGTTAAGTAATTAGGTAATGAAGCAGAAAAGAGAACAGAATAAAGGATAACAATTAGGAAGGAGAAAATCAGGGTAATAAAGTAGGAAAGACATAAAAGACATAAAGAAGGAAGAAGGAAAAAATTTAGGAAATAAAGTAAGGAGAAAACATTACGATAAATTTGGAAGGACGAAAATAAGGAAATAAAACTGGAAGGATAAAAACATAAGGTAAGAAAATAAGGAAGGAGAAAAATAGGGATATAAAGCAGGAAGGACAAAAAATAAGGTAATAAAATCGGAACGAGAAAAAAGTAAGAGGAAGACAAAAGTAAGGTGAGAATAAGAAAAAAATCGGTATTTAGGAGGGGAAAAAATTAGTAACATAACAAAATAGGAACGAAAAAAGTTAAGAAGGAAATAAAGCAGGAAGAAGAAAAAAAAGGAAGAAAATATAGGAGAGAAACACAGGAGGAAGAAGAAAGACGAAGATAACACGGTGCGAAAACGAAAGACGGAGTGAGGGTGAGTGTGAGCAGGAGGAGGCAAAGGAGCGTAGGGAGAGAAAATCAATATGTTTAGCATGTAATTAGATCAGTAATTTAGATTTAAGGCTCTATTTTTAATCTGAGCAGCGCCTGGTATCCTGCTGGAGGTGATTATGTCTTGATAATTGAGAGAGAGAGAGAGAGAGAGAGAGAGAGAGAGAGAGAGAGAGAGAGAGAGAGAGAGAATAAGTTTTCAGGAAAATTTGTTAACCATAATAATATACCTGTAAAACTGATGAAGTATACCTTATTTCATGCATAATAACTGAATGATGGATGAAAGGTTGAGGGGTAAATTTCATCATTCTGATTAGGTGATAATGAAAAATAATGACGATGATAATTCTCTGTCCTATCAGTTCTATTTCTGATATGGAGAATTGGGCTTGGAATACTGCTACTACAACTACCACTATGACTACTACTATTACTACTACTACTACTTCTACTACTACTACTACGACTACTAGAGAACAGATAATAACAATAACAGCAATAGTAATAGTACGGTAATAATAATAATAATAATAATAATAATAATAATAATAATAATAACAATAATAATAATAATAATAATAATAATTAATAATAATAGGAATAACAATAATCGTGATAATTATGACAATGACGACGATGACGACGATGATGATGGTAATGATTAAGTTTCTCAATCCAGTTCACTCCATATATAACAGTATGGAAAAGACTTTAAAAAATGATGATGCTGATAAGGACATTAATGCATTACCTCTCCCATGCAGGGTACAAACACTGCAACGTAAGCGAGGAACAGAGGATAGGAAAGGGAAAGGGAAAGAGAAACGGAGGGGACACAAGCAGCAGAGAGGGAATACATGGAGAATTTATTGAATGTGAGAGGCAAGGGAGAGGTGGCAATATTCACAGTGGGCTATGATGGGGAGAGAAGGTAAAGGGGAGAGGAAAGGCCATCAAACAGGTGGGTGAATATCGGGAACTTTCACTCACCTAGGTATTTTCTTACAGTTTTCTTCGGTGTTGCTAAGACACGTATTCTCGTCTGGAAGCTCCCTAATGCCTTCTCCTTAGCGATTTATTTTCCATACTAAGCCTTACTGCTCCCTTTTATGCTTATATCTTTTAAATACCAACATGGAGGGGAAAAGTAACACACAAGGGAATATTATCAAGTTATATGCAAAAATAAACTGGTAAGGGAAAGGTATTACGGAGCTTCCTTCACTGACAAGAATAAGGACTTTAAGTGTTAAAATCCCTTCACATTCTAAACGCTCTGGAATACTAAACTCTGATTCCAATGCCTGTATTCTTGTCGCTCAAGGAGGCTCCCTAACACCTCTTCCTGATCGATTTATTTTTTGATACTGCTGGTTAACATCCTTTTATATGTCAACGATGCAAAGTATGGCGATATTGGAAGGCTTTACGTAGCACAGAAGTGAACAGTGACGCATATTAAAGCTAAAATAAATCGCTTAGGAAGGGGTATTAGGGATCTTCCTTAACAGGGGAGAATACGAGAATTAGCGGTGAGATTTGTGATACTAGTGATGGAAATAAAAGCTATATTTTCCCCCAGACAAATGATACACACTGCCAAATACACAGAAGTCGAAGAAAATAATTATTCTCAGCAAGTGACATAAACAAAATGAGTTGTAAAAGAATAAACGACAATGTATGCTTTATATTTCATGCAATATAGAACAGACAATACAGTGTTCATATCTATATTGTGTATAAAGCGTAGTAAATGTTTATGTCAAAGTGATGTTGTGAAATTGAAGCGCATCGTGGAAAGAATACATGTATTGTTTTAGACACACCTTCATGCATTACTGATAACTGTTGTGTTAATATTAGTAAGTTATCAAGCACGGCACATAAAAGCAAGTCTAACAGCATTCATTTTTTACAGGTTGGTTGTCATTATCATCATCATCATCATCATCATTATCTTCATTTTCATCATCTTTATCGCCATCATCATCATCATCATTATCTTCATCATCATTACCATCATCATCATCGCCACTATCTTCATCATCATTACCATCATCATCATCGCCATTATCTTCATCATCATTATCATCATCATTTTTCATCTCCATCATCACCATCATCATCTTCATTTTCATCATCTTTATCTCCATCATCATCATCATCATCACCACCAAAGCCTCTTTTCCTACCTAGGGATGTGGTGAGATAGGATATGATGAGGAAGGAAAACATGACACAGGGAGAACTAACTAATGTATGTCCAATTGAAAGAGAGAGAGAGAGAGAGAGAGAGAGAGAGATTCAGTTTCCTTAAGATCGATTTAACTATTTTTTCAGCATAATTTCTTCCTGTGTTTCAGTATATCTGGCATTTCTGAGTATCTAAAAACTTATAATAATTCCATTTTAACCCACTCATAATCATAACTCTCTCTCTTTCTTTCTCTCTCTCTCTAACGCCAGATAACTTTATTTAACTGAGTGAGTATAGGAGGTTGAGAATGTTAATTCAGTAGTCAGTTTACTCTAACCTGGCCTAAAATTGCCATCACTCCATCTTGAGGGCTGAGCTGCAACAATAAATTAACAATGGAATACTGTGCTAGTCACAAAGAAGTGCTATGGAAAGGATATAGAGCTGTAGCCTTGTCTTTTCCTGCGACTAAGCTGTGTGAAATAAGCTGCACAAGGATGAAAACCTGGGCCAAGTTAGAGTGAAAAAGGTGTAGTCTGAGGCGATTCTTCCTCAGGTGAAAATGTTCAGAAATTTAATCTAGTGTGGAAAACGATCGAATTTATTTATTTATTTATATTGCAGAATAAATAATGCCATATCTCAAATTTCCTCGCCCTACTCCCGAATTCAAAGCAGATCAGAGGAAACGATATTTTTGTTATTATATCCACAGCCTCCTCCTTGCCCAAGAATTCACAGCGGGGAAGTGACACCTTTGATACACAACAAATCAGCTGTGTTTTCGCCAGATTTGAGGGGAATTTCGGGTGATTTTTACTTTAACACCTCTCGTGGTCGCGTCTACATTTTTTTTTAAAGATAATATAAGTTTTTTTTTAATTAACCCACAGGCATGTTGTAGGAACCTGAATGTTAATGTTAATACCACTGTCTCTCTAATAATCGAGACAACTCTAGTAGTTTTTTATTTACCATTTGTTTATTAGACAACCGAAAAGATTTTATTTGTCTGAGTCAGTCAAGGGTCCTGAAAGCGACAATCCCTTCAATGGGGAGATACTTTTCTTTTTCTGTTTTTTTTTTTTGTTTTTTTCCTTACTTCTTTTTTGCTACAGGCGCTTTGACTGAAATCTGGTAAGATATCTCAAAATGTGTGTGTGTGTGTGTGTGTGTGTGTGTGTGTGTGTGTGTGTGTGTGTGTGTGTGTGTGTGTGTGTGTGTGTGTGTGTGTGTGTGTGTGTGTGTGTGTGTGTGTGTGTGTGTGTGTGTGTGTGTGTGTGTGTGTGTGTGTGTGTGTGTGTGTGTTTTAAGCTTAGTCAAAGCCCTCCAGTTCGAGAAATCTGTCTAAGCTGAAGAGAAGTGGCATAAGAGTGCAATAATTGACAATGGCTTTAAGACTGAGAGGCTCAATGGTTAACCCTTTCATGTCGAAGCCATTTTTTTTATGTCATTATTTCATTCAGGTCTGGAGATTTTTTGAGCTGGGGGGGTGAAGTAGAAATAGCCTTACTTATCCCCTTCTTAAATAGTAGGAGTAGTAGCAGTAATTGTAGTAGTAGTAGTAGTAGTAGTAGTAGTAGTAGTAGTAGTAGTAGTAGTAGCAGTAGTTGTAGTAGTAATAAAATATAATAAAACTCAAACCACTAAAGAAAGTAATCACGTGATCTTTACGTTTGCTCCCTGTAGCACTACCGCCACCTAAGCGAGAGCCAGGGATTGTTAAGTCAGATTCCTGTATAATTTTACTCTAAGTCCTTATTCTCGTTAGTTATAGAAGCTCCTAACATCTTTTCCTTACCGATTTATTTTTGCATACAGCTCATTAATAATTCTTTGTGTGTGATTTTTACCTTCCAAGCTGGTGTTTAAGAGATAAGATCGACAAACAAGAGAGAAGTAAGGTGAATATGGCAAATAAATCGCTAAGGAAAAGGTATTTGGGAGAATCCTCAACAGACGTAAATGATGGTTTTAGTGTGTCATTGCTTTCATTTGTATTATCCCTTGTTTATGTAAAAATTAAATTGAGTGAAATCTGATAGACGTTACATTATCTTTTGTTAATTTTGTGATATCTATTTTCTTCCCTATACCAGGTTGATGTAAAAATTGAAAGACAAGGTAAAGAGAGACAGGAGTGATATTACCTCTAAAGTAGTTTGGACTTTGATCAAGATTTCTTAACTTCGCTGTAACTTTCACTTTTACTTTCGTCGTCTGCTGCCCGGACAGATTTTTGTTCTTTAAAAGTCAAGATTTGGTTAGATGAGAACAAGATTCTTTTTTAATTTTCTAAAAAAAAAATAAAAAAAAAATGCTGTTCGAGTGTTTCCTGTTCAGACAACATTATTACTCTATTTTACTGTACATATGGTAGGTAATTTAGGCTGTACATCACCTAATTAAGAGAAAGAGAAAGAGAGAGAGAGAGAGAGAGAGAGAGGAAAAATCATTAGCTCTGCCTAGTCAGTACAGATTTCAACAACACAAAGTTAAAAAAAGAACCAAGTCGTACGACTGCAGCCAAATTCATCAAAAGAAAATACCTTAGCAAAAGAAGATGCTGTCACCCACCTGAGACACCTGGGCCGTGCTGAGGAAGGAGTTATGATTCATGTGACGCTAGGTGATTTAAAAAGAGAGAGAGAGAGAGAGAGAGAGAGAGAGAGAGAGAGAGAGGGAGAGAAAGAGAAAGAAAAAAAAAACTATCCCTATTTGTTTTGGTTCCACACCTTTATGGCACAATTTAAATGAATTAGTTTTCAAAATTAATCCAGATGTCTGCAAGGTTCATGGATTTTTATTATTTATATATTATGTTGAAAAGTAGCAACATAACTCTTTGACGTAATATCTTGACTTTCGTGCCTCTGGTCGATAGGGAAATATCCAACAACAACAACAACAACAACAACAACAAAACACAACAAGAACAACCAACAACAAAAACAACAAACACCACCACCACCAACAACAAGAAAAAACACTACAACAATAACTACAGCCAAACCCATGAAAACAAATGCATAAGAAAATCCACCACTTTCTCAGGTATGCCCGGTTTGTACTGACATAAAAAACACAAGTCAGGATGGGATATACCCGGCACCGTGAACACATCTACACGTGTAAAGATAATTAAAAAGAAAATAAATAAAGAAAGGCAACATTAGATTATCTGTAATTTAATGCCACTAGGAGCACTGCCAATTCACCTTCCTTTACATTCCTTGCACTATAGCCTAGCCTCTGGTTCCTACGCTCACAATGGAAAATTCACAGTTGGTTGTATTACTTTGTGTGTTTATGTATATTTATTGATATTACCCTACTATTTATTTATTTGTCTATTTATATACACACGAGCTCTCGAAACCAGTGTGTGTGTGTGTGTGTGTGTGTGTGTGTGTGTGTGTGTGTGTGTGTGTGTGTGTGTGTGTGTGTGTGTGTGTGTGTGTGTGTGTGTGTGTGTAACAAATCTCAAGCAGTATTTATCCGATTTTAACCAAACCTGGTGGAAGAGTTGAGAGTCAGCCAGCGAATAAACTTACTGTATTTTAGAACAACAAGACAAAGATCAAGGTCACATGGCCACGTACTGTAAATATCAGACCAAGAAAAACCAACATGAACAGATTTTTTCCAATTTAGACCAAGTTTGCTGGTTTATTTATTTTTTTTTAAATCTCTATAATTGTTTTCTTTACCCCACTACGACAATAAACCAATTTTATGTTCGCCTTCCCCCTGAGTAAGCCATTGTCCTACCCTTCAAGCATCGCCTCCCGCCCCGCCAGCATCACCGCAGGACACAGAAAACACAAAATATTGAAGCCGATTTCGACGGCATTCTCAGGGAGTCCAATCACATTCACCAGAAACATTCGCTTTCTGTCGCCTTACCGGGAAATTTACGGCCGGCAATCCTCGCGCTGACGCTAAGAGTTATGCGTCACATCGGTTGCTGTCGCGGGAGTCGAGATTTATGGACAGAATCAAGGTTTTACGGCCATTATCGAAGTTGACAAATAACACATCCTTAACTCCACCCCCTCCCAAACCCCCACTTCAGGTGTTTGGGTGGTGCAAGAGGTAGATAGAATAATGTTTAATAGTTTATCCGCCCATACAGTTTAAATCCGATGACATCTCTTTAATTTCGCAGCAGGAGTCAGGATTTTACGGTCATTATCGATGCTGACAAAGAACACTTCCTCAACTACATCCTCCTACCAACCCCCGACTTCAGGTGTTTGGGTGGTGCAAAAAATTGGATAGTATATATATATATTTTTTTGTCTATAGACCAGAATAATGTGATGGCCTTTCTTCTTTTTATTTCAAGGAGAGAAGGTTTTACTGCTGTCTTCGAGGTTAACAAAATTCTACAGCACTTCCGTAAATTCACCTCCTTACATTCCATTTCAGGTGTCTGGGTGGTACATGTAAGAATTAAATAATGTAGTATATTTTATCCCTATTTTACTACCTTTAACCCAGTGATGTCTCTCTCACGTTACGGAAGGAGTCAAGATTATGTAGTTATTATCGAAGCTAAGAAATAACACTTCCTTAACCCCACCTTCACCAACGCCCCACTTCAGGTGTTTTGGTGGTGCAAGAAATAGCATCATGCACAATTTTTACTTCCTCCGTTCCCACTTTAATATCAGTGACGTCTTTTTCGTTTTAACCCTCTCTTGTTTGGGACAAGTTTAGTATTCTATTCTAACTAACACTATTTATAATCAGTACAGAGTGAGTCGTAGGAAGGTGAGTACGTTTATCAAGCCACCTCCAAACTAATGTGTTTAACAAAGGAAGGATCTTGAGCACTAAAGGTGTAATGGAAGGTAAGGTACGGTATACCTAATATTGTCACTCGCCTAAGATTAAATAGAACACCTGGAGACAGCAAAAATAGAGTAAGAAAGGAGTCCCTCTCGAAAAATCTCCCCTGAGTAAGAAAGACGTACCTTAAAAAATCTCCCCAAAGAGTAAGAAAGACGTACCTCAAAAAATCTCCCCTGAGTAAGAAAGACGTACCTCAAAAAATCTCCCCTGAGTAAGAAAGACGTACCTCAAAAAATCTCCCCTGAGTATGAAAGACGTACCTCAAAAAATCTCCCCTGAGTAAGAAAGATGTACCTTAAAAAATCTCCCCAAAGAGCAAGAAAGACGTACCTCAGAAAATCTCCCCTAAGAGTAAGAGAGACGTACCTAAAAAAATCTCCCCCAAGAAAAACGTACCTCAAAAAATCCCCCCAAAGAGTAAGAAAGAAGTACCTCAGAAAATCTCCCCTAAGAGTAAGAAGGACGTACCTCTCGCGAAAAATCCCCTAAGCTGAATTAAATCGGTTGAAGGTAGCAAAAACAAAATGAAAGATACATGACTGAATTCAGGGAGTTAAATCCAGCTCTTTCAGGTGCTTGTTGGGCACAAGAAATAGTTCAGGGGTGGCTAGAATTGAGTGTGTGTGTGTGTGTGTGTGTGTGTGTGTGTGTGTGTGTGTGTGTGTGTGTGTGTGTGTGTGTGTGTGTGTGTGTAAATATTTATGATAAAGGGTTATATTTTACCTCTACATTTTAGTTAACCCTCTAATGTTAGAGACAACTCAAGTATTCTACTCTACAGCTGAAAATGAGTCGTATGAGCCTAAGCGTTAATTCCTGTCACTTCAGAAGTTGAGGTAGTGTAAGAAAAAAAAAAATGTGTGTGTGTGTGTGTGTGTGTGTGTGTGTGTGTGTGTGTGTGTGTGTGTGTGTGTGTGTGTGTGTGTGTGTGTGTGTGTGTGTGTGTGTGTGTGTGTGTGTGTGTGTGTGTGTGTGTGTGGATAATACGGCTTCCCATATTTGCTCAAGTCGAGTATGATGAACGGAATAAAGGCTTCACAACTATCAATCGAAGCTGACAATAAAACTTCCCTAACTAATTAATCAAAATGACATGCTTCGTATCCACGTCAGGGGTGATTTTCCTGATTA
Source organism: Coenobita brevimanus (assembly GCF_032717465.1). Lineage (NCBI taxonomy): Eukaryota > Metazoa > Arthropoda > Malacostraca > Decapoda > Coenobitidae > Coenobita > Coenobita brevimanus. Next base: position 6,069,571 of record NC_137018.1, on the reverse strand, counting down.
GAGGAGTTAGATTAAGTCTGTGTTAATTCCTTGACTGCTAGACATTATGCAAAGGGTGAATATAATCACCTTGTGGTAGCAAGAATAATAAAAACATACGTCATGGTAGTGAATGCGTACTTGCAGTCCCTCTGTGTTGGTAGTGCAGGAAATAATTCATAAAAATATGGGAAAATGTGGCGTATTTAGTTCATAAGTAACAATAAGTGGGAAAGACTGTGTTCATTCAGTCATGCACTAAATTATTTCCTTAGTCTACTGATGTCTTTCATGTTATACTCTTACCATCTACAGAGGACATTATACCAGTTACAGTAAACCTGTTTTAATGAACGCGTTTCTTAAAGCCAAAATCCATCTATATATTCGTTACTATGGCATCTTTTTTATACATATTCCTATCCCGCTAAACCTACAGCATTATAGTCGGCTTAGGGGGAAAACTCTCATAAGGAAATTGGTCTGAAAAAACCCTGTTAAACTCTGTAAAATAACAAAGTTTCTTTTTTAATTTCATGTTACCATTAGAGAGTATTGATGATATATATGTCATTCGCACAATCACCAGACGTTTATATTCAACTGGACCCTCTAGTGGTCGGAACAACTCTACTATTCTGTTCCAGCCAACGCCAGATGATTTTATTTATCTGAAAATGGGTCATGGGGGCCAAGATAATTCCCTAGTAGTCAAAATAGTTCTCTAGTAATCCTAATAGTTTCTAAGTAGTCAAAATAGTTACCTAGTAGTCAAAATAGTTACCTAGTAGTCAGTATAGTTCCCTAGTAGTCAAAATAGTTCCCTAGTAGTCAAAATACTTCCCATGTAATAAAAATAGTTCCCTGGTAGTCAAAATAGTTCCCTAGTAGTCAGAATAGTTACCATGTACTCAGAATAGTTCTCTAATAGTCATAATTGTTTCCTAGTAGTCAAAATAGTTCCCTAGTAGTCAAAATAGTTCCCTAGTAGTCAGGATAGTTCCCTAGTAGTCAGAATATGTCCTAAGTCGTCAGAATAGTCCCGTTGTAGCCAGAATAGTTCTTTAGTAGTCAGAGTAGTCCCCTAGTAGTCAGAGTAGTCCCCTAGTAGTCAGAGTAGTCCCCTAGTAGTCAAAATAGTTCCCTAGTAGTCAAAATAGTTCCCTAGCAGTCGAAGAAGGGGCACAATTTTTACCAGTTAAAGGGGAAAAAATGTTTTGTTACACCTCTGCAGTTCACCAAATACTTTCTCTCCCCTCCTCGTCCCTTTCAGTATTCTTGTCTGTTATTTTTGCCTCATTATACACGCCAGCAAATTCTCTCTCTCTCTCTCTCTCTCTCTCTCTCTCTCTCTCTTTGTAGTTCTTCATTTCTTCTTCGTTTTCCTTTCTTCGTTTTATGTTGCATTCCTCCTTCCCCCACTCATCCATCTCTCTCTCTCTCTCTATAGTCCTTCATTTCTTCCTCCAGTTTTCCTTTCATGTCGCATTTCCCCCTTCCCCCACCCGCCTCTCTCTCCCTCTCTCTCTCTCTCCCTCCACCAACATTCGTACCAATCTTTCCACATCATCCCACCGTTCCTCTCAATTGTCGTCCATAAAAGACATACTTCCGTCTTCACCACGTTTCCGCCTTTTCCTCACTTCCTTCCTTTGGCCATGGGATTAAGGTATCACATTTATTTGTATTACAGATCGTATGTCCTTTCATGTGTTGCTTAATGCTGATGAGGAAGGCCTTCGTGGGGTGGCATCGATATAAACAGGTGGACCGACTGCCTGGTTGTACAATCGTCGCTCAGTTACTTCCTTATCCCCCGAAAGGAAGATGGTAGACCGCAGGAGGAAGGGAACCTAAATCTGCGGTCCACTGGGTTCACGTTTTATATGAACCTGGTGATACAGATACTACTATTACTACTACTACTACTACTGCAATCACTTACCACTGCCGCTACCAATATCACTACTACTACTATACTACTACTACTACGACTTCTACTACTAGTGTCTATTTTCCGATCATATATGAGTTTCCTGGATAACAAATACGAACTTTCTCACTCACAAACCTATCACCTCATACACAACACTTCCACAAGCACTTTTCACGCAATTCCCTCAAATCCATGAACATCTATACCTGTGCGTGGTGCAATGGGTGGGGGCGAGTCACTTCCCCGGGAATATAAAGTGGTGTTCCGTGGCTATGGGGATCGGAAGCATATCGGAAACTGCAAAACACGGCTCTGCAAATACACAGTGGAATTGTTGCCAGAGTCAGACTTGTGCAACCAATCGAGGGAAGAGAAAAACACACTCATCCTTTGCCTGCTGTTTTAATAATATTGCACGACAACAACTCAGACTTAATAACAGTCATCTATATATATCTATTTTCTTTTACCTCCATCAAAAAAATCAAGTGTATCCGTCCCCCCCAAAGGACTCTCGTTCTTCCAAAATCCCGTATCTTTACTTTTTCCATCTCTGTCCATCCATCTACTCTTATTCTTCATATTCTTTTTACTACCACCCTACTTCTTTCTGTCTGCCTGTCTTTGCTTCTGTCTGTCTGTACCTCTCTCTCTCTCTCTCTCTCTCCTCATTCGTCTACTGCAACTACCATCATCATCCACGTACCTACCAACCACCATTTCCCCCGTACCGTGAAGTTTACTTATCGCCTCATTATCACTAACACAATTTCCCTCGATGATTGGACCACTACCTACTCCATCTTCACTACCAAACCACTCCAGTACCACTACCACCATCTCTGTACCATTGCTGACTTCGTCTTCCCATCTTAACAGCAACATTTACAAACGTCCTTCAATTCTCTCTGGAAAGGAGGACTGACTGCAAGAGAAGGTTTTAAAGTCCAGATGAGCCTCAGGAAGCAACAACAACAGCAGCAACAACAATAGCAACAAAAACAAAGGCACTATATCTTACTCAAACTCAAAACTTTCATCTCCACAACAAACACTTCTCTGTCACTCCTCACCACACTACTACTACCACGTACAACGCTATTCCATTAAAGTCGGAAGATATTTCCTCTTCTTATTCTAACTTGGCTGAAAAATGCCATCACTCCAGCTTGACTGCTAAGCTGTAACAAAACATTAACACTAGATTATGATGACAGCAACGAACAAGTGCTATGGAGAGGATGTAGAGCCGTACCACTGTCTTCTTCTCCCACTAAGCTATGTTAAATAAGCCGCAAAAGGACAAGAATCTGCGCGAGGTTAAAGTAAAAGAGGCATAGCTAAGCACAGTCTGAGAACCTAGAAATGCTATAGTGCCAGGATTATGTGGCTTCACCTTCATTGATAAGCCAATTTTTACCTCCTAATCATCCACCACAATTCAGGAAAGATTTTGATTTCCATCCTAGTTAGAAGAGACTGATATCAAGCCTTTTTAGTCTCTTGCACTTTTCTTAGTATACATCATTACCACCAACAAAATATGCCTTTTTATTACAGCGCCAATCAGCACGACTTTTCCCTGCATTTTACCTTAGTCGTTAATATTCCTCTCCCTCAGCCCACTTCCTTCATTTTCCTCTGTCTGTCTGTCTGTGTATGTGTTTATTTATTGACAGTTTATGTACCCTCACCAGTACCATCATAATCACGGCCACCAACACCAAGATTTCCCCATCCTATAGCATCGTCGCCTCTCTTCATCACAACCGTCTCTCTTCTCTGCATTTCTCTCAATCATGCAGCATCGCTACTGAAAGTTCCCCTCTTCCCCCCCTTAACATCCACACCATTATTTTCACCACCACCATCACCACTACCATCACCACTCATCCAATGCCATTATTATCGTTGTTAATTGACTCATCACCATTTTCTCCTCCCTCCCCCAACATTCACAATTTCATCCTCCTCATTACTCAACAATAACCATTTTTCATCTGCTCATTCAACATACACGCTATCATCATCACCAATCTCTCCATCCTCAACTTCAAACCATCTCACACACCCACACCATTATCATCACTACCAGTCATCCGTTATCATCAGTGCCATCACACTCATCATTCTCACCACACACACACACACACACACACACACACACACACACACACACACACACACACACACGCACACACACACACACACTCCCCAACGTCTTCCCTTTCCCCTGCACTTCCCCTCCGTTCTCCCCGCCTGTCAGAGCTCCCTCGCTGCTGGCTCCCTTCCAACGTGCTTCAGTGAACCGTGGATGATGCGAGGCAGATACTGTGGTGGCCGCTGCAGTGTGGTGTGACGGGAAGGGAGGGGCCAACGCCACGGAGATAACGCACGGAGAGATGATCCATGCACCCCAGACACACAGGAAGAGCAGAGAGAAAGGAGAGAGGAGGAAAATGAAAAATAAGCTAGAGATACAGGAACATGCAGCTTGGGAGGAAAAGAAACACAGGAAGAGTGAAGGGAAGGGAAAAGAATGGAGGTAATAATATGCCGCTAGAGACAGGGGAAGGGGAATAGTTTACAGGGGAAAATAAAGAAACGCTTGAGAATGAAGGCAAAACGAGACCGTAGACTTAATCACAAAAAGGAGGAAGTCACAAGAGGAGATACTGTGGTGGTGGTGGGTGCTGTTGGCGTTACAAGCAGGAAGAGACTAACACCGCCGAGATAGAGCCCTTAGACAGATGATCCATGCACACCACAGACGCCGAAAGACCCATGAACAGCGGAAAACTGAGGTCAAGGGCTGAAAATATAGATATAATATACGGATACAAATAGGCGAAGGAACAAGAGAATTTAGTGGGAAATGAGAAAACACGATAGTAAATAACAAAAAATTGATGAAAACTGTATGTATAAAGGCGAAAACCAAACAGCCAATAACCAATCGCAAAGAAAGCAAGAGGTGATGGTCCACGCAGTCAGGGAAACAAGAAGGACTGAATAAACAGGGCAGGATGAAGTTGGGAAGATTTGTAGGTAAAGGGTGAAAAACTTTAAGAAAAAAAATCCAGTGGCAGAAAAAAATCCATAACGTACACAAGACGGACTATGGATGTGGGGCAGTGTGAGGCAGTGGAAAACATGTAAGTACGGAGAAAAAAATGGCAAGAAAAATCCAGTGGCTGAAAAGATCCAAAAGAGATGCTTCAAAAAAAAAAAAAATGCAAAAGTGACCATGAATCTTGGTGAAAGGGAGACAGAGAAGAGCTTTTAAGTGAAGTGAGAAAAACAGCAAGATAAATCCAGTACTTGAAAATATCCAGAGAGTTAGTTCATGCTGTCAGACGCACAGGAAGAAGAGAGAATTTATTAAAGAGCGAGAGGAAGGGAGGAGGATGAAAATAAAAACAATGATGAATGAGGGAAGGCAGAAATTATGTTGTAGGTTGAGAGAGAGAGAGAGAGAGAGTAATCCCCCTCGTCCCCATCCCCCTCACCCAAACAGAAATGAAAAACGTTAAAACCAGCAATACAGATGATCAATAATACAAGGCCAGCGGATGTAGGCAGATCGAGGTGAAGGGGAGAAACCATAGGCACAACAAAATTCAAAAAAGATTGTGGGTTTTGTGGAGAATCTAAAATTCGCTGTAAATCTTGCTCTGAAAACCAGGTATTATATATCACGACTAGCGCCTGTCAGCAAAAATTTACGGGACTAACCAATAGTCTTTCCACCACAAAATATTTGCAAATACCATTATCTTTGTTTCCAAGCCGTTACTGAGCCCACAATGACCAATTCTGACCAAAAGGCTGAAAAAATTATTTACGCATACTTTTGCGGATCGCGATTTTCGACAATTTCGCGCAGTCGCGTCGCCCTCGTTCGCCAAAATTTTTCTTTAGTATTTTCCTGACATTCCTTGGACTTACCACGACTTAATAGTAAAAATAATGGGTCAATATCTATTACCGTTCTCGTGAAAGCAACGAACGAACGCACAGACAGACTGACACACATACACAGCTTGACTTTATTTAGATACATAACACCTGAAAACACACACACACACACACACACACACACACACACACACACACACACAACGCACTAGCCTGCACTGCACATAACTGGTCAATGTGTGTGTGTGTGTGTGTGTGTGTGTGTGTGTGTGTGTGTGTGTGTGTGTGTGTGTGTGTGTGTGTGTGTGTGTGTGTGTGTGTGTGTGTGTGTGTGTTAATTAGCCTGCTGACTCTACAAACAGGATCAGATTAAACCATTCCTCCAAACACATCACACCCTTTTATTTTTTTACCACAATTTCAACCCTTCCCCTCGCTCGCCCCTCTATCCTTTGACCAACTTTTTTCTTTTTTTGGCCCCGTGGATCATCTCTCTCTGAATTTTCTACCGTTTGCTGTGTCTGGCTTTTTTTCCCCAACATTTTTTCCCCTACAGTCTCCATGCCCCCTCTTGTTCTTTAGTGGGTCCCCTGTTTTTTTGAGTATCTGTAGGTCAGTTATATGAGTCCCATGTAGGACGAGTAAGCCTCCTGTATTTCTCGCCTTCAAATGCTTTATTGTCATCCTCACCGCTGTAGTCTTATCTTCAGTTTGTACCCTTTCTCTCAATCCCTCTTTAATGTCTGAACTTCATGTATTCCTACTGACATTGACCATTTTGAATCTTCTTTGTACAGTAGATGGTTATTAATTTTTGCCCTTCACACATACCCTGTCTCCACAAATTTCTCAAAAGCTTCTTTAAAAAAATATCGCAAATCTCTCCGCGAAACCCTCAATGAAACGAAGACAATATGCAAAATCCGCATCCACGTTACTCCAGGCCAAGTCCCCACTCAGACAGCACAGAGGCACAAATTGAAAGGTCAGACAGGATGAATCTTACTAGACTACGATGTGAAGGCCGCACAGTCCTATTAAATACAATCAATTGTCCCTCACCACACAAACCATAACCCATCTCACGTGCGCCTGATTTATGGTTTGCCCGAAGTCTATGTCGAGGATTTAGTTACAGCATCTCAGCATTTCCAGAAACAAATGCAAACACAAGTCACATGAATAAATAGGAAAAGTAACCCCCTCACACACACACAAATATGAAAAATTAAGTCCATAGTTAGTGATGCGCCATTTCCTAAAATAAGCTGCAGCCAGATCCCCACTTCTCTTCCCTCAACCGGGTTACGCAAACGGATGCAGGGTCGAGGCCAAACACTCATGCTGGAGAGGTATTATCCCCTTTTAACTGGCATCAGGGGGAAAGAAGTTCACCATCACTGGCCGTTCTCAGAGCAATGTGTTTGTGTAAAGAAAGAGGCTTATGTTATTTTTCCCGTGATCGATCGCTTTGCTGGTGAAAGATATGCCCATGATCACATCCTCTCTGCCTTCTACACAACAACGGGACTTCCATAACCTGAATAAAATTACCTGGAAAAGCAGTAAGAAGGAACGTTAAGTAGAGATTGTCCTTTACTCTCTCACTACGAAAAATCTCGTAAATCAAATTAAACTCGCCTTTACTATTGACGGTATTCTGATAGTGTGTGTTAAAAGAGGCTGGCTTATGGCATTTTTCAGTGATGCAAAAATAGGCCGACTGTTTGTGAGCTGTTTTCCATCTAATACATCCTTCAACCTTTTGACACACACACACACACTTACAAATATATAAACAAATAAATGTTTGTACGCAGGAAACAGAAATACTACTATGTTAGGTTAAACTTATAAAAAAAATTAAGATAAACTACTCCTACAAATTAAACTCTAACAGTGCAGCAGGTCTTTGAAACATACCCTTTAAAATATGAACGACAGAGCTGGCCAAAATCATCTTTCATCGTGTTCCAGGATAATCTGCATTGATGTGGGCGTGGGCTTTTGCCAACTTTATTTCATTTAGCTGCACAAACGGGTTATGCGAATTGCTTTATCAGCTTTTTGTTCCCGTGCCAATTATACAGGAACACGCACGCTGCATGAATGTAAAAGTTATGAAATTCTGTAAAATACAAAACAGGATTTAATATGCAGAGAGTACAGGGTAAGTTTTCGATCGGTCGTTTATACTCAAAAACCCTTGCATGCGTCGGTCTGGGTCATCTGATGGCGGCTATCCACGCTGCTCGATCTCTAGCAGCCTCTCCACTCAGTCCCCTATCAGCCTCTATACTCAGTCCCCTATCAGTCACTCTACTCAGTTCCCTGTCTCTGAGCTCAAAGTCTGTGATCCCGTTCCATGTCTCTTTAGGCGTGTCTCTAGCACCTCTCATCTCAATCTTATCTCGTGGGCCTGGCAGGCTCCCTACCGTCTCTTCCTTTTTTTTTTTTTTTAATACTGTTTCTGAATATTCCACGTGAATATTCTTCTGTTAATTATAATATTATGTGCCATTTATACTTATATTAAAAAAAAAAAAAAAAAAAAAAAGAGTCAAGAGGACCAAAATAACATAAACCTATGTATCTGTCTATCTATCGGTCTATCTATAGCCAGACGCCTTAATCCGTAATGGGTAGCCATAAACAAATCGCCCCCATGTCGCCACGTCTTCCGCAATTAGTTTCTTTTCCCTCCAACTTCCACTCTCCACAATTATGTACCTCTCCACTCCCCCCCTCCATCTCCACTTCGGTCTCCCACATCCCCTCTTACCCTCCTACAGCTGAAATATCAAAAATTAAACCGCTATAATAGCAGTGCTAACAGAGGAAAAGATAGCTAACCAGAGAAACTATATATATTTCAAAGTCCACTCATTCTTACCACAGTTAGTTGGTCAAAATACTTAATCTGGTGGCTGCCGAAATTCCTCTCATCTGATAAACTGTGTGGTGTTACTCTGAATAAAATACCCAAGCGTAGGAACGAGAGAGAGAGAGAGAGAGAGAGAGAGAGAGAGAGAGAGAGAGAGAGAGAGAGAGAGAGAGAGAGAGAGAGAGAGAGAGAGACAGACAGACAGACAGACAGACAGAGAAATGGAAGGAAAATGAAACATACAGCATAATGAAAGAAAAGGTTGTTACTGAGTACAGACAAAATAACCATGGACATCTTCCTTCCAGCTTGGCATAAAGAGGACGCAATGACAGCCAACAGATAAAAAGGACAGGTGACAGGAGTAGACGAAGCGGCGTGAAAAATAATAAAAGAGACAAAACCAAACGAAATTACTGAATCCGTTTCGGTAAAAAGCTATTGACTGTGTGGTGAATGGGTGAATGGCGCTGGGCGAGAGTAAATCATTTGAGAGAGAGAGAGAGAGTGTGTGTGTGTGTGTGTGTGTGTGTGTGTGTGTGTGTGTGTGTGTGTGTGTGTGTGTGTGTGTGTGTGTGTGTGTGTGTGTGTGTGTGTGTGTGTGTGTGTGCGTGCGCGCGCGCGCGCGCGCGTGGTGAGAGAGAGCTGTGAAGTGTGTGTGGTGAGAGAGAGAGCTGGGAGGTGGGCGGCCCGGAGCTACGAGCCGAGAGAGAGAGGTGGAGCGCGGCGGACAGGCTGTGAGAAACGTGGAAGAGATAATGTCCTCGTCAGATACAGAATGACAGTAATATGTGGAGGCTGTCATGAGGGGCTGCCTGTGTGTGGCTAATAGATGGTGCTGTGGTGGAGGTGTGGATGTGGCGCTTTGAAGCTGATGTGGAGGGGATATGGTGGTTGTGATGTGGAGAGGGAGTGATGGTTGTGATGTGAAGGGTGTGTGGTATTTGTGGTGTGGAGCTGGCGATGTGGTAGTTGTGGTGTGGAGCTTGTGATGTGGTAGTTGTGATGTGGTGCTGGTGATGTGGTTATGTGAAGTGTTTATGGTGTCACTGTTGGCGGCGGAGTGCGTACCGTTGTGTGGATGAGGTGGTGATGGTGGTGATGTGGAGGTGGTGGTGATGTGGAGGTGGTGGTGATGTGGAGGTGGTGGTTATGTGGATGTAGTGAAGGTCGTGTGAATAAGTAGTGGTGTAGTGGATGTGATGATGAGGATGTAGGGTGGTGTGAATGGGGTGATGGTGGTGGAGACGTGCGTATAAGATGGTGTGGATGTGGTGATGTGGTGGTAAGAGTGTATGACGGTGGGCAGAATGTAACAGTAGTGTGATGGTGACAGAATGAATCACTCAGTCGTGGATATGGCGCTGTTGGCTGCAGTGGAAACGTTGTGGTGGATGAGGATTGGATACAGAGTGAGTATGGCAGTGGTGTTTGTGGTATTGGTGATGTTGAAGTGGGGTTATATGCACCATGGATGTGATGGTCTGTCTGTAGGTGCGCTGAGTGTGTGTATAGATGTGATGTTAGTGTGATGCTATGAGTGCGTGTGGTGATAGTGAAGATTACAGTGTGTGACTGGTTAAAGTTTGGATGTGGTGGTAGTAATGGGCAAACTATGGTTGTTCGTTGATAGAAATTTTAAAGAGTTGTGCGGTAACTGTTACTCGAAAGTTGATTCTGGTACTAGTGACGAACTATAGTATCTTTTAAACTTACGCTGTTGAATCATAGCAGTAAAGATAACGATGACCATTATCATTTTCATAATATTGATTGTGATGACGAACATATTTTCTGTAATAACTTTGCATAACTGGGGGTTGTTCATATCGTGTAGCCTGTTACTGCAGTTTTTACCCCCTTAGTAATACTGGCTGATACGACCAATATCTTGTTTGGGCTGGAATGATGGTAACTGTACAATTGCAGTGGTTTAGAGTACGATGGTATAAAGCATTATTGTACCCCATTATGAAGCCTTCAGTTATCCACAAAGGCCTTGCGTATCAGTTTAAATAGTAATTTGGCATGTATCATTCTTGCCACAGTCCACAATAACACAGGTACTTGGTAGAAATTTACGGGCTAAAGAATTCTGACCTTTAGTCTAGTTGGATTTCGTTTTGATATACATGTATATATTTATGATGCGCCACCTAAAATATGACAGATAAACGCGTCCATGCCAAAGGAAAGCTAAAGCAAAACCAATTCTGCAAATACTACAACTTCCTTACATAGACAATTCCGACTTTTTATTAAGTAAAATATTACTGAAGCTTCACAGCAATAATACAATCAATCAATAATACTTCCACTTGAACGTAAATATACTTATAGCTTCCTATGTCGACCTAAAGACCTAATTTCGGACTGATGTCAGAAATGAGGAAGGGACACATAAAATCAAGTCAGAGAACATTCTGACTTAACTGGGTCTCACAATGACGCTTTGATGGACATATTATTTGATATCCTGAAGTGTGATGCTAACTGTAAATAGGATGGTGGTTTTTGCTGAAAAAGTGATGGGTGTTGTGCATGTTTTGGAAGTAGCGGTTCTCTGACCATATTACATCCAGGTTTTACGAAGGATGATGGTTGTACGTAATACTGATCATGGTAATTCTTTTTACTTTTTTGGAAGATATTGCGCTTGTAGTGATAATTTTAAAAGTGATTTTAATGTACTATAATGAAAATATTTTCGGCATTATGGCAAGCTTTGCAATGTTGGCATCATATACTTCGCAAAAAAAGCAAAGGCGATACATTTTGAAGTTGCAATAAATACTCTGATGATGGCTGAATAACTTTTCGTTATCGTATTAAATTTATTGGTGTTAGGATGACTGCTGATGTGATACGGCGATTCTGAAATGAAAATGATATCCCTAAACACATTATATCATACTTCCGTGATTAATGATGAATGGCTTGTTTTTATGCCACGGACGGACATAGAATTGCCCAAACACACACACACACACACACACACACACACACACACACACACACACACACACACAGAGTAATGTGTAGGTTATTAAATCCGCGATGAAAGTAAAAATAAAGATTTCTGATAATCTGAAACTAGAGACTCTAATACTGATCCTCTGCCTCACAATAAATAGCAAGAGAGTGAACAATGACTTCTGAAACTTAGCGTTGTTATCTTCGAAACCCAACAAGCATTTCAGAATTTTGTGTGAGAGTTTCATAATTCTTCGACCAAAAAATTTTCCCGATATTCATGACCACAACTGTACATAAAAATAATACATAAAAATAAATCAGTGTCAATATACTGTTTCTATGGAAAGGGGATTGGGTCATATACATGCTGTGAAAAAAATAATAATTTAGACCTTTTACCTTAACTTGTCCCAGATTTCGTCTTTTTTCAGCTTAATTCACATAGCTTATTGGCAGAAAAGGCACTGCTACGGCTCTACATCCTTTCCATATCACTTCTTCGTGACTAGCATCATATTTTATCGTCTACTGCTACAACTAAGCATTGAAGATGGAGAGATGGCAATTTTAGGCAAAGTTAGAGTTAAAAAGAGTACGATCATATGGTGATGTGCACAACCTAATAAAATGTGTTCCTATGATTTTTTTTTTCTCCGGATGGTAGACAGATGTTTACAGTTATAACTCTGATTTCGCACTATGGATGCGCTGATATAAAACGGGGCATAATTATGGTTAGTGCTTATATAGGTTTTCTACTCTGATATAGTAATGCATGGTGATATGGATGGATTGTGCATTATACTTCGTGGTCATGTGTTAAGTTTGGTGATATGCATAATTATAGCGTTTATAATTATATTGTTTCCATGACGACGTGATATGTTTGGTGATAAGCTAAGATATAATTATTAGTGTTTTATTTCCATTACTTCCATGTTGATGTGTTATGTTTGGTGATATTAATTATAACTTATTTTCATAATAATCGTTTCCATGGTGACGTTAAGTTTGGTGCTAAGGATAATTACAGAGTTTGTATGGATTACCAAAATGATGTGATGAGCGTGGTAATACGCATAACTATAATTCGTGTTTAAACAATTTCGAGAATATGTGATGTGCTTTACGTATAGTGGAAGACGACATGACCACTAAAAATACTGTAATGTGACTATGGTAATGGTGGCAGGGCAGAGGAATGGGAGGCAGAGTGAGCTACAGTTTGAATAATGGTGGTGTCAGCCTGCGGAGATAGTGGTGGTGTGATTTGCATCCAAAATGGTGATATTATGTGTGATGGTAATGGCATGTTGAGGTGAGTTATTGGCCTTGTAGTGGTGGTGTGATGGTGGTGATGGTGAGTATATCTAAGTGTGTGTGTGTGTGTGTGTGTTATTAAATGAGTCTCATTCTAGTGGGGCTTAAAAGGTTCACTAATACCTGTTACTTAAATATTTTCTTTTTCTTTTTATATATTGCACAATTTATGGACTCTATTCTCATAGGTTTAAGAAAGTTCCTAGCACCCCATACTTGGCAACTCAGCTATTTTTCAAGGTAGAAATTTAATATTTTTTATAGTGTACATTTATTGCATCATCACGAACAGCATAAACAGAATACAAGAATCTCAACTTAATGTCTTAAAGGAGAAACATATACTGGTTACTTGAGTTACTGTATTTAGATTTCTCGGTTTCATTTACTATCAAACTGAGAAATTATACACGGATATTCGTAGATAAGAAAGATAAACTGATAAAGATTGTGTTATTACGAAGGATTTCTATACTTGAGAAGTGAAGAGACAGACCATTACCCAGGTGCTTCCAACGTGTCTTTTAGAGTCACCAACAAATCAAGTACTTTTCATTTTCCTTCTACAACCTCCGGACGATTTTACTCAGCACAGGAAGGACCGACGGCAGTGATGGGGTTAGGGAAGAATATACCTACGCCCTTGGGTTAGGAAAATAACTTCGTACGGAATAAAATCGTCGGTAAACAGAGTGAATACAGGCTAGTGTAAAAGACGTCCTATGCCTGAAGGGGGTTAAAGGTGACTAAACAGAGCAAAAAAGCCTGAAAAAAATAAAAACTTACGTGATACTGCCTTAGTGTGTGGGAATCAACCCATCTTACAATTTTCTTACATATAACCTCGTAGCTTTTAAGATGTTGGAGTATGAGTGGTTTAAGATAGTGTATTTGCGAAGTCATTTACTCATTTTTCAGGCTCTAAAGGGTTCTAGGTTCTCTGTTCTGGGTTTTCCCATTTCAAAGTTGTTAAATGTGGATGATGATGATGATGATGATGACTGTGAATAATGGCGACGATAGCTATGATGATGATGATGATGATGATGATGATGATGATGATGATGATGATGATGATGATGTTAATTGTGAACAATGGCGACGATAACTATGATGATGATGATGATGATGATGATGATGATGATGTTAACTGTGAATAATGGCGACGACAACTATGATGATGATGATGATGATGTTAATTGTGAACAATGGCGACGATAACTATGATGATGATGAAGTTAACTATGAATTGGCATGATGATAACTAAGATGATGATGATGATGATGATGATGATGCTGATGTTAACTGTGAATAATGGCGACGATAACTATGATGATGATGATGATGAAGATGAAGATGACTGTGAATAATGGCGACGATGACTATGATGATGATGACGATTGTGAATAATGGCGACGATGACTAAGATGATGATTATGATGATGATGACTGTGAATAATGGCGACGATGACTATGATGATGATGACTGTGAATAATGGCGACGATGATGATGATAATGACAATAATGATGATGATGACGACGACGACGATGAGGATGACGGCAACGACACCGAAAAAAAAAAATGTTTCAAAAATAAATCATATCTTTCATCACTGCATAAACAGGTCAGTAGTTTATCTGCATTTGCCAAGACCACGTCCATCTTATTTCCACATTTTCCCGACGTCCGCTGCGGCTGGGCAATCTCAAGGGGGTTGGCTGGCACACTTTTATCACTCTACATAAAATTCATACAGAGTCATAATTCCTGCCCCGGCCACCTGCATCATGTGGTTAGATATGTGACCTAGACATATATTCTTGTCGGGTTAGGAAGCTCCCAAACACCTTTTCCTTGTCGATTTATTTCGCTTATTATACTTTAATGTTCTATTCTGTGTTACATAAATCCATTCAATACCGCATAATAACGTAGAAAAGGATATTAGTCAGCCATATACACAAATAAATCGCCAAGGAAGAGGTGTTAGGGAACTTCCTTAACCGACGAGAATACTGGCCCTTGTGTGTGACAGGATGAGAGTTCGATATCACCGATGGGGTAGGGAACAATCTGATGACATTAATTTCGTAAAAAAAAAAAAAAAAAAAAAAAAAAAGGACATTCTCTCCCACCAACGTCAGAAGAACACCCACGTTATTTTCCTAGCACCAGTCCTGAATGAAACAGCCCTAACATGGATTCAATACTGACGGGGGGCACAAGCGCCGAAGTGGTGATATAAGAAGGTGTGTGGCACGTAGGAGGACGACTGGGTCGCGAGCCGAACATATAAATAAAAAAAAAAATGAAAATAAAGTTCACTGTTTTCCGGGATGTCTTCAGGGCACAAAAAGCTAACCAGTAAGATCTTGGAGAATGAAAGAAATACAGCTAAAGTGTCTCAAAACAATGCCATGCAGATACCGCATTAGTAATTTCTACTTCACAAAACAACAGTTAAGGAGACACACATGGGGCTTAGATATGCTCTCTTCACATAATCTCTCAGGCAGCTTATTTGTTATAACTTGGTATGTATAATTATTACACACACACACAACTAAATTATCTATATCCATATTCATCAATGTATCTATCAATCTATCCACCTATCTATCTATGGACGAGTCTGACAGGTGAATATAGCGAATTTTTCCTCGCTTCCCCTATTTGTACAGCTTAAAGTTCTGGTGGCCGGGGACAGAGCGCCACACACCATTGTCTCTCAGCGGGTATTTCCCTGGAGTGAAGCGCAGTATTGTCGCCAGAATCAGTAAGTATCGGGTACTAAGCTATCCTCTCTCCTTGGCGCCAGTCTTCCTTAAGGACTCGGTGTACACACAACAATACACGCCAAACAGTCATTCGGACGAGATCTGGTTGATAAGTTCGTGATACTCATAATCGAAGAAAGTTGCAAGCGTTCTCCAAAATTTTAAGTAAGAGAAAGATTGAAACAAAGATAAATATGAGAAACTGTGGTTGGTTAACGTGCACAATATAGGGATTTGCTGTGAACATAAAACTTGCTCAAAAATACAGATAGCCCAATGATGAATGTTATTTTGATATGATTAAGAATAACAGTAAGCCACGAGACAGAGTGAAACCTACGTGGAAATTGGTTATAAATTATCTTGACCAAAAAAATGAGTCATGTATCTTTTATCTTAACGCCTTGAATCTGGCGACGTCCATTATATTATTATTATTTTTTAATTCTTGCCATTAATAAATGATTTATTCAATACTGGAAGGCTCCATAGTCATAAAGATGAGGTTATTCAGTCATACAGTTAATTTATCTAGTTAAAAAAATGGGTAAGTTATTATCATTACCATGCTACGAGATGTTAGTATTTAATAATATATAAAAATAGGAAGTGTCCATATTCAGTTTGATAAAAGTAATATTCAGCAAACACTCCCGCCTAACGAGCAGATATTCTCTCTCTCTCTCTCTCTCTCTCTCTCTCTCACACACACACACACACACACACAAACACTGCCAGTCAGAGAGATCACCATCCAGTGGTTTTAATTACAAGCTTCCTCGCCATTCTATGATTTTGCATCACTTAAATATCATCACCATCAGTCATCATCATCATCAATCGTCATCATCGTAATCATCATAATCATCACCATTATCATTTTTATATTATTATTATTATTATTATTATTATTAATTATTATTATTATTATTTTACTTTTATTATTTTACTCAGTGCAACGTTTATTAATTATTGTGGTGTCTGTTTCCCTCGTATTTTATTCAGCTAACGTCATACGATTTTATTCAGCTGATAGGAAATAAAAGTAGCTGTGTGTGTCGCCAATAACCGTCTCATGGTAGTGACAACTCCTGGTATTCTATTCCAGTGAACGCCAGACGATTCTATTCAACTGAGAGAATCGATGAAGCCTGATTGTGATAAAAAGACGACTCTTATTTATTCCCCAGAAATAATATGCTTCGTCGTTTATTTCACATACATTCCTCGACAAAAAAAATAAATAAGTAAATAAATAAATAGATAATAATGGAGTCTTCGTTAATGTAGCTTCTGTAAGACTTCATATTTTAAGACAGGTTGCGGAAGAATCTGTAATTAAACTGATCCTTATTTTTTTCTAATTTATTCAATATGCTCTCTTGTTATCTTCCTATCCTTTTGAGGGGATATTTTCCTTTCGTAACGGTGATGATAGATGTCTTATATTTACATTTTCTGTTTCCTTTTTCCTCCCACCCACCCCATTCTTGATACTGGGAATAACTTTATTATGATGGTGATGATGGTGCTGACGATGGGTTAATAATGAAGATGATTTAGAAAGCTGTAATTATCTCTGATACTGTTCTTATGCAATTACTTCCACAGTTATGACGTCATACATTCATACAGTCTGACTATTAACCACCCACTTATCCATCCGTCTATCTATCCACCTATCTCCAAATATAAGCTTGACGAAATATCCTGTGAAAGGTGACCAAGACAGAAGAAACCACAGCCCACAGGTATATACTTCCCTATCCAGTCACGTATCATCCCACGGCACATCAACACTCCCTTATACTGTGCACTCTCCTACCTTGCTCCTCCATTTCGTTCGTAGCCTGCCTCTCTTTCCTCCAGATGAAATATCCTCATACACACAGTTTGTCTCTCACTCGGAAATTGCTAACCTGTTTCTCCACACAGCATTAAATCTACCTCACTTTAATATCTTACAACGAGTTCATTCACCTTAATTTGGCGGAAATTTTTTTCTTTTGCTCCTTATTTCACATAGCTCAGTGACAGAAGAGAAAAAAATTGTGGCTCCGTATTCTTTCTTTTACTCTTTTTCGGGACCTGAATTTTACTTTAATCTGTCGTTGCAGGTGACCATTTTAAACGGAGAAATGTCTGTTTTAGGTGAAAGTGAAATAATGTGTTTTATTTTCATACAGCAAAATGATGTCACCGCAGATTAACGGTTTCCTCCAAGCTGCCGTGAACGTATAGCATCTCCTGCATCACGGCTGACACATAGCACTTCCTTTCCCAACCACACAGACATATGACACTCCAGTACACATGACACTTATTCCTTATACCACGGCTGACATATGGCACTTACTCTCCTAACCACAGCTGACACATGGCACTCTGCTCCCTACCACACATGACACATCCCATCTACCACAGTTAATACATGACACTACCTCTTCTATGGACAGATGATATTCTTCCTATTGCAGTTTACACATGTTACTTCCGAGTCATGAATGGCATCTCTCAATTACACATGACACAGCCCACGCGGTTAACGCATGATAACGCTCTTTTTTCTAACATGACACTTACTCCCCTACCACAGTTACACATGACAATACCTTCACCGTACAACAACTGACACATGACACGTTCTATCACAGCTAACAGATTATGCTACCTTTCCCCAACAACAGCTGCACATGACACCACCACCTTACTACCACATGACACATACACCAAGTACACTTAACACATCATACTACTTTCTCCGTACCGGTAACACAGCTGACACATGGGACTACCTTCTTAACACATCATACTACTTTCTCCGTACCGGTACCACAGCTGACACATGGGACTACCTTCTCCCTATCTCAGTTAACACATGGCACTTCCTCCTCCTCACCACACCAGGGCAGCATGATACACTCAGACCATTTAACTTAATGGTAGCCTCGCACCAACTCTTCTAATTGCTTTCCTGACGAGAACCTTGCAGTAAAAGTCGCAAGTGAGTTGAAGCTCAAAGTTTAAATTTCCTTCCTGACGTTTAGGTTTGAATGTCGTTTATTTTTCTAGTTTCCCTCATATTCACCAGATCTTGCTTAGTGGGTCTCTGGTGATTTATTGATGGAATATAGTTTTTGTGCAATAGAAGACAGTTTCACACCTCACACACACTTCTCACATCCACATCTCACACTGCTATAACACAAAACTCACACTTCCGACTGCCTGACTTCACAAGCGCACCTCCCCCTCTTCCCCTCCACTTCCGTACGCTTCACTGCTATATCTCTTTCACACTGCCATATATACTTCACACTGCACGTCTCACACAGCCACATCTCATACTGCTAAACCTTACACAGCCACGCTTTACACTGCCACACCTCACACAGCCAAACCTCACACTGTCACACTTCAAATGGCCACACTGTCATACCTTACACGGCCACATCTCATACTGGACATCTCACACTGCCACACCTCATACAGCCAAACCTCACACTGTAACACTTCAAATGGCCACACTGTCACACCTCACACCGCCACACCGCACACACACACACACACACACACACACACACACACACACACACCTCACAGTCGAGTTCCAGCTACTACACCACTTGTCTTTTACACTACATGAACATATCTAACTCTCGGTATACGAAAAATACTGGCCACTTAAATCATAAGTTAAGGAAATACTCGAAAAGATCTAAAGAACGATTGTCTGATAATAAAGTGATAAGTCCAATAACATTACCATTTTAATTACGTAAATATTGCTGATATCGTGTGTCTGACAGGCTGAGTGGCAGGTGTAAAAAAATAAATATATAACTATTATTTTTACTACAGATAAACAGACAGGCACACACACACACACACACACACACACACTAGAAGGAAGAATATGCAACAGATGTACGTAAATGCTTGCTTCCTCTTGCTGTGACTTACATACCGAAACAAAGGCCGAAAAGACAGCGCTACAGTTCATTTAAGCAGTTACTTTAAAGCTGCATTTTTAAACGGGTCTAAAGCCTGTTTAAAAATTCTTGTCACAAAAGTCTGGAACTGACAAAAAAATAAAAATAAAAAAAGAATCATACTGTAAGTGTTTCTCTCACCATAAGCTGCACACTAGCCACCAAAAAATTCTTAATTCCTCAATCACGCTGCTGTCACTAAATATATATGAGGCTTGGAGTGAAAATATCGAGTTTTACAAGAAAAAATTTACAAACACTTACATTCTGATACATGCAGAAGACTGAAAATGTTTTACGGGGCAACAGGAATCCATAATTTCCTTATTGTTTTCGCTCTTGCTTGTTCAATCTGTTCAGCTGTTGTTTTATGTGGCGTGTCTTGGCATTCAGAATATTCTCTTTTATTCATTTCTTCTTTCACTCTTTTCACTCGTAGCTGAGATTAATTTTCTAATAGTTTTTTACGGTATAGCTGTTTTGGGCTTCACTTTTATTCTATAACTTATCGTCCTCTCGATTTTAAAACAGAAATATCCTACATTCATCCTCATTTCTACATATTTCACACACTTGGTTACTTATGTATTTATATAGTTTCCTTTAACATCGCTCGTTGTGTTAATTGATTTTTGTAAATACTTTTTTTTTTTTAATCAGACTCAAAATTTCATATAATTACATCTATCTGGCATCTTCTTTTTTTTTCTTTTTTTTTAGTTAATTTTCTTCCATTTATATGTTTCTGGATATTGGTTCCTATCCTTCACTTTCCTTTAATTATATCCCTTAATCTCTTTTACAAACGATGAATATTTCTCCACCACGTTTCATCTTTTGTACCTCCAGCATCAAGTTATCTCTGTTGTTTATGTCCTTGTCGATGCTGCTCTTAAATCTATATCTTCCCTTGATTTTCCGTCAGGTATTTTTTTTCGGACGCTGATGGGCTCCAAAGCATCCCTTAGTATTTATCTAATCAGTATGTACGTGATATCAAGGCAAGCTCGCACGTGACTGATGTGGATAAGCACTGGGAACTCCACTGAACAACAACCTCCTCTCTTCCGCCGCCAAACAGCACTGACCACAGAGTGACTCGCTGGCGACGAAGCCGTACCGAGACAGTTTACTCTTGAATCTGAAGCCGACTTGATCCGAAGCAAGGAGGGTCGGGTACTGATCCTCCACCAGATGCCAGTTATCATCACGGTATTCTCGGCTACAGTGTTTACATCCTGAAAAGCGTATGTTAGCGATGGAGGTGTTATAAGGCAGTGTCGTTTGGGCACGTTGATGTCCTGCAATGTTTACTTTGAGGTAAATGTGAACGACCATTGATTTTCTTAATTATGATGGCAGAACAGCTTCTAAAATATGCACGCACCCACACACTCATGCACGCGCGCGCGCGCACACACACACACACACACACACACACACACACACACACACACACACACACACACACACACACACACACACACACAGGTACACGCCCATAAGCAAGCCGCCCCCCCACACATAGGCCAAGCAAAACAATATCCGGCTGGTGTTATTGCGCGGTGTGCTAAGCCGACTCCGTGCCTTTTTTTTTTTTTCTTTTCTTTTTTTTTTATAATCCCGGCACAGCTGTTGACTCTGCACAGGGCATTTTATTCCCCTCTGCGACAAGTGCAGTTCTCACGTGTGGGGAGGCTCCATACATACAGTTATTCTCAACAAGGTGGAGTCAAAGGTTTTTCGTCTCATTAACTCTCCTCCTCTTACTGGTCCCTTTCAAACTCTGTCTCTTCGCTGCACTGTTGCATCATTATCCCTTTTCTGTCGCTACTTCAATGGTCACTGCTCTTCTGAAATGTCTGCTGGCATCCCTGCTCCATTACAGCGGGCGCATAGCATCCGTCTGGTGGCAAACTCTCACTTCTTTTCTATTCAACTCTCTAATGCAAGAGTTAACCGATACTCCCAGTCCTTCATGTATAAAACAGGTTAACTCTGGAACTGCCTTCGTCTGTCTGTATTCTTTTCTGCCTATGACCTCCAGTCTTTTAAAAGGAAATTTGTCCTGGCATCTCGAAATGAGCGGATGTTAATTCTTTGTTTAATTCCGCTCCTTTTGTATTGTAACGATGACTCGGTTTGCGGAGCGTAGACCAGTAAAAAAAAAGAAAAAGAAAGAAAAAAGCGGACACTGTAACGTACGACAGGGCAAGAAGAAATTAATGCAGGGTAAATTCTGGCGATGGTGACCTGAGCTGTCCACTCAACATGCTCGTGTGGACCATAGTAGTCACCTCTGAAGCAGACCGATTGCTTACTAACTAATGGAATGTTGTTAAAATGGGAAACAATGATGGGAAACGAAAATCTCTTGTACAGATGAACTTTTATGAGGGAGGGATGGCAATTTTGCTCCTAGTTAAAGTGAACAGATTATACGTAACTAAGTTTTTGGAATTAAAGATCTAGTTCTAAACATGAAGGCCGCCTGCAAATGCGGAACTGGTCGGAACGGTTCCTGTGCTGCAGTTCCGTTGTCTGCTTTCGTACCTGCTGGCAGATTCAGGTCGGGCTGCCTATGTGTCGCTGTCAGTGCCCTGGCTGCTAATATTAAGGCACGGCGTCCATTAATTAACAATCCTCATGCTAACTCGGGATAAATTTGGAGGTGAGATGCGCCGCTCAGCATTCACTGTAATATTACGTTCCCTCTCTCCTTCCCCCCCCCCCTGGCCAAGCTTAACCCCCCCTCCCCTAGCCCCCCCGACCCTTACTCACACATCTTACAGTCCCCCTAACTCTCACTCTCACAGTCCTCTCCCTCTCTCATCTCACACCCCCTTCCCACTCTCAGCATCATATCATCCACACCTTTACAGTACTTCAAACCCCTCACCTACCCTTACAACCCTCTCCTGCTCTCACAACCCCCAATTATCTACCAAATTCCACACCTCATAACCTCTAATCTTCCACCCCTCACCCTCAGTCTCCTCCTACCTACCCCACAGCCTCATATTCTCAGCTTCCTCTCCAGCCCTCATCCTTACAAATCTCCCAGCTTCCTCACCCTCACTGCACCGCCCACAGCCTAATCCTTCCTCTGTGCTCCTCTGCGCTAAAGAGACATGCAATTTCACTGTCTAGTCATACGGTTTGGTAGAAGATTGATTATATTCCGGCTGATACTCTTCATAATGTGTAAAGGAATGTTGTAGATTGATGAAAAAAATAATGTGAATTTTACGGCTATACTCTTTTTACTAATTTGCCCAAAACTGACGTCTCTTCATCATCAGTCCTGAGTTGCAGCAATAGACTTGCACAAGAATATGATACAAGTCACGAAAAAATGCAACAGATAGAATGTAGAGCCACAGCATAGTCCTTTTCTACCATGGAGCTGCGGGAAATAGATTGCAAAAGGACGAAAATCTAGGCCAAGTTAGAGTAAAAAGAGTTTAGAATATATAGTGTTCGACCCATTTCACTGGCCATGCCGCTGATAGCCTTCTCACTTTCGTATTTCCTCCTTCCTTGTTTTCTGAATCCTGCGTCACGCTAACCCAAAGTGGAAAAATAAAAGATGACGACGATGATTACTATTGCTAAGGAAGGGCATATCCATGGGAGGGACATACTAATTTAATATTTGTTTGAAATTTTCTACACTTTATTACTGCTATTAGGAATTCCACGAGATGTATACATTTTCTTTCTTTCTTTCCTTTTTTTTTTCTCCTGAAAAATTATCCTCGGCTGCCATCTTAACATTTGAAGGACGTGATATTATTCCTAAGGTGAAAGAAAAAGGCTACCTTTATCGTTAGCACGAACATAATCTTTTCTGGCCTGAGAAATTTTAACTCTTTTATGTATCCTATTACCATATGATTTTATTCATTTTTTGAGTGGCCTATCATTGCGTTAGAGATTAGATTTATGCTCTCGTAAAAGGATAAGTGGAATTATAATAATATTAATAACACTACTACTAATAATAATGAAAAATAACTATATCCTCCTCTTCCTCCTACTCCTCCTCCATATCCTTATTATTATTATCATTATTATTATTATTAATGTTATTATTTTATTGTTAATACTATTTTTTATGGTGAAAGCGTACTCTCTGCTGTGACTTCCGTTATTGTGGCCGAGTTAAAAAACTGAGTTTTAGAAGAGTGATTTTTAGAAGACTGATTTTAGTCCAATGTTAAACTGAATAAAACTGCCATGAAGGAAAGTAAGTTACATTATATTGCTGTGAAAAGTTTAAAAGACAGTGAATGTAGATTGTATGACATCATTCCTGAGCTGAAAACGGACGCATGGTCATTGACAGGAAAAAAAATGGTCAAGAATATTATCGTTGTGAAACGCTTAGAGGCAAGTGTTCTTGGATGTGTGCGATGCCCACTTTTACACTGAATATACATGACCAATAATAAGAGAAACGAAACAGTTAAAATTTACGTCACTGCGAAAGGGCTATATAGCCTAGAGGAACGGGTTTCTTGAGGACGTAGGTCTGAACAAAATTGCCGCGTGATAGTCAAATGAAATAGTTCAGATTTTTGTCTTTGTGAAAGGGTTAATAAGTTCCGGGGCTGTGAGGGCTTGATGAGGGCCTGGACCCCTTGTGGCACGCCGGAATATGCCATGTCACATTCCCGTCCACGAGTTACACCACAGGGAGGCGCTCACACATACACATACCTCATCTTCCACCTCAAGATAATCCATTTAGTTCTAAGGACATGTACAATACTACTATACATACTTGTTCCTGAGTCCTACCAGAGATGGGACAAGAAAGAGATAATCTGTACAACCACGAGTAAAAATTCACTGACACTTCCCCTGCATCTGTGGCGATAGCAGGTATTACAGTAAATGAAATGTTTTTATGTGATTACAGTACGGAAAATACAATAGACATGTATGAGAAGGAAGGTTACTCTCAGACGTACACAGAGGAATGAGAAATGTGGAAGACAGGATACAATGCTGCTTGAGGCTTCCCATTGATCTTTTGTTCACGGCTCTCATCGATATTTTATCAACCAAGAGATAATCTGCTAAATTCTAAGGATTTCTGTATCTTTATCAGTCATTATTAGGTCCAGCGCATGACCACACCTTTTCCTCGTGGGGAGAGTGAAAGAGAAAGTTAACCCTTCCTCATGCTTGGATACGTAGTCATTAATCCTTCCTCATGCTTGGATATGTAGTCACTAATCCTTGCTCATGCTTGGATATGTAGTCACTAATCCTTCCTCATGCTTGGATATGTAGTCTCTAATCCTTCCTCATGCTTGGATATGTAGTCACTAATCCTTCCTCATGCTTGGATATGTAGTCACTAATCCTTCCTCATGCTTGGATACGTAGTCATTAATCCTTCCTCATGCTTGGATATGTAGTCACTAATCCTTCCTCATGCTTGGATATGTAGCCACTAATCCTTCCTCATGCTGGCATATGTACTCATTAATCCTTCCTCATGCTCGGATATGTAGTCACTAATCCTTCCTCATGCTTGGATATGTAGTCACTAATCCTTCCTCATGCTTGGATATGTAGTTATTTATATTTCTTAGGAACCTCTGATTAAACCTTCCTGTCCTTGAATCACGCCGCCTGACGCATCAGATTACACATACCTTACATTAAGGTCCATATTCTCGTCACTAAAGGAAATTTCTTAACACATTTTCCTTAGCAATTTATTTTTCATATGGCTTGTTATTATTCTTTTGTACATTATTTATGCAGCGTCTGACGATACTGGATGGATTTAAGCAGCACACAGGAGGACAGTAAGGCACAATAAACAAAATAAATCGCTTAGGAAAAGATGTTAAAGAGCTTCCGGAACCGACGAGAACGTTAGTTCAAGTTCAAGGCCCATATACTTGTCAGGTAATGAGATTATCACATCTTCCTCAGCAATTTGTTCTGGATATGGCTAGGTAGTATCCTTCTTGTACGTTAGTTATGCAGAGTCCGACGATACTGGAAAGATTTTTGCAGCACAATAAAGGACAGTACAGTATGTTGTAATAAGCAAAATAAATCGCTTAGAAAAAGGGGTTAGGGAGAATTCTAACTGATGAGAATACGGGCCAAAGACGCTCAACCCCAAGGGATATCAATTACTTCTAAGGACATACAGTCTTAAATAAATTTAAAGATTCCTTCACTAAACTTGGAAACTGATCAGAAAAGCAAGAGACGTCAAAGTGAACACCTGGCTCTTATAATATGAGCCAGAGTATTTCAAAAGACGGTCCTAATTCACCAATAGGATCCTGCATCATTTATTCATTTCCTACTGACTCTATAACACCCACGCTCACACCAGCAGACTGAGCAAACCAACAAGCACACAGCACGTCCCCCAGTCCCAAGCTGGATATATAATGCTGTAAACCATTCCATGCACAACTTCCCTGCCCAACTTCGGCCTGTTTATGGTCATTTTCTTCAGGAGTAATAAGAAAAAAGGACCCCGTGAAACTCAGCGTTGGAGGTAAACTCGGCTGGGGACTTACTCAAAGGAATAACTTCACTTTGATGTACGCGCCGCCCTGCCCTGGAAACCATTCTGCTGGATTAACCTCTTCATTACGATGGCATATAAATTTTGTCCTTGCTGCCTACGGACGATATTATTCAGCTTACGTAAGTCTTCTCGAGGTCAACTTATGCAAGATTCTTCATAGTGAAAAGATTGTTAAAAACTCGTGGTCAACGTACGCAAGACTTCGTAGTGAAAAGATTATGAAAAAGTGTCTCTAACTCCCCAACTTCGACAATTCTCTCCTTAGCTATATAAAGCAGCCTGCTGAAGGGAAGAATATAGCACTAAATGCGTCGCCACGTATAAGGGATTGGCGCATTCACCACAAGCGGTCTCCCTTCACCTGAATAAAATCGTTTGACGGCAGAAAGGACAAAACAGAAAAGGACGACGTCGTGGTGAACAGGTCAGTGGGATCCGTTGCTTTCCCTTTCACTGGCAAATGTTCACCCGAGGTGTTGTATTTATCCTGAAAACATGCTACTGTATTTTCAGTTCGACAGTGAAATCCTAACAGTGATAAAAAGAAAACAGATTATCCCCTCATGGTCAGGGTAACTCTGACATTTTATTCCAGTCAACGCCAGACGATCTCATTCATCTAAGAGTGAGTCATAAAACTCTGGGTATTTAGCATTTGCCTTTTCACTGGATGGTGGAGGGACGCCTTCATGTGGTGGCACCGATATATTAGATCTACTGTCCGGTTCTTTCCTTATCTGCCTCTCTGTACAGAAAAAAATGTGTTTCTTCTAGGAAATGGATTTTGTTGAAAAAACATTGATACATTTACAAAATATATCGCAATGGCAAATAATCGTATACTTTCTACAGCCATATTATACAAAGTTAACAAAGCCGATTTCAGTGATTTAGCAACATCCTTTCCTGGAGCAAAACAAGGCCAAATTTTTGCTACATCAAACAATATTACAAAATTGGTTGAGCTAACAATTTTGTCTTCTGTGTGGCCACCAAAAAGAGGATGGTGGACTACAAGACGCTAACTTCAGCCTGCAGCCCACAAGGTTCACGTTCAGTATGGCCTGGGATTGCAAATACTACTACTACTACTACTACTACCATTGCTACTACTACTGCTACTACCATTGCTACTACTACTACTACTACCATTGCTACTACTACTACTACTACCATTGCTACTACTACTACTACCACCACTACTACTACTACCATTGCTACTACTACTACTACTACCATTGCTACTACTACTACTACTACCATTGCTACTACTACTACTACCACCACTACTACTACTACCACTACTACTA
Source organism: Coenobita brevimanus (assembly GCF_032717465.1). Lineage (NCBI taxonomy): Eukaryota > Metazoa > Arthropoda > Malacostraca > Decapoda > Coenobitidae > Coenobita > Coenobita brevimanus. Next base: position 6,041,905 of record NC_137018.1, on the reverse strand, counting down.
CCATTGCTACTACTACTACTACTACCATTGCTACTACTACTACTACTACCATTGCTACTACTACTACTACTACCATTGCTACTACTACTACTACCACCACTACTACTACTACTACAACTACTACCATTGCTACTACTACAACTACTACCATTGCTACTACTCCTACTACTACCATTGCTACTACTACTACTACTACCATTGCTACTACTACCACTACTACTACCATTGCTACTACTACAACTACTACCATTGCTACTACTACTACTACTACCATTGCTACTACTACTACTACTACCATTGCTACTACTACCACTACTACTACCATTGCTACTACTACTACTACTACCATTGCTACTACTACAACTACTACCATTGCTACTACTACAACTACTACCATTGCTACTACTACTACTACTACCCTTTCTCTATAAGACTAGCATTCATTTCAGCTGGCGCCAGACTATTTTATTCTGATGAGAGTTATACTTATGATTCTGGGGGTTTCAATGTGTACCCTTATTCATTCCCACTGGTTCCTGCGCATATTATTTTGAGCAATAAAGTATCAACATCAGTAGGATTTAGAACTGTTTCAGAACGAGCTCTTTACTACGAACTTTACATGAAACACTTTTCTATAATCAACAGTAGATTTTCGTCTTTCTTTACTGCCATTTTTGCTCATAAATCATGTATTAATCTACACCCGATTTTTCGTCAGCCGATTGCTATTTTTCCTCTCGATGCGTCTGTTCAGTAAGCATTTCGCCAGTTCATTTACGCTAACAAAGAGTGTTTTTTTTTAGCTAAGAGAAATCCTACCAGGCAAAGGATGGTTGTTATTGCTTAAGATTTATCTCTCAAAGAAGAGTAAGATGGCATCCGTTTGTGTCGAAAGGCAAAGATATAACTACCATGGTCAGAATTAGTGAAGAGTTGGTATTGAGCTTGATGATGCGTTTTCCCTAACTCAATTTTTCCCCACTACTATCATCGGAATAGGAGAAGGGTCGATGTAGAGCTTCATGATGCGTTTCCCGTAACTATTTTTTCCCCACTGTTTCCTTAGTTATGAATGAGGTGAAGGGAATGATTTAACCTGTTACGGCCATCATCGCCATTTTATCCCTATTCTCACAATTACGATAAAGTAGGTATGATTCAGTGCTTAATTCATCAACATCATTATCAATCATCATCATCATCATCATCATGAAAACCCTATTTCCCACTATTAAAAATGAATGAGTAAGCTCCATATCCATAAAACATCACCACCGTCATCTTAACTACACACACACACACACACACACACACACACACACACACACACACACACACACACAGAACTATCAGCAGCACATACGAGCCACACTTCCATTCATTATCACCGAAGTCTCACCGTAACAGGGTGAGCAAAAAGCTTACATCATAAAAGAGCTATTTTTAACCACGAATTTATGATTAATCTGATATATGTACACATTTTTTCACACACCGATAGTAATAAGATGGAGTCACTTTTCTGTCACTCAGCAAACGTCTCTTCAAGAATTCTAGACCAATGATTGATGATGATGAAAATGATGATAATGATGATGATGATGATGATGATGGAGATAAATGACATCCGTATGATAAGTGAACGTAATTACTGTATATGTGATGGCAGCAAAATGACTACATACTACCGCAAGAATTTTACTGTGCGCAGCTGACTTCTAATTTCAAGTAACTTATTATCAATCCCCTTCAACTCCATATCGTTATTTCTCTTATATTTTGCTAGCCCAAGACGATCCAATTCATTTTAAGAGGGAACCCTGGAAGTAAACAGATTAGTAAGGCCAATATGTATTCCCTCCAGTAAAATAAATAAAAATAATAATAATAATAATAGTAATCACCATCATCATCATCACCATCATCATAACATTAACTACTACTACTACTACAGTACTACTACTATTACTTCAACTACTAACAATAATAACTAATAAATAACAATAAGGATAATAAAATCGCCAGGGAGAGCAACGAAATAACAGGGCAATCGGGAATTCTAAAATGACTAGAATATCTGTTTATATCTTGAAATGTATTTATGGCGAAGACCTTCATATGTCCCGTAATTTGCAATATTGTGAGATATTTATTCGTGCAACTTTCGCTGATTCAGTTGACAAGAATATCTATCTATCTATCATCTGTCTATCTGGCTGTATATCTATCTGCCTGCCTATATTTATCTAACTATACTTAGCTGTCTGTCTGTCTGTCTGTCTGTCTCACACACACACACACACACACACACACACACACACACACACACACAAAATGCACGTTACTTGGATGAATCATTTTTTGCCAAATATTTCAGGACGTGACACATATATTCTGTATTTCTGCTAAAGTCCTAGATTTTTTTTCCATCAAAGTAGTGGCCTCTCGCCGTTTACTGACAAAACTGTCTCCAAAATTTCTTGACGAGGAACGATATATGATATTATTAACCCTCTCATGGTCCTGACAACTCTACTGTTCTACCAAGGCTCCCACTGAAGGATTTTATTTGGCTAAGAGTGTCATGAGAAACTGTTAAAGTTAATACTGTCTCCATTAACACTTACACGAACGGGACAACTGCTGCTTTCTCCCCCAGCTAAAACAAAGGATATTTTTATTTTCAAGCTGAGAGTCACAGGAGCCTTTTCAAAGACCTGTGAGATAAACCCATTTCGTCGAGTACAAAATAATAATAATAATCAATAACCCTTGTCTTATGCATCTGAATACTGCGCTTCATTCGTTAATTCCTGTTCTTGGTTAACTTTTCTGCATCTTCCTTTCATGCCAACATTACATCCTCTCCAGAAAGCGTTAAATTTAATGCGATCTTACTTCCCTACCTAATCACATTAAGTAATGAAGGTTTGAGTCTGTCCTCATGAATTTACAAACCTTCGTGTGCATGGGAACTAAAGATTTTGTCGCAGCCGAAGTTAACTCTCTCATGGTCGGAGCAACTCAAGCATCCTCTTCCACATAACAGCAAAAGATGCATTCTGTTTATAATGAGCCACGGATGCCTGAGAGTGTTTATCCTTGTAAATGAACCTAAACCTCTCAACACTTTAAAAAACACTGACAGGCAAACGTCGCAATCTCATAAAATCGTGCCAAACAAATCTACAACAGCTAATAAAGCATATTTTTTTATTTTCCTGTTTTAGTTCAGTTCCTAAGGTGTTATGGATTTATTAACTGAGGATGTACTGGGACTGATAATTTCCAAGAGTTAAATGAAAGTGTAAAGGTATGGTCTGTATTTCCTGACATTTCAGACGATAACTGCCTTACTTCATCTATATTTTCCACTTTTTGCTTCTTGATCTAATCCGTTCCATTCACAGTCGTGAGAATAGGATTAGGATCACGAGAGAATGGAGGCTCAGTTCATTTTCACACAATATTCTTTTCAGTGTTTTGCTGTAGTCTTTTTTTTTTTTTTTTAGGTAGCAGGATCCTACTACCTTTATCTGTAGTCATAAGAATAGGACGAGGAAGATGAGGAAATGGAAGTGTGATCCATTCCAGAGGGCAATGATCTTATCCTTATTTATACCACTGTGATTTCTTTCGTTTCTGTTTAATAAAGACAACGTTAATAGTGGTGGGAATAATGCCAGGAGAATGAGCATATGAAAGTGTGTCATATTTTAAGGAGCAATCTGAAAACAGTTCCTTTATTATTGTCATTCTCTTATTCATGTTTTTCATACGGTCATGGAGTTGCATATATATGCCCTCTGTGACATTCCCTATCAACATAAGGCAGCGCTGAAGTGATAGTGATAAATGACTTGCCTTCCCTAACAACATGGATGGGTGTTAGAGAAAGCGTAGGTATTCACTTATATTTACATTATTACTGCGCCGCTTCCCTTTGTCGAGAAGGTTGTCAAAAGGGGTACACAAACGCGGTACCACCCCACTCTAGTAATAGTCATGATGATAGAGTTAGGTTGGTGAGAGAATGAAGATGTAACCCAATTTTAGCTATTTACCCATATGATAGTTTCTCTACATTCACGATTTCCTTGTTTCAGTTTCCAGAGACGCACCCATTTATATTCGTGGAAACAAGATGATGATTACTGTAGTTAGTTTGAGATTAATCTCCAGGTAACCACAGGTGCTATAAAATATGGGAAGATGAGTCTGTGCTACCTCAACCTCCCTTCAACGATGATGATGATGATGATGATAACTGTTCTGAATCTGTGCAGGTAAGTCCATGAGACGATTTGAGGTGGGATCCGCTGAGTACCCGGACAAAGGCGGTGAACCAGACATGCGACTCAACGACCCAGGGGTACAGGGGAGGCAGGCTGTGCGTTACCTGATCTGCAATTCTGAGGAGAACAGAGGAGGGGCGTGCACAATGCTGGAGTTGCGAGAGAGGAGGCCTGAGCGCTGGAGGAGGTGCCCGCGGGGAGGTCGAAAGGAGACGTGAGCACAGAGGAAGTGAAGGAAATGAAGGAACTGGAGGAAAGGAAGGAGAGGAGGAGTATGGAAGGACAAGAGAATTATTATGCATGGAAGGAAGCCTGTGGTGAAAGAGAACAAGAAGTGAGCACAGAGGAAGTGAAGGAATGGATGGAGGGAAGGATTAGATACAAGTGGATAAAGTGGAAGGAAGTATAAGACGTGTGTGTGTGTGTGTGTGTGTGTGTGTGTGTGTGTGTGTGTGTGTGTGTGTGTGTGTGTGTGTGTGTGTGTGTGTGTGTGTGTGTGTGTGTGTGTGTGTTCTCATTCAAAGTGCTGGGAATGGACAGAATAATTTCAAGCGTTCACGAAGAAAGTAACAAAACGATAGTAGGTGTGCAAAGAAAAATTATAGACGCAGAGTGTGTCTATTCAAAAGATGTGGAGAGGAAGGAATGGAGAAGAAATGTGCATATATAAACTGAATGGAAATAAGGAAAGGAAGTAGCGTGTGTATTTAAGAACATTTAGGAGAGGACGAACAAATCGAGTATATTTGTTTACAGAAAAAGTTAAAGAAAGGAAGTAGAAGAGGACGATGTGTACGAAGAAAAATACTGCATGGATGGAAGCATAAGAGACAGTACTTGTGTTCAGAGAAAGTGCTGAAGAAAAGGGACAATATGATGACAAATATTGACAAAGAAAGTACAAGAGACAAAGTAAAGGAATAATTGACGTGTGCAGAGAAGGAGAAATGGAAAATGTATGATAAGATAAATTGTAGAAAGGAAAAAAAAAAACAGTATATGTAAGCAAAGATAAAATGTGGGAGAAACGGAATGAAAGGTGTGTATGTATGTGTGGAGAAAGTAAAAGAAAAGAGAGTACAGGAGTGTAAGGGTGAAGAGTAAAATTACGAGTAAGAAGAGACCTATGAGAGAGAAATGAGAAGAGTGCAGAAGTGCTGAGAAGTGTAAGAGAGAGAGAAAGGCCAGGAGAGCATAGAAGTGCAGAAAAAGTGTAACGAAGGAGGTACAGGAGTGAATGCATGGGAGGAGAAAGTGTAGGGGAGGAAAAAAAGAAATTATGAGTGACCAGCAAAAGTGTAGTTGAAGGGGAAAAAGAATTACAAAATAGACAGAGAGATAGATATAAATTATTAGACGGACAGATAGACAGAAAGACAGATAGACTGGTATGTAGTGAAACTGCAGGAAAGTAAGAAAAGGAGAAAATGTAAGAGAAGAACAGAGAGAAAGTGAAAGAGAAACGCGATAAAAGGAGATTGTGTGCGCGTATAAACTGTGGGAGAAACAGGGCAAGAGGACAGTACGAGCATGGGAGTGGAGATAAAACGTTAGAAAGCGAGTACTAGAAGAGAATATATGTTGTGTTACGAGAAAGTGAAGAATATTTGTGAGCAGATAAAGTGGACGACGTGGAGGGTAAAAGGACTGCATATTTATGAAGAAAAACGAGGGAGAAACAGTGAACATATCTGAGAAAAGGAAGTGTAGCAGAAAATGGATAAAATGAATATGTTTGTGCCCATGGGAAGTGTACAGCAGATGATGGCAGACTGTGACCTTACCCACTGACCTTGATCTTTGACTATTTTCAAAATCTCTTCGCTTCATTTTTTTCTTCCAGACAACTTTTCCACCAAGTTTCCATGTCTAATCAAACCTGTTAAGCTGACCTTGCCATGCTACCTTGACTCTTAACTTTATCCTGTGACCTCGATCTTTGACAGACTGTTCCCAAAATCGAATCCCATCATCTTTGTCTATCCCTAAACCTTTCCACAAAGTTTGGTCTACATCGGACAAGAACTGTTCAAGTTGACTTTAGCCCAATGAGTTTGACCTTTGACCTACCGTTCTCAAAGGCAAAAGGTCAGTCCCTTAACTAACCTTCATTCCTTCCACCAAGTTTGGTTAAAATCGGATCAGTACTGTTTGAAGATACAATTAAATTATTACTCGGTCATATTCCATACACCATTGATACGCGTACATCCATAGGTAGTTAGGGACAGAATAAGATGTTGAGATCTTTATCACTATCTTGAAAATCTAACCATGCACAGAGAAAAGCAGAAAGAGAATTACGATAAAATAATGGTTTTAGGGAAAGGAATGGTTCACAGAAAAAAATACATAAGGCACAGTAGAGGTGCATGCGAGAGTGATGAGTTGCACAACCCTCATGTTGCCATTAATACTGTCATCATCATTATCATCATCGTCGTCGTCATTTCCATTATCCTAATCCTACATCCCAGTACATGAGGTGGGTGTGATCCAGAAGCAGAAAAAATGGGAAAACACAAAATATAAAAATCCACCAGATTACTCAGTGAAAATAAGCGGTATATCCATTCACTGAACATGCAAGCCTTTAAATCACAGTGGAATACAATGAATCAGGATGTGTAATGGTGTGTACGCATGGCGCGAAGAGATAGTAAAATATTTCCTGAGGGGCGCGAAGAGATAGTAAAATATTTCCTGAGGTTACAAATAAAATGATACCTTGGTCGCATGAGGAATACAGGAGATCAGGGAACGTGTGTGTGTGTGTGTGTGTGTGTGTGTGTGTGTGTGTGTGTGTGTGTGTGTGTGTGTGTGTGTGTGTGTGTGTGTGTGTGTGTGTGTGTTATGTTCATGTATGCGGCTGTATGTTTTCATGTATGTGCTTCAAACTGCTTAAAATGCTGGAGTACCTTATGTATACTGATGTGTGTTTGTCTTTGCGTATGCTTGTGTATTTGTTTGCGTATTTTTCTGCCATACTGTTTATTTGCTTGAGGAAGAAGGGTGGGGATGCAAGGGATAAGATTTGGCAGAGAGGGAGACTGTGGAGGATGGATGAGGAAGAGAATGATGGGTGAAGTGCAGGAAGAGCCATGCGTGGAAGGTGCCAACACGGAGGGAGAGAGTGAGAGCTGGGTGAGGGACGTATGTTTGAAGAAGCGGCGGGAGGGAGGCGAGGAATGAGTCAGCAGAGGGAAAGACTACGAGAATTAGGTGACCCAGGAAGTGATGTTGGAACGAGCGAGGTGAGAGGTGAAAGAGGGAGAGGCTGTGATACGTGAGTGAGCGAAAGAACGAAGCTGGAAGGGGCGGGATGAGGGATGAACGCGACGAAATCTGGTAGAGGGAGAGACTACGAGAGTTGAATGATCGAGGGAGTGACGTTGGGAAAAAGGGGGTGAGTGACGAAAGGAAGAAACTTGACAGAGAGAGAGGCTGTTAGAGTTGGCTGAGTGATGGAGGGAGTGATGTTTGGTGTAGTTGGGGCATCGGTAACTCACGGCAACGCAGACAACTGGCAATCTCATCAGCTATCAATTCCTTCAATCCGATGACGTGTTTTTCTTTTTAATACGACACCCCTCCAGACGACAGCAGCCAATTTATGAAAGATTTCCTTATAGTGAAGGTGCTAATGAAGGTTATACCCAAACTCTCGAACTCGAAGACCACACAAAATCTAAATAACATACTCTGAAAGGAAATGGAACAGACTGAAAAATAAGTCAGCGTCATGAATGTGTTAGGAGAGACCCACACATAACCGAATATAATAATTTGGTGGACGTAGGAATGAGAAAAAAATGATACCAGCAAGAAAGACAGCCCCGAAACTGAATAAAATCGTCTGGTGGTCGCAAGAATGAACCAAAAAATGATGTAGGTAAAGAGAATAATCCTCAAGCTATAAAAATCGCCTGGTAGTCGCAAGAATGAGACGACAAAGGACATCACCACGAGAAACTTAATCACCCAGAGTTGTCCGAAATCGTCTGTTGGTAAGAAGAGTGAGACCAAGAAAAAGGTGAGCACGAGAGATCCACCGCAGGCCGAATAAAATAATCTGGCGGTGTGACAAGAAAAAAATACCCCAAAGTCAGCAAAAAAAATCGTCTGACAATTGCAGGAATAGAATCGTCTGAGTTTCCAAGCGGTGTAGAAGAGCATTGACTAAATGTACTCTTGAGGACACTAACAGTCTAATATCAACCCACTTCCTATCGATGAATAACGGGACAGTGAGCGATGATTTTAGAAACCCCATGATAAGATCTTCGGAACCCACCAGACTTTCCAGAACATCGTGCAAGAGTTAAAAAAAAAAAAATGGTTTTACGCCAGGTATCCACGAAGGGCTAGAGCGGTGCCACTGGGTTGAGGACTTTTGGACTGAAGCGTGTAACATTTTATGATCGGATGCCCTTCCTGATGTCTACCAATGACCCTTGGGTGGATTCAATCCTCCGACCCTTCGGTCAGAGCGGAGCGCTCTTACCCACTGAGCCACGGCTGAAAGAGTTTCATAATTGATCGACAAAAAATGGAGGGATATTCCTGACTCCAACTGTACCTCTTATACAAGTAAAAACTGAAGACGAAAGCTGGCAAATTTAGAAATGGCATTTTTTAATATTTGGCTTTATATTTGATGTATGCTACTCTCTATCTCTCTCTCTCTCTCTTTCCAAGGGCAAATTACAAAGAACATTCTCAGCCTCGAGAGAATAAGTGATTTTTTTTTCTAACACGTACACTCCGATGGGTCTCTTTAAGGGCAAGTATAACCTCTCTCTCTCTCTTAATCTCTCCCTCTCCCTACGCTGTCTCTCCCTGTCTCCCCAGCTCGCCTATGACCCCGAGCTCAGCCTAGAGATATTTTTAGCAATCTGAACTGGGGAGAAAGTCAAATAAATCTCTTTTGTATACACGGCAGCCGCTCCCCGTGAAATATATATACTCCTCTGCGTTTGTCCAAGAGAGAGAGAGAGAGAGAGAGAGAGAGAGAGAGAGCGTGAGGGTGACAGAGAAAGGACGGAAGAGAAAATTAGAAAAAAGACCGAGAGGATGGGAGTGAGAGGCTGGAAAAGAGGGAGAGAAACGGAGAATAAGGAGGAGACAGACTCACAGATAGAAACGCTGGAAGACAGAGGAAGGAAGCCTGGGAGGGAGGGAAAGAAAAGCCTGAAGGAAAAAGGCTGGGAGGGAAAGACAGAAGGAAAGACGAAGGCTGGGAGAGGGAGAAATAGCCTTGAAAGAAAGACAGAAAAACCGGGAGAGAGAAGAAAGATCGAAGGACTGAGGGAGACAGACACAGACAGGCCCTGAAGGAAAGCAGAATGGCTGGGAGAGAAGGAGAGGAAGCCCGGGGAAACATGGAGAAAGCCCAGGAAAGAGAGAAAAAGGCTGAGAGACAAGGAGAAAGAAAGAGAGAAAGGCAGAGTGAAAGAGACAAAGGCCTAGAGAAAGAGAGAAAGGCCGAGAGTAAGTCCGTAAAAGAGTGTGGCGATACAGTGGCTTATTTACGACTCCCAAACCTCGCCTCCCACCCAAATATAAAGAATCACGGACCCCATAAAAACACCTCCCAATTCATCCAAAAGAAAACGCTAGGGGGGGAGAACATCAGTTTGCCACGTCTTTATCCCACACAATGTTCGGCCATCGACTTTTTTTTTACGGCTCCTGCTCGCGGCATTTCCCCCTCGTTATGTGGCCATTAATCCCTGCACGACGATGGCGGATTAGATATTTATTTATTTATTTTTTCTCAACAGCTGCTGAATAATCTACACTGACCTCCCTTCTCCGATAACCTGATGTTGATTTTATTCCTGTAATCTCCAGCTAATGTTAGTATTATATTCAATTTAGGAGAGTATCCTTGTACTGAAAGAAAGTATGCTGGCTATGCACAACTTCAATTCGGAAAATCTATTATAAACAAAATAAACTCATTTTTAAGCGGTAGAAGTTAAGTTGAAAAATACAACACTGACATGATGGATTCAACATGTTCATCACAGCGACGTCTTTTATATTTTTCTTTTGTTTTCAGACGATTATACTGAGCTTTAGCGAGGCCATTAAGAGAGTAATCGTCTGGGCTTTATTCTCCAAGAGGCGATGGGGTTTCACGGCGCCTCGTTCGCTGCCGTTTGGGCGAGATCACACCCTCATAAATCTGAGAGCAGTGGCAAAGGAACTGGTGTGGCCAAGAAGGGTGCTGGTGTGGTCAAGGGAACTGCTGGTGTGGCCAAGGAACCCGGTGTGGCCAAGGGAACTCCTGGTGTGGGCAAGGGTACTGCTGGTGTGGGCAAGGGTACTGCTGGTGTGGCCAAGGGTACTGCTGGTGTGATCAAGGGAACTGCTGGTGTCGCCAATGAACTGATGTGGCCGAGGGAACTGTTGGTTGGGTCTAGGAACCTGGCAGGCCACGGGAACTCGTGTGGCCGAGGGTGGTGTGCTTAGTGATATTTCTGGTGTGATCAAGGGAGCTGGTGTGGGCTATGGAACTGCAGGTGTGCTCAAAGGAGCTACTGTGGCTCGGATGATTGCTGGTGCGGTCAGGGGTACTGGTATGAGCAAAGGATATGCTGGAGAGACTGAGGAATCTGGTGTGGGCACCGAGAGAATTGATGTAGTCAAGGGAACTAGTGACACCAAAAAAGAGACTGGAATGGGACGGGAAGTAAATTCTTACTTGTATGTCTTTATCTGGGACTTCTCTAGACTTAAAAATATCAAGACCATCCTATCAGAGCATTTTCTGTATCGTCATACAAGTACCATTTTCAGAGTAATAGTTTTATGATGAACTTGCAAAATACTGCTAAAAGTCACTTCTAAATTATAAAGATTTGGATATTCTGTAATGTCTTCTTACACTTACTTTAAAAGACTGGAAGAAGGCGAGAGAGTATGACAGACTATCAACCAAGTCATGACGAACTGCAAAGGAAATGAAATAGTTATTCGCTTCACATCGCCCTGGGAGTCTGCCACAATTCCCCATGTAGCCTACAGTTTTCTGTTGCAAAGCAGTGGGTGTATGTGTACTGCAACTACCACTTTACTCGTATACATATTTTACATGGGGGATCACCTATGTTGTAATGTGCACGTTCAAACCATGTTTTATGAATCCTGCTAGGAAGGCAGCTGATCATAGTACCAAGGGACACCACTTTCTTTCACAGGACCCATCCCAACTCATTCTCCACGCACAAGTATAGGTGAAGGAATCTTACTTAAGTGTCAAATTAACACTGCTCATGGAAATCTATTCTGCACAGAGCTAGTGAATAAGCGTCTGAATATGTCTCAAGAGATCTTCAACTAAGTTAGTACAAAGAGGTAAGAGCCAATGTAATACAAGGACTTACCACTATACAAGGACTCCATTAGAGAGAGAGAGAGAGAGAGAGAGAGAGAGAGAGAGAGAGAGAGAGTAATTATCTTCCCCAAGTTTGACGAAAACTTATGGGAAAAATCGAACCATCTGAAACACACACAAGTAGGAGATAAGGCTTTTCGCTATATTTCACCAGGTGTTAATTTTCTTCAGACGGAACAGGGAAGGTAGTTGTTTCTCTGACTGTACAACTTGTCTTTTCCATGCCAACTGCTCTAGTTCGTACTAAGGCCCATGTTCACTCTATTTACTGCATTTGATCATCTTCATCACCTTCTCAAGATCCGCTGCCTCATTTTCTACTGCCAGATCACTGTATTCTTCAGTTTTGCCACCGTCACTTTCTCATGGGCCATTTTCCTTCTTTGTGCATCACGAAATTCAGTTACATTTACCATTGCTCTGCTGTCGTCATTTCCATTCATTTTTATCGAAACATTCATTTCATCTACTCCGTACTCTACATCAGCGTTCTGGTAATGTCATCCCTTACATATTAATTCTCATTTCATTTTTCATAATAACAGAAATGAATAATAATCCTGAACATCACATTCGTTTGAAACTCGGTGGACTGTAGGCTGAAACTGCTCTTCTTATTCAGTCCACAATCCTTCCTTTCGGGTGATAGAAAGGGAGATGAAGGACATTTGTATACATGGACAGTGGATCCGCACGGCTATACCAGTGCTACCACGTGAAGGCGTCCCTCTCCAACGTCAATTATTCGGTTAAAAAGTGGAACGATAATACCGACCCCAACTGCAGGACACTCTTTGCTCGACCCCACGCCATTGAGTAGCCACACATCCTGCAGTCAGTGTGAATATCGATGTGTGTGTGTGTGTGTGTGTGTGTGTGTGTGTGTGTGTGTGTGTGTGTGTGTGTGTGTGTGTGTGTGTGTGTGTGTGTGTGTGTGTGTGTGTGTGTGTGTGTGTGTGTGTGTGTGTGTGTGTGTGTGTGTGTGTGTGTGTGTGTGTGTGTGTGTGTGTGTGTGTGTGTGTGTGTGTGTGTGTGTGTGTGTGTGTGTGTGTGTGTGTGTGTGTGTGTGTGTGTGTGTGTGTGTGTGTGTGTGTGTGTGTGTGTGTGTGTGTGTGTGTGTGTGTGTGTGTGTGTGTGTGTGTGTGTGTGTGTGTGTGTGTGTGTGTGTGTGTGTGTGTGTGTGTGTGTGTGTGTGTGTGTGTGTGTGTGTGTGTGTGTGTGTGTGTGTGTGTGTGTGTGTGTGTGTGTGTGTGTGTGTGTGTGTGTGTGTGTGTGTGTGTGTGTGTGTGTGTGTGTGTGTGTGTGTGTGTGTGTGTGTGTGTGTGTGTGTGTGTGTGTGTGTGTGTGTGTGTGTGTGTGTGTGTGTGTGTGTGTGTGTGTGTGTGTGTGTGTGTGTGTGTGTGTGTGTGTGTGTGTGTGTGTGTGTGTGTGTGTGTGTGTGTGTGTGTGTGTGTGTGTGTGTGTGTGTGTGTGTGTGTGTGTGTGTGTGTGTGTGTGTGTGTGTGTGTGTGTGTGTGTGTGTGTGTGTGTGTGTGTGTGTGTGTGTGTGTGTGTGTGTGTGTAGGGGCGCCAGTCTGCATCCTCTGGCTCGGAAAGCTTCATCAGGCCGTGATTTAATTATGGACGGATCCTAGTGTGGCAGGTGGGTGAATGGGTTGGCGGGGGAGTCGAGAGGGAGGGAGGGGAGGGAAGGGAAGGGGAGGGAAAGGGGGAGGGGAGGGGATGGAGGGAGAGAAAGGGTGAGCCACAGGGGAGCGGAGGGGAGCCAGCTTACTCCTGTAATTGAGTATTAGGTAATATGTAGTGGGGACTGATGGAGGGGACAGAGTATTAAGGTCTCGTTACCTGTGATGAATTGTTTAGATGGGCTGAGAGTAGATTTATATTATACTATAAAAAATTATATAGATATCTAGTTTCAAAAATAAATCTGGTTTGTGCGATAAATACAATAATGATAGGTGGAGAACCATGACGGAAGAGACAATGTATTTATTTTTGTTATGTGTTCAGTTGTGGAGTTGGGATGATAGTAATTTATATCATGCTACTAAAACTAGAGGAATATTCAATTTCAAAGTAAAATTCCGGAGATACGAGGAAAATGGTTTTATAATATTTACTAGGGCTGATGAAGGAGACAAAGGAAATTAGTTTGTGTTAAGTATTCATGTTGTGGATTTATATATTATTATTTTATTATCAAAACTGGAAAGACGGCTGATTTCAAAAGCAAAGCGTGCAGGGGGAAATTGTTTATTAAATTTTTGCTACTAATAATAAAGCTAAAATTTATGTTTTTGTTGTTGCTGATTTTTTGTTATTATTATTATTATTATTATTATTATTATTATTATTATTATTATTACCGGTATTATTATTTTTACTTTCACCACCACCACAACCACCATCATCATCATCATCATCACCACCACCATCATTGTTATTATTATTATTATCATTATCATCATCATCAACATCACCATCATCATCATCATTACCATAACATCAGCACTACATGCACAACAATCCCCCAAACCAAATTATGGTGTGGAAGTGATAGCCACCCTCATCTGACCCCCACGAAACCCCAGCCATTAATTCCTCGTCCGCCTCCTTGATGACCCACTGATCTCCTAATTAGATCTCACGACAACACGCGGGTTCGATTTGGCGAATTTCACGGCAAAATACCGCTGAATTCGCCCAGGTGTTTTAGGGAGCGCCGACCCACCCTTCATCCCCGTTCTCCCTTCCGCCCCCCCTGCCGTGTCCTCCCTCCGGCCAAGAGAGGGAGAATTCGCTGAGCTGGCGTGATCCCTCCTCCAATCAGCGTCTCATCACTCGCTTAATCCAATTTTTTCCTCCTCGTTATTCCTGCCCCTCCCCCCCTCTGCCCCCACCAGGTGTTCTAACAGAGGTTTTTATTTGGATATTATTTGCGGGTCCGAAAATTGATCTGAATAAAAGGAAGGTATATGGGAAACAAAACACCTGTAATTAGAGGAAAGACAGGTTTAATTCCTTTTCCCTTTTCTTTCATATTTCAAGATGCTAGAAGGAGACTTGTAAGACCCCTAAGATAGCGTGTCATTTGGTGTGTTCTTGCTACCTCCAGACGATTTTATTCAGTATAGGGAAGGCATCTGGTACTGAGGTATTTAATTAAGAAGGTACCTATTCCTTCCAAGCCAAAAAATCTATCCAAATCTCAATGAAATCGTCTAGATAGGAATAATGATGATGATGATGATGATGATAATAATAATAATAATAATAATAATAATAATAATAATAATAATAAACATCTATTACTACTACAACTACTGTTATTACTACTCTTACTACTGCTACTACTACTACTTCTACTACTACTACTACCACCACTACTACTACAATCCTGTGAAGTTATAACTCCTTGTGTAAGATAGCTTTTTCATACCATTTATTGTTTACTATTTCCCAGATGATTTTAATTCAGCCATCAAATATTTCGAAGTAAAGACACTAACTCTTTCCTTCCGATGACGCGTTTCCTGTTTATTATCTTTAGACGGTTTTATTGGATTTGAGAGAGAGAGAGAGAGAGAGAGAGAGAGAGAGAGAGAGAGAGACACTTAACACCTCTACCTCAAAAAGTCTCCTGTAAGCTGAATAAAATCGTCTGAACACCAAGAATAATGCTGGAAAATGCGTCTTGGGACTCAAAGGGTTAATGGCAGGTGCGTGTGGCGATGACAGAGAGAAGGACGAGGAGGATGAGACGCGATGGGGCAGGGAGGAAGAGCAGATGTGAGGATCAAAGAGAGATGAAGGAGTGCGTGGGGGCCGAAGGAAGGAAGGAAAGAAGGAGGGAAGGAAGGAAGGCACACACACACACACACACACACACACACACACACACACACACACACACACACACACACACACACACACACAGGAAAAAATTTAAGCTCCACACATCTACCAATCTAAATAGTGTCTGGCATTAGTTACTATCCCCTTTTTACTATAACTTGGCCTTAAGTTGCCATCTCTCCATATTGAATGCTGAGCTGTAACAAGAGAGTAACACTAGAATATGATGCTAGTCACAAATAAGTGCTATGGAAATCATGCAGAGCCGTAGCACTGTCTTTTCTGTCACTGAGCTTCATGAAATAAGCTGCAAATGGACACAAACCTGGGCCAAGTTAATATAAAAGAACCATAGAACCAGGCTATTATTATTGGCTATTTGTCTGCTATAATTATCGCTTTACACAGTACGGGTTATGGGTATGTGCTTGAAGATTATACGTCCCGGGATTTGATTTATTATTATTATTATTATTATTAGTAGTAGTAGTAGTAGTAGTAGTAGTAGTAGTACCACCTTGAAAATTATCGACTATCATATACTCCTGATACACATACAGCATTTTACTGATTACGTAGATACTGATTTCTTTCAGTGTATACCATTATCGTGCTCAATGAGATCTTAACTATGTGTTCTTGAACTGCATGAAAGACAACAGGATTTTTTTTCCTCTCTCTCTCAAATTTACTCCTTCTCGTAGAAAAATATGTGAAGTGGAATGCGAGAAGTGGAACAAGAAACCAAGGAGAAGATGAATATTAGTTAGTCTAGCCCTTACTAAAACCTGCATAGACTTAATAAGATATGTGTCACCGAAGCTGTCTCACGGTGATAACTTCCCTGTATATGCGATTGTGACCCACGCTCTGCTTCTCTATGTCTTCAGATCGCTTACATACACCCAGATATTCTCAACTTGCAATATGAATAAATCTTTATAGATTTTAATGCCATATTGGGTTTGAGAGAGAGAGAGAGAGAGAGAGAGAGAGAGAGAGAGAGAGAGAGAGAGAGAGAGAGAGAGAGAGAGGATAAACTATTCCTGGAGACGAACTCAACTTTACTTTGTCTTTAACAGTTCAGTAAATACAGTTCTTTTTTACTGAGGCCACCACCAAAGGACAGTGCAAAAGCTCGTAAGGATCTCTACTAGTAAAGGGGATTACTAGGACATATAGCTAACCATTCTTATTCGTTAAGTCGCCCCTAAGATGAAGAAAATCGTCTGGTGGTGCTATGAATAAAAAATACAATAAATAATACGTCATTGAATGCTAGAAACTAATGGTCACAGTTTTATCGGTTGTGCTGGAGTGTGATGGGGAATTTTTTTTTTTCTTTAGGAAATAAAATATATAAGTAGCAAGACAGAATAAATGCTGATAAAACATATATCATTTGTTTTAGCGTAGCATTTAACTCGGCTTTCCTTTACAGTAATAATAATAATAATAATAATAATAATAATAATAACAGTAGAAGTAGTAGTAGTAGTAGTAGTAGTAGTAGTAGTAGTTGTTGTTGTTGTTGTTGTTGTTGTTGTAGCAGTAGTAGTAGTAGTAGTAATAATAATAATAATAATAATAATAATAAAAGTAGCATTTCACAAAATTATCAACATAAACATTATTTTAAATTTCATTAATATCGTATCCCTTTCCCCACTTAAGGTTGAAGAGAATCCAAAATTGAGAAGTATAATGAAACCAATACATATAAAAACATTCAGGACAACACATCACGAGGCTGGAAAGTACGCAGGACAAACACGAAAATGAAAATCTGAGGACACGTAGCCACGAACGCAAACAACACGAAGAGGGAGAAAAAATAATGTGTATCGTGAGAAGGCGCGAAACGTGATGGATGGAGGGGGTGACGTGAATCCATAAACGTGGCGAGGTGTGACGCATTGCTCCTAGGGTCTCTGGGGGCTGGGGGGCGTGGGTGAGGGGGAAAGAGGTGGGTGTGTGTGGAGAAGGTGTGGGGTGTGGAGATGAAGAAGAGGAGGTGGGAGTATGAAGAGAGGGTGTGGAGAAGAAGAAAAGATATGAGATGGGGTTGAGAATTGAGGGGGTGTAGAGAAGGGAAGTGGAGAAGGCGGAGAAATGTGGAAAAGGAAGAAGAAAGGATGTGGAGAGGAAGGAAGGGAAGAGGAAGGAGAACCAGAAGAGAGTGTGAAAAAGAAGGAAGTCGAGAGGAAAGAGAAGAGATGTGGAAAAGGGAGAAGTGAAGGCGGGGAGAGGGGATACGGAGATGAAGGAAAGGGCGAGGGCAAAGAGATGGGGTGAAGAGAGGAAAAAGAGAAAAGAGGGTGGAAAGAAGAGATGGGGAGGGGCGAAGAGAAATGGAGAGGGGAAATGGGGACGAAGAGAAGTGGCCGGGTGAAGAGAAAGGGGGGAGAAGTGGAACGGGGAGAAAAGGGGAGCAAAAAGAGGAGGGAGGCAAACTGAAAGTGGGAGAGAATGAAAGAACTGAGAAAAATGTTACCAGTCAAAAGCATCCAGAAAAATAACCAGGAATTTCATTTATTCTGACACCAAACGACATTACTCAGTCAAAATAATCCTAGAAGCCATAGAGGTTAAATATCTCAAACCATTCGCTGCTTATGGACTAACTTGAGTATTAAAGCTAGGCGATTGTATAATGAGGAAGAACCAGAGAGCATTGAAAGGGTTAGAGCATGTCTTATCCTCTTCTTCAAAACCATCTAGGCATAAACGATCCGATTTCATACACCTGAGAATGGTGGAAATCAGACTGCTGGGTGACCACTCCGACTGGTTTGGAAAAAAAAAAAAAAATGAAATAATGAAGGCTATTTTTTTTATTTTTTTTTTTTATTAAGTTTACAATTTTCAAACCGGTCGGAGTTGCCCCCAGCACTCGGATTCTACCCTATTTTACTGCATCTTTGGGATATTCCACTGGTCAATGAGCTACAATGTTCCAGAATAACACTCTCTCTGATATAGGTTCAATTACGTAGGGCATTCAGGTTGGTACGAATCAATTTTAACTCCTTCTTGAACTTAGCATTGTACTCTAAAAGCAGACGGTTTTATTCAGCTGGTGGGGGGGGGGTCATGGGAGACAGATGGTGATAAGACTGTCACCTTTAACTCTTTTACGATTAGGAAAACTTTAATCAGACTAATGGTGAATGATTTAATCCAGATGATATTTTCTAGTCTCTGTCTTTGTGAACTAGGATATACAAACAATCTGATACCTGTCTGTCTGTATGCATGTCAGTCTCTCTCTCTCTCTCTCTCTCTCTCTCTCTCTCTTTATGAACTCGGATATACGTAGGCAATCTGATACCTGTCTGTCTGTCTGTCTGTCTGCCTCTCTCTCTCTCTCTTTATGAACTCGGATATACGTAAGCAATCTGATACCTGTCTGTCTGTCTGTCTGTCTGTCTGCCTCTCTCTCTCTCTCTCTCTCTCTCTAAGCCTGGATGATTATCTTAGCCTGATTCTAATAAACAAAGTGCAGGAAGCATGAGAGAAGGACACTTTGGTCTGGGAGGCAACACAAACCGAGCCCAGAGCAACAGAAAATAAAAAAGAATTTGTGTCCCGGATAAACACGTGGATCTGCAGGGAGGGAAGGGAGATCAGAGGGGAAGGAAGGTCAGAGGTGAAGGAAGGTTAGCATAAATGACACGTAAAAATATAGCAACACAGTGGAACCTAGTGAGGGAGTGTGGAGAGAGACGGGTTGTGTGTGTGTGTGTGTGTTTGTAAACTAGCCCTCACACTACACCCCTTCTCTGACATTTCACGAGTGTTCAGTCACTTCTTCCCTCCCCTGATGTTACCAGGCATATTTTCGCTATTTCTGTCGCTCACAAATTCGTCTTCTCTGCACCTTATCTATCTGTCTATCTATCTATCTATTTATCTGTCTATCTATCTATCTATCTATCTACCTACCTATCTATCTACCTACTTATCTATCTATCTAACTATCTATCTGTACTGCAAGCTGTAATATACAACTACTAAGTCATACACAATGTTATCACTATTACAGTATGTAGTGATTCCCATTATACTTTTCATTCAAGAGAGTCCCACTTCTTCAAGTTTTAGAAACGTGGTACCTAGCCTGTCTTTAGTTATTCTTTTACCCTATATATCTTCATCAGGAAGGTTTATTGTGTGTGTGTGTGTGTGTGTGTGTGTGTGTGTGTGTGTGTGTGTGTGTGTGTGTGTGTGTGTGTGTGTGTGTGTGTGTGTGTGTGTGTGTGTGTGTGTGCGCGAGTTTCAGTTCAATTGTAGTATTTTCTGATGTAAAGTGATTTTTTATAATATTCTAAATGGGGAGAATCATGACCTGACAAAGTATTTTATTATTCGAAGGCCTCTAAAATTCGCATCTAAAACTTTATTTCTTATCTTTCGACTCAACATTATCAACGTAACAGTGTCCCTGAAATATCTGCCAAAAGCAAGTAAGTCACACACACACACACACACACACACACACACACACACACACAATCCACTCCTCCACACATACAATGAATCTAGCATAATGTCAAGTGGAGTTTGACCTTTAGACACAGAGACACAGCCATGGAAGTGGAACAAATGATTATCAGGTGTGCCTCAGGAATTAATTAACCCCTTCAGTAAAAGTTGTTTCGTCTAAAGTAAATAAAATAAACTGTGGATAGCAAGAATAAATTACAGAAAACCCCATGCCAAGAAAGGAGTCGCAGTGGAAAATGAAATAACGACTGGAAGGACAATAGCATAAAAAAATTAGTTAATGAAGCCAAAGGGTAAAATTTTGATGTGCTGAGGGGCTTGTAGGTGAAATAACACAATGGTTCGTATTCTCGTCGGGCAAGGAGGCTCCCTAACACCTTTTCCTAAGCGAATTATTCTGCTTGTGACACCTTACTGCCTTAGTGTTATATAAATCCTTCAATCATCGCCATACTCTGCATACATAACGTACACAAGTATGTTAACCAGCCACATCCAAATTTAAGTCGCTAAGGAAGAGGTACTAGGGAGCTCTCTTACCTGACGTGGATACGGACTTATGGCTCACTGGGCTGCGGGGTGGACGGTCACTTCTTACCTGCCAATATTGCTTTATGAGAGAGGAATATAATGCCATTATTTTTCTGTCGTCGTGAAAGGATTACTGAAGAAAAGAAAATTGGGGGAAAAATCCACGCCTTAGATGGCGAAAACTCTCATGATCTTAATAAAATCCTTTGGTAGTGGCAAGAATGAACTCTAGTCAATTTATCTTAACATGGCTGAGATTTTTGTCCTTCTGCAGCACATTCCACGTAGCTCGTTGGCAGAACAAGACAACACTGAAATTCTACATCCTTTCCAGAGCATTTTTTCATAACTAGCAGCATATTTTAGTGTTATTCTCTTGCTACATCCCAGTACTCAAGATGGAGTGATGGTAATTTTAGGCTAAGTTATAGTAAAAAGGGTGTAGCTAATATATCTGCTGCCGCTAGTGACTGGCTGATTAGTCTGAGCTGGGAAAAAAAAAAAAAAAAAAAAAAAAAAAAAAAAAAAACGTAGGGCGGAGGAGCACCACAACCTATAAATGGAGAAGGGACCCGCCCCCTCCTGGCCCTCCTCCTCTACCCCCTCGCATCCCTGTCCACCTTTTTTCATATTCCTGTCCACCTTCTCCCTCCTCTGTTTCTCTCAAGGCCCCACCCTCCATCCTCTCCCCTCTCTCTATAATTCTCCTCCTTCCCCTCTACTTCTCCCCTCTCTCTCGACTTCTCTTTCCCCTCTTCGTCTCCCCTACCTCCAACCCTTTTCCTCCCTTCCCCCTATGGCACCCGTCCTGTGCATCCCTCTGTCCTTTCTCCCCCGTCATGCTGCTTTCCCTCTTCCCCTTGTTTCTTCCACCACCCTTCTTCCCATTCCTCTCCCCCCCTTCCCATCCCTTTTGGCGTGTAGGGTGGGAAGTACTGAACATGAAGAATTTTTTGTCTGTGTTTGCGTTAGAAGTATACATGTATCACTATGTATAAAGTGGAAACATATAAGGGTACACTAAAGCACTCTTATATCTGTGTTACTTAGTGGAAGTGAACACAAAATATGGCTGGCTGGCGGACGTAAGTGCTACCTACATGAACAGAGGAGTTAGAAAGATATACTCTCTCTCTCTCTCTCTCTCTCTCTCTCTCTCTCTTTCTTGTATAAAACGGATCTGTTAAGCTTAAATGTTCGGGTCCAATAAGGCTGAGAGCAAGGGGTCAGAGTCTAGGATAAGAGGTGAGGAGAGGATCGGTAAGGGAAGTAGGGGGAAGAGAAGCAGGGGAAAACAAGAGGAAGGCTTGGGGGAGAGAGATGGTGGGAGGGATGATATGCATGAGAAAACATAGATATAGAGGAAGGAAGAGGAAAATAGAAAAGGACAGGAATGGGGAATGGAAAAAGGGAAGGGGCAGAATGATAGAAAAGGAGGAGGAGCGAATGGGAGAAGGGGTGATGGAAGAGACGAAGGGGTGGGGGGAGGGAAGAAGCATGATGGGGGAGAGAGAATGGAGGGATGTCTAGGGTAGAAGCCATGGGGGGAAGGGAGGAAAAGGACTGGATGTAATGGAGACGAAGAGGGGAAGAAGTTGAAAGAAACGAGAGAGGATGGAGGGAATGGTCACGAAATAAACAGAGGGGAAAGGAGGACAGGAATATAAGAAAAGGTGGACACGGACGCGAGTAAGGGGAGGAAAAGGGTCAGGAGGGAATGTGGAGCAGGGAAAGGGGGACACAGGGACTGGAGGGGAAAGAAGGACTACAATAAGTAAAAAGAAGAGTACAGACCAGACTGGGGAGTGAGACAGGAGTAAGATGGGGCAGAAATGGGAAATGGGAGAAGGGACGGGGGAAAAACAGAACAGAGATTATGGCAGCAAACACAGAGAGAGAAGGGGATGTAAAGCTTGGAGGGAGAACATAAACAGAAGAAAGGGGTGGCACATATACACACACTCACAAGGGGAAGGGGGGATGGGTGCGTTCCAGTGGCCAGGCCCAGATGAAATATGGAAGCTGGAAGGAACTGAAGGAAAGTTGGCCAACCAATCTCGCCAAGTTCGGCTAATCTGCATATCTTCTGGGATCACTGTTGAAGCCGTGACTTTTTCACTTAGACTCGAACCTGAAATATCGTGCTGGGGGTGAAGACAGGAAAAACGCTTTCAACTCAAAAGGCGTCCGATTTCCAAATATATTTCGCTCTGGATGGATATATGTTCGAATTTTTGCCTTCTTGGACTGAGTATTTTCTTAACTACGTCCAGTTCAGTGAGGCCTTTGTATAATTCTCTTTTTGACACTGCCAAACGAGTTTCTGCAATTTAGGGAAAGTGTGTCAGTGAAGGGGATAGAATGATGTGGCTACATTACACATTAGCCCTTCAGTATTGGGGAAGATCCTGGAGAGGCACGCCTTCACGTGATGGCACTATGACCGTGTGTGGAGCTGTTCAGTTATACAAAAGTTCCGCAGTCACTTCCCTATCGCCCGAAAGGAGGATGCACTTCTGAATTGGGGCAACTTCGGTCTGCAGTTCACTGGATTCACGTTCAGATGAGCCCCGGGCTGCAGCTAATACTAACACAACACCAAAACGAGGATATGTTACGATTTTATTCAGCAAAGGAGAGACGCCTGGAGGTGAGGGGGTTGTGTGAGGAATTATCTAACCCCTCCAGTTCAGAAGGTTTATTCCATGATGAATAAAAACGACTCGATATAACGGTAATAAAATCAATGCGTTAGTACTCCCTGGTTCCAAAGACTTCCTCTGCTAAACAAAACACTCTGGCGTTAGCGGGAACATAACGCTAGATTTCTTTCCGCCAGGAGAGAGCTGATGGTGGCAATAATAACACTTTTGGTCTCCTATTTGCACACTCAGCTGCATAAATCGTCTGACGTTAACTGGAATACAATACCACAGTTGTCGCGACCATGACAGAATAAAAGATCAATTGTATAGTTAAGAATAAAGTGGGGCCAGTTCACTAAAATACTGTAGTCTTAAAAGAAATAATTTTACGTAATGAGAAGGCAACAGTAACGCTTTCTAAACTCAAGACTCGTTTCCCCTCGTACGTGTATAACAGGCTAAAGGGAACTTTCTAATTTAAATCGCCCGGTATTGAAGCCGCGTCCGAGGCCGAGCAGAACACGTACACCAGGTAAACATTCCTCCTGGCCCACTTAATCGGGAGATGTCGGTAACATGGCAACAGTGTGTGGGTTTATTCCTGTGTACGTGCTTTACAAACTGGAGGAAAGAGTTGACGATCTGGCAATTTTTAAAGCACGTACACAATCACACACTGTGCCACGTTTCCGAAATCTCCCGACTAGATGGTCCACGTGGAATGCTTGCTGGGTGTACCTTTATTGCGGAATTTATATCATCTGATGGTACCGCTCCCGTTTTTTGAGGTTTTTGTGCCTGTCTTTTTGTTACTTCATTGGATACAAAGTGATTTCATAAGAATAAAGTGAAAATCTGAGAAAGGTTTATGGAGATACCAGGCTAAAATACATGCACAGTAATGTTCATGAAAGTCGACCCGGAAATGCAGTCGGTCCACAAATAAACTCGTGACGGGTGGCAACGAGCACTTGTAATAAGAAATAGAACACCATCAGCACCAAGACAAAACAGAGAAAAACAAGACATTTTCCCCTTTAGGCAATATAACATTTCAACACGATCGTTTTGCTTTCTCATTCTTGCTCTCGCCAAAAGTTACTGTCCAGCTTAGGGAGGACCTTGCGTAGTGAAGGGCATAAAAACAGTCTTCATTAGTCTCCCCCACTGAAATGTCGTTTTCTTTATTTAATTATTTCTCCTGCTTGACAATTTTTCTTTAATTCCCTCAACAAATTCAGACTTTTTTGTCATTTTTTTAAAAACCCGACGATTTTATTTGGCTTCACAGATAAATTTTTGATTGTTAGTACTTTTGTTTTAGCCGACTTTAACACCTCTGATAACAGCAAGTCTGTTCAAGAATAAAGTACAGACAAACATTTAAGTATTTAAGTGAGTTAATAGAGATGTCTTGTGATGTTTAGGTAAGAAAGTAAACACAGAAAATGAATCGCTCTCTCAAATGACAAAAAATGTTACGAAAATCCGAGAGACAGGTAAATGGCCAAATCTAATGAGACTCCGACAGACAGGTGTAAATGGTCAAAACTAATGAGAATCCGAGAGACAGGTAAATGGTCAAAACTAATAAGAATTCGCGAGACGGGTATAAATGGTTAAAACGAATGAGAATCCGACAGACAGGTAAATGGTCAAATCTAATGAGAATCCGCGAGACAGGTGTAAATGGTCAAATCTAATGAGAATCCGAGAGACAGGTAAATAGGTGAAAGGGTGAATGTCAATGTTCGCTTTGAAGGGCTGTAACTGAGAGGTAATTACTGATAGGGACAGGACGCAAAGACAGCCACCCAATTTTGCGTTATTTCTTACCGCACTGACAGCAGCCCTAATGAACTTACGCAGTGGGGACGAGAGAGAGAGAGAGAGAGAGAGAGAGAGAGAGAGAACCTACGTTGTCTCGAAATACACTGAGAAAACTGAAATAAATAATTATGCAAGCAGAGAAATTTCATCCTAGACATTACACGCAAAGGTATGTGTGGATGATAATACTCTTGGAATGAAGCCGAACATCTGAGGGATGGAAATAGGAATGAATGGACAGTGTGCCTCATTCCACAGGGTCCGCTATTCTGTATATTTCTCTCTCTCTGTCTGCCTGTCTGTCTACCTGTCTATCTATCTGTCTGTCTATCTATCTGTGAAGGGTAATCTCGTCAAAAGGAACCCCAGTCATTTTCGTCTCTTTTCAATAATGACTAGAATTTTCACTACACATCTCCCTCTCCTAAAATTTCCTCTCCTTCGCACATTCTCCTCACTTTCATTCATTCTCCTCTCTCATACTTTCTCCTCCCACTCACACATTCTTCTCCCTCTCAAACATTCTTCTCCCACCCACACATTCTCCTCCCTCTAACACATTCTCCTCCCTCTCATACATTCTCCTCCCTCATACATTCTCCTTCCTCTCACACATTCTCCTCTCTCTCATACATTCTCCTTGAATATCTCCGCCTTGTTCTTACTCTTTTTTCATTCTTTTACCCATGTCAATTACACACCACTTTGAAGCAGCTCTCTATTCTACTTATTCTTTTTTATCTTACCCACCTCTTCGGATAGTGGCCAGAAAATAGTCAAAAGGAGATACGTATGCATTTTCCACACCGAAGCGAGGTGGAGTAAGTTTGTTTTCGGCATTTCCACTCTCTTCACCCCTTCACGACGATGGTGTGTTAGCTCAGTATATCATTACCATCGCCAGACGATTTTATTCAGCTTAGGAGATTCTGAGATTCGTGAAGGCTATACCTAACCTCTCCAGTTCGATAAATCCCTACTAAAGTATCTAAAATCGTCCGATCGTACTAAGGCCCTTAATCTCGTCGGTCAAGGAAGCTCCCTAACACCTCTTCCTTAGCGATTTATTTTTGGATACGGCTGGCTAATATCCGTTTCTAGCTTATCAATGTAGAGTATGGCGAACTTGCCCGGATATTTTTACTTGACGGTGAGAAGGAGTGAGAGGATCAGACACCGACTGACTGACTGACTTTTATCGAACTAGGAGAAGAAACAAGGATCATCCCAGTTCCGTCTGAAGAAAATTTACAGCGGACAAAACACAGTGAAAAACCCTATCTCTAAAACTGCGTGTTTCAGATGGTTCGATTTTTCCCTTATGTATTCGTCAGACTCTAAGAAGATACCTGTGTCTCTGTCCATTCTAATCTACAGACTTATAAAAAAAATTCGTCTAACAAAAAAATATTGGTGGTTGCATTTTCATAGATTCACGGTCTTGTACAGAAACTTTCTCACTTAAAAAAAAAAATAATTCTATGTTTGTGCCCGTGGATACAGTGATGATGAAATATTTACTGTAATGATGAATGCGAAAATACTCAAGTTACCCGCGTAGTATGATATTCTCAGTCATACAAATACTGAAAAAAAAAAAAGGAAATATACAAGTCTTACTGAACTGCTTAACATCAGAGCATTTTAGTCACGTATATATTATGGAATGTCGGTGATAATTACTGCTAAAAAGTGAAAATCTGTACATTCGTTTTACCTTTCGAGATCAATCGTAAATCTAATCTCATATATTAAAGTACCCCTCTCAAAGTCGTAAGAACTCGAGCATTATATCTAAAGTACACTATGTTATTGAGCTGAAAGTGAGTCATAGGAGCCCTCGTATCTTTATTTTGTTAACTAAATTACTTGGCCCACTTAAGTCAGAATGATCATGGTGGCTGTTTTTAGATATACTTGTCTTCCTTTTCTAAGCAGTAAAATATCTGACCTGGCGCCGTGATTGTTAGCAATGGTTAACTCTGGAACTGTATTCCTTGTTTTGCCCTTTTCAATGCACATTATTTCTGTTACGGTGTTATTAGTTATTATTATTATTGTTATTATTATTATTATTATAATTATTATTATTATTATTTTATTATTATTAACTTTAATGATGGCTACAGTTCGCTCCTTCAGGTTAAAGTCTCCTTCAAAATGAACAGTTTCTTTAGATAGATGTTATTTATATGTTAAAAACGACCATCCTGCCCAATAAGCTAAGGTATTCTGAAATCAAGAAGAATATCAAAAATGTAAAATTTTTGTTAAAAAAATACTAAAATGGCAGTCACTGGCATAAAAAGTATATAAATAAACCAATGCAAGTTTATGCTATGTAAGAAATAATTGAAGGTAATTAGTTGTTGCCAAAAAACAAAATAATAATAATAATAATAAAGAGTTACAATACGCAATTAAATACAAGAGTGTTGCTATAAGAAACGTCGAAAATATACAATGCTCAAAAGTGTGGATGCAGGAAAATCAACGGAAGAAAGCGATACGATACAAACTACATATTATGAAAGAGAATATGGCATCATGCGAAAACTGAGCCAGATAATAAAAGAAACACGACCTCAGAAAGTATCAAACCAAGGGAAAATATTCAATCAATCAGTCAGTCAATCCATCCATCCAGCCATCAATCAATCAGTCAATCAATCAAGCAAGCAAACGATAAGAGAAAAGCCACACATTTCCAAGCACCTATTTCCCTGTGCATTCAAAGCCCAAGCACACGGACTAGGCTTTGCGGGAAAACAGGGCTATTTTCTGATAAATAAGCGCGTTGAGTCAAAACTTTCGTACCCTAAGCAGGGAAATCCCGGGAGAATGATGAGCGAGGGCTGGAGGAAGAGGGTGCGTGACCTGGGTATTGAGGAGACGGACAGGTGGGTGTGGGTCCTGGACGTATACACAAAATACATTAATATACAAGCGTGCTTCATTATCTCTTCATATTATTTTGATAGTAATCTGTATGTATTATATACTGATTTAGTAAATACACATTTATTCATTATATATATACCTTTTTCAGACGGGCATGCTGATGAGATGGACTGGTGGACGAGAAGAATACATGTATATATATAAAATACATTAATATACACTTATGCATATTCATACACATCTTTTAAACATTAGCAATTTCCTGACTTTATGTATATTATCAACACCAATATTGTGCGCATAAATATTTCATACAAATTATTTTTGTGGAAAGCTAATAATATGGACAGGTGGGTGACGGTCCTTGACTTATACAGTACACAGAATGCAGGAATATTTACATTATTTACACACTTTCCTTATATCTGTGTCTTGTGTTCAAATCTGTATTCATATTTATATTATACATAGTGTTCTGGTGAAGATACTGAGAAGATAAACATGGTAGGGTGTTTAAGGTATACAGAGAAAAAAGCACATTAATATGCCTTTATACACAAAAACACATTAACATAGACTTATACACCTCTTTACACACATTCTAGACACATACACATTCAATAGGGTACTCGCTATTTCCACATGTATTCTTTTCGCATTAACTGCAGATTATGGTGAAGACAGCAATTGGAATGATAACAAGGTGGTATTGAGTGTACATAGTGTGTATCATTATATATTATTTCTGGTGTGTATCTCCAGCTCCTCCACCTGTCCAACCTCTAAGTATGCCTGCAAGAATAATTATACTTAGAATAAAGGTGTATGGTCAGGTGCGACTTCGACACAATACGGATAAACGCGTTATCGATACCCACACATTCTATGCACAAATTTATTATATTCACATTATGTATGCACAGTATCTATATGCAATAATGTATACACACATTATCTATACGGATGCATTCTAAGCAGCTATACTAATCTGATGAACTTCCTAATTTAATCAAGGCTTGTTTGGTTACATCTGCGTCTATTGACTGAATAATTATGCATCTCGCACGATCTATCTTTCTATTGCCAGATGTCTTAATCCTGTAAGGGTAGCCAGAAACAAATAGCTTCCATGTCGCCCTGTCCGCTGCCATTTGGCTGCCCTTCCTCCAACTCACACCTTACTCTGTCATTATCTCTCTACTTCATCCCTCCATATCATCCATGTCCACTCTCATCAAAAACTATCCGAACGTTGTAAGCACCATACATTTTTATATATGACCGAAGAATCTAAAAACAACACGCCTCTCTCTCTCTCTCTCTCTCTCTCTCTCTCTCTCTCTCTCTCCCCCAGTACAAGTTCCTGCACCATACACCACTGCACTATACTACAAGGAAATGACGTCAGACCGCATCACTCTTAACCAGTCACACCAGTCATTCCGAGATGACAGGATACATTTTGCCCATTTTCACATCAGTCGTGTACAGGTGTTCGGATACCTTTTGCTGAGAATGTACAGGAATTTATTGTGTACATGAACATCCCTCGTGAAAATGAGATCGAATGAAGCCAAACTGATAGGAAATTCAGGAACAGATGACCAAAAATGAGGTGAATGGAACAAGTGAAAGAGACGCATAAATGAGGGCTGCTGGTTTGACAAGTGTGTGGAAATGAAAAAAAGAAAACAAATGGTGATAGGGGAAAGGAGGATCAAACGTATAGTTAATAAATAAGAAAGAGATTTACTGGGGGGAATGTGGCTTTGACTGGCGGGAGGGAGTGAAAATGTATGAGGATAGAGAAGCTCTGAGGGATTTTTGTCGTGGCTACCCTGAATGAATTCTGGCACTGAGCGTTTGACATTTGGATTAAGGTATGTGATGACCTAACACAATGCTCGGCTGAATCGTGAAAGGTCAAGGTCGAGGGTCAAGGTTAGGTATATCATGTAGTAAATATCCTATCATCATCATCATCATCATCCGAACCTCCTTTCCCACTCTAAGGCAGGGTAAGGAGTAACGAGTCCAGACAGACAAAGTTTGCCCAATT
This sequence comes from Coenobita brevimanus, assembly GCF_032717465.1. Taxonomy (NCBI): domain Eukaryota; kingdom Metazoa; phylum Arthropoda; class Malacostraca; order Decapoda; family Coenobitidae; genus Coenobita; species Coenobita brevimanus. The sequence goes on along the minus strand of NC_137018.1, from coordinate 6,011,875 downwards.
CAACGGGCCACGCTTCCATTCACTCATCATTCAAGCCCTCGAAATCCTGGCACCATCTGCTAGGCCAAAAAATTTCACCACGAATACAATATTTCTTCTTCACTAAATCACGGCAGACGGAATATTCTACCATATGTATTTTGTTTATTTCTTTAGACGTGTAAAGTGCATTTAAAGATTCAATTATAGTTCATTGCAGTTATAGCTATACAAAGCATCTCATTTACATATACGGACAACTTCCTCACCACCTGTTTCCTTCCCATTAATTTTCTACATGTTTTTTTCGCTCTTGTTTTTGATAATTTCTCGGGCGTCTCATCCTTCTTTGTACACCACCAAACTACACTGTCAACCTTTGCTCTGCTCTCGTCATTCAGTCACCATTAAAAAAATATATATATAATTCTCTCTCTTTTGCTCGTAGTACAGTAGCAGTTTCTTTACATGCTTACACCTCAGTCCAAAGTAATCTGCTTTCAGAGAAGTATGCGTTCATTTTCTTCTTAATTCTTCTTTACCCCTTTGTGTCTCTGTTTATTATTATGTATTTATCTTACTCCCATCGTAATGTAAGTCCTCTTTCACTTATGTGTAAATTGACGATAATGATAATGATAATGATGATACTACTACTACTACTACTATTACTACTATTTTTTATATAGGAAAAGGATAAAGGCATTATTATTCAGATTATAATACCGATGTACACTCACACCAAAAAGTATCGATCCACATTTGACGCAAACAATTTGAGGCACGGACGATGGCTACTGGGAACTGAGCAACGATTATTTTTCCCCATGCTGATAAACTTGCTCTCTCATGGATGCAATATACGGTTTGTTTATGATATTTTCTGGTCCGTAATGTTATTATATGTATAGCGAAGTAGTTACAAATAAATCTTACCGAGAACTCATGAGCTATAATGGTCATTTGGGATATCATCGTGCCTTACCTGAGCGATACTGGGTGACTGTACATGTGACAAGTAATAACAACTGCTACTGGCAACAATAAACTGAGAGCGAATATTTCCCACACCATATCTCTTGTTAGAACTGTTAAGGACCAGAGTAACCTTCCTTTGCTAACTCTACTACCAGTGTCAAGCCAACTACCTCTCCTCTTAGTTCATTGACCTTTCATGCTCTCTTTCAGCCGCAATAGGATATAATGCAACGGGAAGAACACAGATGATTCCATAAAATAAAGATGTTTTCCCTTTTCGAATTTCCCGCCGGGCTTCTGGCCATTAAACCCATAAAATTTGTTAATGCAGTGTGTAAGGTATCCCCCCAAGGAAGTGTAATGGGCGCTTCCACGTGGAGAATGTTGGAAATGGAAACAAATGACGCTGGCTCTAAAAGGAAGGCCTTATATATAGCCCAGATTAACAAAGGGAAATCCTGAGCCCGTAAATTGTACAATACAGTGTGTCTGGGAACTTGTGTACTCTCTTTTTGATCACCCGCATAAGAAATGTGTGACGAAAATTACGATGCTATGTACAATGCATTGTAAAAATCTGCACTCTTTCTTTCCCTACCTATTAAATACTACATGAATATTACAATTATTCTCTGTTATATTGCATTCATTGTGTATCCCAGCAATCACCATGAACACAACATACAGTAAAGGACTCTACTTATACATGCAGCAGTGTATTTCGATGATACGTCAAGAACATCGCTCCTATAGTTCACTTACCCCTTGCCTTGGCGGTACGTAGTGGCGACCATCATGCACTCATTTAATGTAGTGCTGCCTATTTTCTTCGCCTTTATCATTGATTTTCGGTGTCTGACTTCCTCATATCATACTTCTCCCACCTTTCATGTCACTATTTATCACTCTCCTTCCCTTTTCTGGTGGTTTTACATTGAACGACATGCCTAATGGTTTCCTGTTAGCCCAAAAAAACATTTACAACTCTGGGTGGTAAACAAATAGCCAACTCATACGTGTTCCCTACGTGTCAAAAATGGGTCGGCAGTTTTTTTTTTTTTTTTTTTTTTTTTTTGTCCGACTCTGGGCATAGGCTTCACAGCCTGCTATCAAGGCCCAGCAGTCCTCCTACATACCATACACCTCTACATGTCACCACCTCGGCGCTAACACCCACCGTCCATATTGAATACATGCTAGGGCTGTCTCATACAGCACTGGTGTATTGGTATTAGCGGGGGTATTTTTACGACATGTCGGCGGGTCTTCTGGTAGATCAGTAAAGCCTGATTTAATGAAATTCAAATCTTAAAACTGTTCCCTGCCCCAGCCGGGAATCGAACCTGGGTCCGTTAGGACTGCAGGCCACCTCTCTACCGATCGAGCCACCGAAAAACAACTAACTCAGAGGCAAACGGACACCCCTTACGGGATTACGGCGTCTGGCTATAGAGAAACTGATACAACTCCTTGACTGACGATACTGGTGTAAGAAATGTACGTGATTCAGATACAGGAAACTTGAAACTAATTTCTTCACTATCTCTTCGCCGTAATGTTGCATCACTCTCGTTCCTATATCTCTTACAGTGGATAATAATGTTTCTCTCAAACATCTGCGTGCAAGGCTTCTTCAACACACTCATCCTCTTCTGCTTATTTCTCCAGTGTAAGAATTAGCCGGTATTCTCAGTCTTGCTTGTAGTTGCGCACAGTAATATCAATACATATCTTAATCGATCACTTATGAAACTCATACTTAATATTCTGAAATGCTTGCCGGACTCCTAGGATCGTACTACCACATTTAGAACATCATCGCTCACTCTCTCGTTATTGATCGCCAGGAACTGAATCTATGTATGCTACCGTAAACAACTGGTCTGTTCAAAATCATTATTCTCTTTTATTCTCTCAAGAATTTAACTTATTTTTAGCATAATATATTCTGGTAACTCGATGGGAAAGATCTAGACTTTTCTTTCTTTATTTCAGCTTTCTATAAAAAGAGACAAAATTTGCAGGCCCTCACTCTTGGGTTCCTTCTTTCTGCTTTAAAAAAAAGCTCCTCGGTCAGTGTCTTCTTTCTCACTGCCTCAAGCCATTAACCAAGGCCGATAATTACAGACCCATCGCTGCGACATTAAGCGATGGTGCTGTAAAGTCCTTTCCAAACAGTAATTAATCCTGTCGGCTCGAGGGACGCTGGAGACAGTGTGGGTGGTAATATCAGCCCTGGTTTCGTGGATTCTTTGATGATATTTAGCACCAATGAGGAGTTTCCCGGTTTATGACTGACGTGCAGTAAATATTCAGATCTTTGACTGAGCTGAAATTTGTATTCATGAAAATTTCGTGTTTAAGGTAAGGATGAGGTAGACAGAAAGGCGGAAGAGTAAAGGAGGGCGCTACGTCGCGGGAAGAGGTCGTTGCCTGGCAGGGACAGAAGTGTCTGAAGAAAATTTTGTCAAGACCACCCCTCACTGGATACAGTGTTGGACAAACTCTGTGTGTGTGTGTGTGTGTGTGTGTGTGTGTGTGTGTGTGTGTGTGTGTGTGTGTGTGTGTGTGTGTGTGTACAGTATATCTATCTATCTATCTATTATATATATATACTGTATCTATCTATCTATCTAACTATCTATCCATCTATATATGGCTTACCAGTCATCCTACCTATCTATCTATTTTCCTACGGTATCTATATGTTTGTCTACCTATCTATACACAAGATGTATTTATGCATGACTTTATTGATCTATTTATACACGGTATATCTAACAAAATGACAGATGGACAGACAGACACAGATAGAGACGGACTAATTTCATACGTTACCAAAGTATAAAAATGGGTTGCCTGGTAATAAGTTATCTCCTTTTTACACTGCTGAGGCCAGGAAGTCAAAACTGGGAGAAGAGAGGAACTTAAAACTCCTTAAGATTTAGGGAAGGTTCCGGAGCGAGGCGACATCCAACGCTCAAACATTTAGGAGCTTTCCCCCTCTTTTATGCTGGCAGGGGACGGAGGCTGGGCGCAATAAAGCCGTGTTTTATTGGACATCTTTGCGTCCTCTTGATTCCCATATCAAGGACGTCATTGCAGGGGTATTGAGAGCTCCGGATATAAGCACCCAGTAAAACAGAAGGGCGCGGGCAGTCGTGTAAGATCCTCAGGGTGAAGGGGTACAGGGTTCGTGTTAGTGGTGTTAAGGTGGGTGTGGGTGTAGGTATGTGGTGTTAGGGTGGGTGTGGGTGTAGGTATGTGGTATTAGGGTGGGCGTGGGTGTAGGTATGTGGCGTTAGGGTGGGTGTGGGTGTAGAGTAAATGCGGTGCTATACAGTGCTCCATCATGTGTGTTATGCTATGTGGATCTATTCTACAAGAGTGGCACGTGCGAATGTGGACTGGATGGAAGCAATGTAAGATGTGGAGTTTGTGGCTGAACTGCTGGAGTAATTATAAGTGTGGAATATTGGGCTTGGAACTGAGTGGAAGTAGTGTTAATTGATGTGATGTTGGGAAGGGTATGAAAATGAGGTGTGAGGCTGTAAAGAGAGGCAGATGCGAAGGTAGTGACTGCAATGCTGGAGTGGGTGGAGTGTGGAGTGGGTAGGTGTGGAGTGAGTGGATGTGGAGTTAGTTGATACAGTGTGACAGTAGGTGTAGACGTAAACTCATGTCATTTCCATACAAAATGCTTCCTGATGTGGGCGGGAGTTTTGAATTAGTTACCTATACAAGCGGCCCCACTGGACGCGGGCGTGTGCGGGTGAGACCTTCCATGGGTTTCAGTGATGCAAAAATCCCGCCCGCACCAGCAAACATTTGGTATCGACGGGTCCTCAGACACAGTGGGAAATGTGTGTCGATGTACAGTAAGTGGCCGTAAGATCAGCGGATGCGGCGCAGGAGAGAGTGCTAAATATGGCGTGATTCATAGAGTGACTGTGAGTGTGAGAGAAAGTGAGTGTGAGAAAGCATGAGTGTGAGAGAGTGAGTATGAACGAAAATTGGGAGCACATTATAACATCACCATCACACCCATTACCACCGCCATCAAACCCATATTCCCCACTGTTAAAAGGGAAGGGCAAGAACCAGAAATATTAGAAAACCATAATAAATACTACGGCACATCTAGAATGAGGGTGTCTAGCATGAATGTAATGTAGAGTTTATATGGAGTACAGACGCAGAATGAAGTGAGAATGGGCAGGTATGGAAATGAAAGTAGAGTGAACGTTTGAGATGAGGGTACGGCGCTAGAGCAAAATGTTGGAAGCATAACAGGAAAAAGGGAAAAGAAATGTTCAGGTAAAATGAAAATGCGATATATTACAGAGAGGGCGGACGCAGGTGGGGGAGTGCGTTAGGGTGCGAAAGGAGAAGTGAAGGCTGAAGGCTGGCACTAGTGTGGGTGCTGATGCGGGGAAGGCTGGGCATGAATGATGTTGAGAATATGTGGAAGCAATGCAAACGTTAATGTGAATAATTCCTAGTGGCCGATGCGAAAAACTGAGAAGAAATGACGATACATATTCTCAGGGTATCGTACAACGAGGATAAAAGGGACGTTAATGGTAAACTGCACTATTCATTTCTTTTACTATTAGTTCCTAGTCCGAGCGAAGCCATATAATGATCGCATACACACTAACTATCGTAAATAAATGTGATGATAATGACGCAAGGTCTGTTTAAACTTTCATGCCTCTATGACTCAATATCAGCAGAATAAACTTGTCTGTCGTTAAGTGTACTGGAACATGAGAGTTTTTCCGATCATGAAAGGGTAAATGGTACCAAAATCTATACTCTCAATCTCCTATGACACACTTAACTGAATATAATCGTCTTGCCTTAGCATAAATCGAAGAACTAAAACGAGATATAATTCAGTACGATTTCCTACGTGTCTAATCCCCAAACCTGTACCTCAGAGCCCTAAGTTCCTTCTCACGGTGCTTGAAAACTTGTATCAGAGCAAGTAGCTGCAATTGGAGTTCAAGGAGAGGGGATGAGCGTGGCCAGACTTGGGGATTGTGTGTGTGTGTGTGTGTGTGTGTGTGTGTGTGTGTGTGTGTGTGTGTGTGTGTGTGTGTGTGTGTGTGTGTGTGTGTGTGTGTGTGTGTGTGTGTGTGTGTGTGTGTGTGTGTGTAAAATCAGGGAAGGGTAAGCGAGGTAGATTGCCAACGGGGGTCCTGAGAGAAATCAAATTCCGTATGTTGCAAGTGGCATGGGTTTTGCTACTTCCGGGTTGAGTCTGTACGTTCTTTAGTCTACCCAGCTTTGTACAAAGGTGGGATTACCAACATCCATCCCCCAGTACCTCTATGTTAGATGAATATAATCGCCTGCTGTAAGGACGAATGGAATACTAGAGTTGTCCCCAGCATGCAAGGGTAAATGTGGTGGTCAGCATACAATGGATATTGCAAAATAAAATCTCTACATTCCAGAACAATAAGGAACATATGATTTGCTCTATAAGGATATTTCCATTACTGTATTCCAGCTAATGACAGACGATTATATTCAGCTGTGATTACGACCTTGGAGCCTGATAGTGTTATTACTGTTTATAACATGCACTGTACTCTTTGGTTAGGGGAAGATCACGATTATAATAACGCTAACTCTGTCCCTTAGCTCTAAGGATCAATAGCTCTTTAGGAACTTTCACTGTGAAGGAGTTTGCCTCTTCAGTATACGAAGTTCGTCCTAAGCTGAACAGAATCGTCCGGCAATACTAAGAACAGAATAAAGGTGTGTGTGTGTGTGTGTGTGTGTGTGTGTGTGTGTGTGTGTGCGCGAGCATGTATATGAACGTCTAAGTCAGAAAGAGAGAGGAGGAGGTCATCCAGGGATGTAATGATAATCTCCCAAACTGCTTGGTGATTTACCAATGCATTCTGACCATACTAAAAAAAAAACACACTGTCCATAGTAGCAAAAGTAAATTAAAAAACAAAAGAACATGGAAAAAGGGACGTGAAAGAGCTGGAAGGGGAGAAAATCACGACCTACTCCGCCATCACACACCCAACTAAACCTCTCACTAATGTATTTTCCTCATGCCGCCTCTGTCCAAGTTTAGGTTCGGGTAGTGAATGCTGAATAGGGCCCCAGAGTCTGCCAACTCGTGTACAACAACAGCAAAACTTTGAGAGCCCTTCGCAAACTTAATGACGAATGTGGCCGCTGCTGAAAACTTGATCCGAATACTATTATCAGAGTTTGATGCGTCACTCAGACACATCGCAAAAACTTGGGCCATCAGGGAGATATGAGGAAAAAGTGAAAGAAGAAATCTTTTTAAAACATTTCCGCCATCAACAACTTTGTGAAACTTTTGATTATATTTTAGTAGCAGGTGCTCACTTTTTCTTTCTTTCTTTCTGTCATTTATTCTTTTTCTGTCTTTCTCTTTATTTTTTTTCGTTCTTTCTCTTTCTTCCTATGCTTCTTTCGTTCTTTCTTTCCTTTTATAACCGTCTCCACAATGAAAGACTATGAACTTTCTCCATATGTCTTGAGGTGATCATGAAAATTAAGTCCACCTTCTTCTGTATATTTTTTGAAAAACCAATTTCCCCTTTTCCTATCCTGTCATTTCACGAAGATCTCCGCGCAAAATACAAAACATTGTTATTGTTACCCTAGTACCCACATAGCTCTCTGGACAGTCTCTGCTACAAGGGAACAACTCATCTGAATTCTCTGCCTGTATGTCATCCCATTTGCAGTGGGCGTGCAGTATCCATCTATCCACTCTGTCACGTTTCCCTGCTTCAGTATTAACACACAATATTCCCCATTCTACGTCCTCAATGTACTGTAGCCCCCCACACCACAATACGCTTCATGCATCTCACTATTACAACTCAGAAAATTCTTCAAAACTGCCTCAATGTAAGATCACTGGAAACGCCCTGTTCAATGGCCGGGTTAAATTTCAGTGGGATCGAGGACCACCACCACCACCACCACAACAAAACCACGACAACAGCAACCACTACAATAACAACAGCAACGTTACCTCAACAAACTACACGAATGGTTCACCACAAACAGGCTCAAAATAGCCCCAGCCAAATCTACAGTGACCCTTCTCACAAACTGGACAGCAGAACACAGACATATCCCACACCTCACCATAAACAACACTCCCCTACCCCCCACCCAAAAATCCTTGGTGTAACATACAATACATCAATGTCATTTAAACAACACATCACAAACATTAAAAATAAAATAACACCAAGACTCAATGCTTTGAGGTCACTTGCCCATACAACATTCAGACACAACAAAGAAACCACCACCACAATATACAAACAATACATACGTTCAGTGATGAATTATGCAAGCCCTGCCTGGGCTTCTAACCTCACCAAAACACACAACACTACAGATCATACAGAACAAGGCCCTAAAAATAATCACAGGCTGCACAGCTACTACACTCACAGACCACCTACATCAAGAAACCAAAGTCCTCAAAGTCAAGGATCACCTAGACATGAGAGGCACCCAGTTTCTTGCTGCAGCCTCCACAAACCCAGAACATCCACTACAGTACATGGCAGCACATCCACCCACACCAAGGAACATCAAAACAACACCCAGCACACGATACAATACACAAATACTGTCATCTCTCCCCCCTCACCCACCTCAGACCAGCTTCCAGAAGCATATCCACACTCAGATCACTCGCCGCTCCATTCAGTCACTTAAAAACAACAAACAACTGCATGCACAGCCTCCTGACATCCACCCTTCTGAATCCTATCTTCCTCGTGAGGACAGGGTCCACCTGGCCAGGCTGAGATGTGGGAACCATCCAGCCTTCTTAAGCTACCAGAAGAGGCTGGATGACTCCGTCGCTGATGCCTGTCCAGGATGCAACACAGCACCCCATACGATTAAGCACATTATGGAAGACTGCATTGCACACAATCACCTACGCCAACAACACACAACATACACTCTTTGAGAGCTCTGTGGGAAAGCCCGGTCTCGGCCATGGCCTTCCTAAGGGACTCGGGGCTGTTCGGCCAGACTGCCTACGGAACAGCTGCTACTACTACTACAACAGCAACGACGACAACACCGAAGGAAACATCCACACATTCATCCCTTTTTACTTCAATTTAAAAGTGAAAATAAACCGGTATTCTTAGTACTGTACTTCATATACAAAACTGGCCAAGTCTGGAGCACAGTTCCCCAGTCTATTTTCATCATAGGTTTCCAGCCTCCGACTTTCAAACGCAATATCTCCAGGCTCCTCACATCTGACCTAAGTTTTGCTATCTTTTGTCCGACCTTCTTGGGAGGGGTTCATTTTTTCATAATAGCCTGACTCCAACTTACTCTGTTTCATCATGTTCTCCGGGTACTGGAAAATGACGGACTTTTCGTGGCGGTGGACAAAATAAAACAAAAAGGCAGACTTGGCGGAATGGCGCGGTCCGAGACTTCATAGTGCCGGGAAAGTTGCTCATCTGGTCGCTAATATTCCCCTGCGCGGAGCCTGGGTTGACGTTAAGTGTTATTGCGCTGGTGTTGGTGGGGTGAGGCTGGTGGCAGGGCGAGGGGCGGATGTAATGCTAATACCCGCCCGAAGGAAAGCCGCGGTTGTCTCCCTGGGTGTCACTGGCTGCTTATTGTTGTGTCAAGTCCCGAGGTTTCTCTCCATATCCTGCAGCTGCCTCTCTTTAAAACTTCTTCACTCCTTCTCTACTCGACTTTCCTCTGTTTGTCTGTCTGTCTTTGCATGTGTGTGTGTGTTCCTTAGTTTCTCTCGGTGTTATCCTTTGACACATCTGAGGAACGGGTAGCACACTTTCTTTTTCTCTCCCTTATTTACATCTGCGTCTCTTCTTTACCTTTATTTCTGTTTTAACACCACCGCGACACAGTTCAGTTTAATTTTCCAATGCGTACAGGAAACTGTTGCTATTTCCTCTCAGTCAGTAGGCTACATGCTTTAAATACCTCACCCCATCAATTTCATTTCACTTACTTATACATCTCTAGATTTCGCCATCATTTTAGCCACTATCACTGTACCAGTCCATCACTATATCTGTGTCACAATATTATTGACTCACTATATTCATCAATCACATTTTCAGTTTGTTATCATATCTACCGGTCACTACATCCATTCATCACTATATTTCATTGGGGCCTCGGTCATCTAAAATGGATGGAATAAGGCATTTTCATGTTAATAAAGGAGGGAAACACAAAGTTGAGCTTTGCAACTACAAGCCAACAGGCGGAGGGCGGTACGTTAAGGATCCTCTCAGCAACACCCAACACACAGCAACCCTGGGATCTAATGGCAAATCCGTCAGTCACTATATTCACCCATCACTATAGTACAACCTTAAGTCACCATATCAAGCTACCCATCACTTCAGCTTACAATCACTAATCTCACTAAACACATAAACAGGGAACGTAAAACAAAGAGGAATATCAGTATTAGCTTCCGTTACGTTACCTATCCCTCAAATGAGCAAAGAAATCTTAATTTGTTTAATATTGGCGCCTGAAGATCTTTTTTTTTACTTACTTCAGGAGTGATGGTTTTTACGGTGATGGTTAAAACATTGTCTCCGCTGACAGCCTTGTTATGCAGCTTCTCAAACAATTACATGACATATAGGTAACGATAGCTTCATAATCTCTTCAGCCCGGCATCTTATTTTTTAATCGGTTCTTATTACTTCTAAGCGATATCTTTTTAGCGTAGGCATTGCTTCTCGTATTTCTGACGTTCTTGGAGGCTGCTTCCAAAGCCTTCCATTGGAAAAGTCTACTGCTGAGGTGAATAGAACATTGTGGAGATAGCTAGGACACACACAAATAAAGAACTGAAGGATTTATACAGTACGCGAATCAGAAGGTAAAGAAGAATAAAGAGTCTCTACTGGCAGGTAATGTGATAAAAATTTTCAGAGACTCAAACTTAATGACCCAACAATAATTAACCTTTTCCTCGATGGCTATCTTCTGTGCTGAATATATTTATCTGACGGAAGCAAACGCAAATTTCATTCACAAAATCAATGTACCTAAGATGGCCTGACATATTAATACAGATCTAGAGAAACCATATAGCTTTTTCTTTTCACAGATTTCGTTCGCCAAATTAGGTACCTCTAGTTCTGTAGGAGTGATAAACTTGTCAACAGCAACCCCTCAATTCTCGCCCACACCTACATTATGGCACATTACCCGTTCTTAAAGCAACCTTAATCTTTGCAATAGGTGGCTAATGACCTGACATCATATACGGCCATCCCACCTCAGCCCAACAAGCTAACACCGGGCCTGAAAAATGGGCCCCTAGTTTGCTGTGTGCATAGTAACCGTATATGTACAATCCAGGAGGTATCTAGGATGTATGGTGTGTGTGAGCTCTTTGAAACGACACACACACACACACACACACACACACACACACACACACACACACACACACAATCAGGAAACAAAAGCCAATACTACTGAGCAGAATTTAACACTATGGCCATAAATGCTGTGAGAATAATACATAACGTGTCAAACTCTGCTCCAGAACATCCCTTTTGGTAATCATCTAGAGGAGTGGCACTGGTGAGGATATGTTTCGCTTACTTCCAAGGGGATTTCAAGACGCCACTGAATCTCGTCATGTCTGTAGAAATGTGAACAGACTGCACAGTATATTAGGGACATGCATTTAACTTCAGATTGAGGGATGTGTTAATGAAATCCTGAATACATACAAATTACTAAGGGCTTATGGAGCCTTGCTAAAGCGTAGTGCCATTCTGTGCTTCCCTAGACTGAAAGTAAAGCGAGTGAATATCCTTAGAGAACTGCAGTCCGCGTCATTTGGGGTTTAACTAGAATGAAGTAAATTGTGTGAAAATCCTTAGTGAGCTTCAGTTAGCATCATACTGAGCTTTGGAAGACTGAGGCACCAAGCGTGTGAATTTCATTAAGCTGCTATTGACTGACCATGTTTCTCTGGCATTTATTCTGATCAGCAAAGGGAGACAGCCAGGATGGAGTTAGATTTCCTCAGTTACACATCCCTCTCGTGACTACTGCTCAGTGCGATGGTGCTACTTAGTATGTGTGTGTAGCTCCAAGAAAAAGAGAAATCATTAACCAAGTAATGAGTGCGACAGTGAAGTCCTAGTGTGTGTGTGTGTGTGTGTGTGTGTGTGTGTGTGTGTGTGTGTGTGTGTGTGTGTGTGTGTGTGTGTGTGTGTGTGTGTGTGTGTGTGTGTGTGTGTAATTCTCTGAAAGTAAGAAATATATAAGGTAGGGATAAGGAGGAAGGTGATAATCGTGTGTGTGTGTGTGTGTGTGTGTGTGTGTGTGTGTGTGTGTGTGTAATTCTCTGAAAGTAAGAAATATATAAGGTAGGGATAAGGAGGAAGGTGATAATCATGTGTGTGTGTGTGTGTGTGTGTGTGTGTGTGTGTGTGTGTGTGTGTGTGTGTGTGTGTGTGTGTGTGTGTGTGTGTGTGTGTGTGTGTAGCTCTCTGAAACGAAGACATGAATAACTTACTGTAAGAAGGAAGTGTAGAAGGAGCGTGGGAGGGTGGTGCATATTTCACCCAGACGGTGGAAATAAACCCGTCTAATGTTTTCTAATGGCTGTCTGAGATGTGTGTGTGTGTAAATCTCTGAAAGTAATAAATATATAAGGTAGTGATAAGGAGGAAGGTGAAAATTGTGTGTGTGTGTGTGTGTGTGTGTGTGTGTGTGTGTGTGTGTGTGTACAATTGAAGATGTATGCACGAGTGTCAAACGCTGTAAGTAACGCGATAATAAGCCAGCTGTTGACTATGGAGGAACGAGGGCCAGATCTTATGTATGGGTTTGTGTCTGTGCGTGCGTGTTGTAACCAACTGTTTATGCCTGTGTATATGTATGTATGTATGTATGTATGTATGAATCCCAGACCCCAGTGAAAAGGATTAAAGCGACTGTTGTGGGTGGAGGTGTGTGTGTGTGTGTGTGTGTGTGTGTGTGTGTGTGTGTGTGTGTGTGTGTGTGTGTGTGTGTGTGTGTGTGTGTGTGTGTGTGTGTGTGTGTCATTCTGTGAGCATAGTGGAGACTGAAAATACAAAAACCGCTAAAATCAGAAAAAAGGCCTCAAGGTCGGTATGTTTACGTGTTAACTGTCTGTGTAGGTGTTTTGTGTCTGTACGTGTATGCATGTGTGTGTGTACGAATATAAGATTATGTGTATACAGCACAGTTCATGGACCCTAAGATAAGACTGTTCAGGTAAAAAAGTGTAAGGTGAGTGTTGGATGCTGGAGAGGAAAGAAGATGGACCTTGAATCCTGTGTAAGTGTTTGTGCCTGTGTGTGTATGTGAGCGTGGGTGTATGTGTGTGCGTGGGTGTATGTCTTTGAGAGGCCATGTGCATTCAGAGTTCACAACCCCTAAGATATGAATACCCCAGAGATGCAGCGATTAGATAAGT